>NC_058382.1:28223805-28523805 GCF_018350175.1 Felis catus | reverse complement strand
CCACCTGGCTCTGTCACCTTCCAGCTGTTAACTCCTCTGTGCCTCAGTTTCCTCCTTTGTATTGCAGGGAAATGATATTATCAACCTCCTGGAGTGGCTGTGATGATTAAAGCAATATTTGCAAAGCACTTAGTGCCTGGCTTATGAGAAGCCCCACATAAATGTTTGCTTAATAAATAAAAATAAACACAGAAGGATTGATATGGGAGACGAAGTTGAGCCCAAGGGTCCTGGAAAGGACTGGGCCTCTTCCGAGGCTGCACTGGACCTCTCATGCCAAGGGCGGATATTCCACCGGGCCAGTGGAATGAGGTGGGAGCGCTGGCCACACGGGACTTCCGTACGGAGCATGCTGGACCTCAGAAACACAAACCCAAACAAAAACAAAACCCCCTGAGTTTCTTGTAGGCAGCACATAATCCGGTTATTTTCTTAAATCCATTTAGCCACTCTGGGTCTTTTGATTGGAGAATTTAATCCATTTGCCTTTAATTCTTGACAGGGAAGGATTCGCTAGTGCCATTTTTTTCATTGTCGTCTGTTAATTCTTATAGCTCTTCTGTCCATCTTTCCCCCCCTCTTGCTGTCTTCCTCTGTGCTTTGTGATTTTTTTTTTTTTTTGGACTGATGTGCTTTGATTTCTTTCTGTTTCTCTTTTGTGCCATTTTAAAATTTTCTCTGTGATTGCCATGGGGCTTACATAAAGTATCTCATAGTCCTAACAGTGTAGTTTGAGCTGCTAACAGCTTGAGTTCAATTGTATGAAGAAATTCAACACCTACTTCTCCCTCCCAGCCAAACTTTAGGTGACTTTTGTCACAATTTACATCTATTTACACAAATTACATCTATTTACATCTATTGTCTATTAACACATTTTTAGCTACTCTTCATATTTTTGTGCTATAACTTTCATAGAATTCAAAATGATTTACCCACTGCCATTACAGTATTCTGTATTTGTCTGTACATTTTTACTAAGGAGTTTTATACTTTCTTATGCTATTGCATTGCTATTGAATGCAACTTGAAGAACTCCTCTTCCACGTTCCTATAAGGCAGGTCTGGTGTCCCCCTGATCCCGGCTATTGTTTGTTTGGGAAAGACTTTATCTCTCTTTCATTTCTAAAGGACAATTTTGCTGGGTATAGTAATCTTGGTTGGCAGTTTTCTTTTCTGAGCACTTTATTTTATTTTATTTTTTTTTCTTCTTTTTTTAGAGAGAGAGCATGTGTGAGTAGGGGAAAGGGGCAGAAGAAGAGAGAGAGACAATCTTAAGCAGGCTCTATGCTCAGCGCAGAGCCCAATGTGGGGCTAGATCCCATGACCCGGGATCATGACCTGAAGAGTCCGACGCTCAACTAACTGAGCCACCCAGGCACCCCATCTTCTTTGAGCATTTTAAATATATGAGGATACTGAAGATATATTAGCACTCCCATTTTCACTGCAACACTATGCACAATAGCCAACATATAGAAACAACCTAAATTTCCATCAATAAATGAATGGATAAAGAAAACATAGTATACACATACAATAGAATATTATTCAGCCTTAAAAAGGAAGGAAATTCTGCAATATCCAGCAACATGGATGAATCTCGAGGACATGATGCTATGTGAAATAAGCCAGTCACAGAAGGACAAATACTGCATGATTCCCCTCACGTGAGGTATCTAAAATGGGCAAATTCATGGACTCGAAGAGCAGAATGGTGGTTGCCAGGGGCTGGGGGAAGAAGTTATAGGAAGTTGCCATTCAACTGGCATAAAGTGTCAGTTAAGTCAGTGAATTAGCCTACAGATCTGTTGTAGAACATTGGATCGATAGTCAACAATATTGTATTGTACGCTTGAAATTTTGTTAAGGCGGGGGACAGAGGGGGAGGGCGCCTGGGTGGCTCAGTCTGGTAAGCGTCTGACTTCGGCTCAGGTCATGATCTCGCGGTTCGTGGGTTCGAGCCCCGTGTCGGGCTCTGTGCCGACAGCTCAGAGCTGGAGCCTGCTTCGGATCCTGTGTCTCCCTCTCTCTCTGCCCCTACCACTTATGCTCTGTCTCTCTCTCTCTCTCTCTAAACTAAATAAACGTTAAAAAAAATTTTTTTAATTTGTTAAGAAGGTATACCTTATATTAACTGTTCTTACCACAATAAAATAAAAATAAAAAGATTTTTTTTAAGTTTAAATAAGTAAGAAAACCTAGGAGGACGACATAGCCTTAAAAAGCTCTATGATGCCACAAGTGAAGTTTAACACTTAAAAAAGATGTCAAGAGGGGCGCCTGCGTGGTTCAGTTGGTTGAGCATCCAACTCTCGATTTGGGCTCAGGCAATGACCTCAGGGTTGCAGGATCAAGACCCGCGTCGAGCTCCACGCTGAGCAGAGATTCCCCCCCTCCTTTCCGTCTCTGCCCCTCTCCCCCACTTGTGCTCACTCGCTCTCTCGCTCTCTCTCTCTCTCTTTCTCTAATTAAAAAAAGTCAAGAAAGTTGATTAGTTGTTCTATCTGGCTAATTGTTTCAAGGGAATTCATTTCCATATTCTCCATACTTTTGTATATGATGGAAATTTTCTGCAGTAAGTACTTTTCTAAGTAGTGGGGGGAGGGGGGAAGGCAGCTTAGCTGGAAGAACAAGAGCTTGACTTTGAATCATCTTGGCAAAAGCCGCCAGACCCAAGACTCACCAGGAATAAGCTAGTCAACAATCAAGATCCTGTGATGTCAGGTTCTGGGAAATGCTAGATTTCACCACAATGAGATCACAACATAACAGGAGGACACCAAACATTGTGCAGCACCATGGGCCAGACACCCTCCGAAGCACTTTGCGTTTATGAGCTCATTTCATGGTGACAACAACTACGAGGTAGACGTTGGTATTTTCCCCGTTCTACAGATGAGGAAACTGAGGCACAAAGCAGTTAGGAAATGTGACTAAGTGGCTAAGAAATGGCAGCACTGGGATTCAAACCCAAGCCACCTGGCGCCCCAGGCTGTGCTGGATCTAACCACCAGGCTGGACTGCCACTTCCTTTCGGCCCAGAGCAGATCACAGTCCGGAAGAGTCAGATAAGGCACCAAGAAACACAGGTTAAAGTTACAGTACCACCACAGCTTTGGAAGGAGTTGAATGGTATGTGCACTGATAAGTTGATAACCAATGTATCTGCTGTTAGGGGATCTGGTCTGCCATTCTAAAGTTGTATTCTCTGTCCCACTTGTTTATGGGAATTCAACTGGAAATCAGCATTTAAAGCTTTAAGAAAAATCGGTTTCTCTATGAGGGAAGTTGAATGAACTGAGCAGTGAAACTACAAAGAGGTGTAGGTGGTCCTCTCCGTGTGCGGAAGTTACCAGGATGTTCTGGAATCCCATTAGCAGCAGGGCACCGACCCATCACCCCCACCAGGCTGCTTCACTCATGACCCGCCTGAGCCGGCCACCCCTGTCATGAGGAGCTCCGCTCTACGGACCCTGAGAAACTCGCTTCACTGACTAGCTTTGGCTAGTCAGACGATACGTCCCAGGTTCAGGAGCAGAGAGAATTCCAGAGGCGAGGCACGTCCCTCAAAGATCCTCAGGTTCCTTCAGATCCAGGAAGGATAAATGCAAACCACAGGACAATTTTTCCATAAATCACTGGTTCAGACTGGAAGCCAGAGGACAAAGGTTACCTTGTTATCCAACATGGTACTTTCCCCCCTTCTAAGTAATACAACGTTAGGTTGCATTACTGCAAGTATTGCATCTATATCACAGGAGGTGATGATTCCGGCATCACTGGAAGAGGTTATCTAGTTTTCCTACCTGGAAAACGAAGTTGCATTCATAAAGAAGACATGACTACACTAGCCTTGCTATTCAAAGAGTGGGCTGAGGGCCAGCAGTCTCCACACAGTCTGGGAAGTTGTCAGGCAGAGTCTCGGGCCTCGCCTGACCTACTAAATCAGAATCTGCACACTTCCATGAAATCCACATAATTCATATACGCATTCAAGTTTGAGAAGGCTTGGTCTGGGGACGACCAGAAAGATGACTGCATAATTAGAGCCGATATTTATTTACTCAGCAAGCCCTGTATAAGTACTTTATATGCACAAACTCATTTACCACGGCCAAGAAGTCTAAGATAAGGACTCTGACTATTTTATATTAAGACAAAATCTCGCAGACTCTAAGACGTAGACTCAGACTCAGAGACGCTAAGTAACTTACTCCAGGGCACACAGCTTCAGAGCAGTAGAACTGATAACACAATGGGAGAGGTGAAGAACTCAAGGAGCAGTTGAGGGCTCTAGATGACCTGTGAGAGATGGTGGGAGAGGCCAGCTTCCTGCCTTCACACCCTTCAGCAGACGAAGAAGGCCAATTCTGGGTGTCTCCTGAAGGCAGAGCAGGACTCACAGCCGGGAGGGCCGAGAGTCTCCATCCTTCCGGGAGCTGAAGCCTTCCAACAAAGAAAGAGGCGACTCAGGATAATGAGCTCCCTGTCACAGGAGGTAGTCAAGCGGAGGCTGGGTGGCCTTCTGTATGGGATGTACCGGAGAGGATTCCTACTTTATGAAGGAGTCAGGCTTGACAGGTGGGACTTTCCTCTTTAATCCCAGGGTTCTAGGCAGACCAGAATGTCCCCCTTTCCCACCAAGGGCTGAGTGTAGATAACAGTGGCCCCTGGGAGACTGAGAAGTCTTTGGCTTTAAGAGTCTGAACAGAGGATACGGCCTATTTTTAAACCTCCGGCCCAAAGATCTCCATCCTGGATCCAACGTGTGGCATGGGTGGTCCTCAGAGAGTAAGCAGAACTAACTGACCCCTGGCTGGGGATGGGTGGGGAGGCGGGCAGACACCCCTCACTCCCTCTGAAGCAAGGAGATACCTCTGTGGCTCCGTGACCCGAGCTTTGGCAAACAGGAAAAAACCCTTGAAGAAGATCCTTATTTGTTCGCCCATGGCCCAACGCCTTGGCTAACCAGACTCTACTCACAAGCGTCTTCAAGTAACTGCAATTTGTACCCAGCTTGTCACGGAACAGAGTGAAAATGGAAAACTCTGATGGGGACCTGTCTCCTAAAATGTCAGGCCATGGAAATCTTTTCTGAGGCACACAGCATGGCCGAGGGTCAGAGCCTGCCCGCTGGAGTTGAAATCCCAGGTCCACCCATGAACTGACCACGCCGTGCCTCAGATCCTTGTCTGGAACATGCAGAGAGTAACAGCACCTAACTCCGGACACATACCTAGAACTGCACCAGGCACACAGCGAGCACATCCGATGAGTAAACACAAGAAGCGGACAGAAACGTCCTTGTAACTCCAAAGAAGGGCCAGCTTTACCGGCGCCCCCGGCATGTCCGTGGCAGACGGAAGTCCCTCGAGAAATGGTAGTTGTTATCACTGGTGATCCTGCTGCTATCATTTTTATTACTTTAACCAGATTCTAGCTGGAGAGAAGAGAAGAAAATCAGCACGGGCCACACTGTGCAGCCCTGGGAGGGGGGGAGGGGGGCTGCTGAGGCACGGAGCAAGGCCGAAGAGGGCAGCGCTGGGGAGGAGGGGAAGGCACCGCCTGGGCAGAAGCTTGGCGGCTGGATCTTGGAGGCAGCTAGGCCTCTGGAGAGCCAGCTCCACAAGCCTCAGAAGTCAGGCCAGCTTTCGGTTCCTGGCATTCCGGCCCCAAGTCCCCAGTCGGGCCTGCTGCCCAGGGCGCTCGGATTCTTCCAGGGCCCGGGATGTGCTTCCAAGGCAGCCTCATCCCCGACTCAGACCCAGCATTCCTTGGCCGGCGGGGACCACGTCTCCACGAGGCTGACAGAGCCCAGCTGCTGGGACACTTTCTCCTACACTCCCACCAAGGCCCCGTCCAGCCCCTGAGTGGACCGAACTGGGATTGCCAGTGTCCCCAGGCCCTGTGCCAGCCACACGTGTGGTACAGTGAGGGGCTGTGGCCGCCCCTCTTGGTCCCCCTGGTGCCTGAGTGGTGGCAGGCACTGCGTGGTCAAAACCTGAATCTAATGACAGGTTTCCCCCGGAACAAAATGCCAGAACAGGCCAAGTTTTGAGGAAAAAGAAACAAAGGAGAGCAGCATATCCTGAATCTGGGAGCCTCCTCGATTCTTATGGGGGGGGGGGAGGCGGCTGGGGAAAATGCCACGGCCTGGGCCCCCCCAGCAGATCGCTTCATCAGGAGGCTCTGTGCAGTCAGCCTGGGCACCCTTGTTCCTGATGTCTGGGACTTGCTACCATCTACAGACGACAGCCTGGAGCCTTCAGGGACACAGGTGCTACAGGAGAGGCTCTGGGGTGTCACAAGGCCCTCCTGCCCAGAGTTAGGGAAAGATGGGCTCAGCAGGGGCCATCCTAGATAGCACCGACCCCTAGTTTATCCTCAGAGGCCAAAGTAGAGAAACCAATCAGCCCCAGTAGCTACCAATTGCCACATGCCTGTGACACAGGGTCACTTATAAGTTGGCAGATAATTGTAATCATTGCTGGCATTTACCCTGTGCCAGACATTGTGCCACAGGCTTTACATGTATCTTCTTTTTAAACCCTCGCAACATTCCTTCTATTATTATGCCCATTCTACAGATGAGAAAACCAAGACACAGGCTGAGTAATGGCTAAATCACCTATTTGGAGAGTAGCAGTTCTGGGACCTGTGGGCAGGAAAAAAGATCCCTCAGCCCAGTTGCATCGAGCCGATGTACTAACGGTCCCAATTTGTCCACCCTTCCCTTCAACCCACAACCCTTCGGTGGTGTCCTCCCACACCGAATCTGGGCTTAGCCGTGTGACTTGCTTTGGCCAATGGGACTGCAGCCAACGTGACGCAAGCAGAGACTTGATAAGGCACTTGGGAACTCACTTCCTGCCTTAGACCTCTGTCCCTACGACACGATGTGCCCGGGCTCCCTTGCTGGAGGAATGCGAAATGCTCGTGAAGGAGAGTCACCTTGTCCCAGTCCATTCTTTTCCAGACCAGGCAGCTGCCAGTTGACCTGCCAACTGTCCTCAGAAGCATGAGCAAGCCCAACCCAGCTCAGCCCAGCCTAGCCCAGACCAATGAAACTGCTACAACCAAAGCATACTTGCATGAGGAGTAACTCACGGTTAAGTCACTAAGTCATAGGGTGGTTTGTTACACGGCAAGAGCTAACCATAAACATACAGTTATTTATATACATGCTCACGTATATACTTACACATAGCACATAGTTATACGTTAAAACACACACACACACACACACACACACACACACACACACACACACATATACACTATCTCACTGCCCAATCTCTCTCTTTTTCTTAATGTTTACTTATTTTGAGAGAGAGGGAAAAAGAGAGAGAGCACGAGCAGGGGAGGGGCAGAGAGAGAGGGAGAAGGAGAGAGAGAAGCCCAAGCAGGTTCCGCACCACCAGCGTAAAACCTGATGCAGGGCTCGATCCCACGAACCATGAGCTCACGACCTGAGTCGGAAATCAGGACACTTAACCGACTGAGCCACCCAGGCTCCCCTGCCCATTCTCTTTTGACATAGGAAATAAACCTCAGGAGAGGCACAGGGTGAACAGTGATACTATTTTGAGTGAGAAACGCATTAAATCAAGGGGTTTCCTTTAAATGAGGGATTCTCAAAGGGTTTCTGTATTTAGAGGCGGCTTTGAATCCTACAACTCTTGACAAGACCCGTGAAGGGATCGAGCCACGTCTGCCATCATGACCCTGGTCACTGCGCCATACCTGCGCGCTGTGTCCCCCAAGCGAAACCACTTACTGTCCTGCCCTTCTCCCTCCCACACTTACGAGGCAGCGCTCTACCAGGATACCAGGAGACACATCATCTTTCTTCCACGCAAGCCAACACGAAGCTACCCGTCCGTTTTGATTTTCTGCTGTTGTGGAGCAAACCACCCCCGAACTTGGTGGCTTAAAACCACCGCCGTCTAATGTCTCACGATGCTGTGGATTGACTGGGCTCAGCCGGGCAGCTCTGCTAATTGGCCCCGAATGTCTCGTGTGGCTGCCAGAGGCCGGAGCTTCCACGGAGCTGCCAGTGCGGTCATTGAGGGCACGTCTGGGCTGGAAACCCCAAAAGTTGTGCCCCAGACGTGGCTCTGGGACAAACAGCAAGGTGAAAGCAGCGGCCTTGGGACCGCAGAATCCCTGCTGGGTCACCAGGAGGCCCAGAGGCCCCTTCCAGACTGAACGTGTGACATGACTAGCGAGGGCCACTGTTCCTGTTTCCTGCACATACCCAGGGATGTCCGGGAGGTGTGAGGCCACCACACTGTTTGCAAAGACCTCGGTCTGGAATTGAGCCCCTGCAAGAGCCAGTCTCCCTTGGGCCCTGGGTGGGGAGGTTCTCTCCCAGGACAAAAAAGAATTGCATCTTGGCAAGGGCTCTAGGTAGAGGCCTGAGGGACTGCTGTAGGGAGGACAGCCCGGGGGAGCCCTTAACCGTTTAACTAAAATCACATTCAAGGCATAATTAGCAGACAGCTCCAAATTCATGATCTGAGGCCCATCGGCTCTAATGGACTAATTAGTTGAGACATCCTTGGGCAGGCAACACACTCTGGCCTTCTCACAAACAGCCCAGGGAGCTCCACAGATCAAGGCTGGCATCTGGTCCCGGAGCTGCCTTACTATGGCCGGGCAAAGAGACGAATGCGTCATCGGGCAAGAAATACACCTTACGGCACACGCGGCTCAGCGAGATCAACCGGGTGATCTCCCCACACCCGACTCCACCCTCCCCAGATCCCACTCGTCGAGCCCTCGTGGACTCACGGTGACTAAGAGCTGTTGCAAAATAGCCCGACGTCATCCTGGAGCAGAAAACAACCACCAGCTCTGTGGAAGCCCACAAAAGACCCAGAGCTACAAACCGACCACAGGGACTGGGCAGTAGCCATTCAGACAGCTCTTCACTCCAAGTTGCCTCTAAGCAAGTGGCAGGGGCCCCACACGGCAAGGAGGGAGGCAAATCTTGGTAGGGAGTTGGCAGAAGACCAAAAGCAAAGCTTGTATCCTTGGGAGGCCCTCTGCGCGTCCAGCGTAAGAGCAGGTACATGCGGGGGATATGCAGTACGCAAGGCTGGGTGAACATAAGAGACCTCACTTAACAGTGTGAGAGCACTCAAACCCGACCGCTCTGCTTCCCAAAGGGATCCTGGCCAGAGGAGATGGGGAAGCGGGCCACCAACCTGAAAAGACACCAGGTTATATTAAAACCCCATTTTGAGATCCGTCGTGTACCTCGGCACAATAAAGGCACTGAGAATTCCCGCAGCAAAGAAACTTATTAATTGGTTATTAGATCTACTGTTTCCCAAACCTATTTGAGCACAGCATCTTTTACCCCCACAGAATTCCCAGCGGGATACTGCAGTGAGGAAATACTGTCCTATTGGAAGCAGTACTGGGGCTAGGTTATTTAAATGAATGAAGTGGGCCACATTTAATATTCACATAGGAAACATACAGAACCTTTCATCACCAGGAAGCAATACGTTGTCATTTTTCTGAGAACCATCTTGGTTCATCTTCCCCCCCTCCATCTTTGATAGCAACTTTTTTTCTTTGCAAGCACTAGAAAAACTGATTAAAGAGAAACCTATGTGTATAAGAAAACACGGGCAAGAGCCATGATGAGGGGCCACAGAGAGGAACAGGGTTGGCGGGTGCCACGGGGCTCTGGGAGGCGTATACTGTGTCCAAAGGCACAGCCACACTCTGCTCCAGCTCAACGGTGCCAGGTTAAGAAGCTGATGCTAGTTTTACCAGCTTTTCCAATTTCCAAGAACTCAGAAATCTGGGCTTGTAAATGAAAACCTCCATTTGTAAGCCATTGATCCATTTGTTTTCTAATTGAGCCGGTCAAGCAAAATATTCCCAGGGACGAGATTCAGGCCACAAGGGAGTCAAACATTAACCAGACCGGTGTCGGCAGGCAGAACCGTGGGATGAGAGCACGCTTGCTGTCTCGGGGGCTGCGTCTTACATTCACCCAGCACGGGTACTATGTTTCCTGTGTGGACCTGTGCTTGCATCAGACGTACCGAGGGCCTCCCGAAATTGCAGGCTTTGCCTTTGCGAAGGCTCCACCCCGAGCAAGAGGCCCCGTCCTCTGCGTGGGCTCGCCCTGGTTACACACAGGAAGGGGTGAGCTGTGAGCTGGCACACAATGAGAGGCCAAGGCCACCAAGAAGACCTGGGGGTGCCTGGGTGGCTCAGTCAGTTGAGTGTCCGACTCCTGATTTCAGCTCAGGTCATGATCCCAGGGTTGTGGGGTCAAGCCCCATGTCAGGCTCCATGAGTGTGGAGCCTGCTTGAGATACTCTTTCTCTCTCTCTCTCTCTCTCCTCCCCTTCCCTGCCTGTGTGTGTGCTCTCTCTGTCTCTGTGAAAGAAAGAAAGAAAGAAAGAAAGAAAGAAAGAAAGAAAGAAAGAAAGAAAGAAAGAAAGAAAGAAAGAAAGAAAGAAAGAAAGAAAAGGAGGGAGGGAGGGAGGGAGGGAGGGAGGGAGGAAGGAAGGAGGGAAAGAAGGAAGGAAGGAGGGAAAGAAGGAAGGAAGGAAGGAAGGAAGGAAGGAAGGAAGAAAGAAAGGAAGGCAGGCAGGCCAGCCCATCGTGGTGCCATGACACTCAGGTCTGTTTTTAAAAATATGCTATGTTCTCAAGCCAAAAATAAAAACAGAAAACCAACTTGGAGAGACCAACAAAGGAGTGGCCCATGGGACAGATTGAAGGCACGTGTGTGTAGCAGGTTCGACTACACGGCGAGGGACTCAGTAGACCCTCCGAGTGGCCGTGTCATGGGCAGCCAGGGTTTTATTTGAGTACGTGTTGATTTCATTCTCACAGATGAGGCCCATGGACAGACTTTAACGTCTCCAGGGTGACCTAGTAACACATGCATCCCCAGAGACACTTGATAAGACGAGGCATCATGAAAGCCATGACCCAGTCACAGCCTAGTCCTGTACCCCAACAGGATCCCCGGCTGCCCAGGACCACAGGCCTGCAGAAAGGCCTCCTGGGCATCCTCAGAACCATGAGGAATGGTTCTCAGAATCCGACCAATAGCCACAGCAGTGCAAGAAGTGCATGCAGGGTGGCCATCCAATCGGAACCTGGGTGTGACCCTCCTAGCAACGCACCAGCAGCCCTCCAGGGGACATGCCACTCCACGTGGACACAGGGGCAGAAGCTCCCGGAACATGGAGCTAGACGTGGCCAGCAGAAGAAATCCGCAGAAAAGGAGGCCCAGGCACCGAGAGACCCTGCAAAGGATACAAGGGTGCGAGCGGGGGCTGGAGAGATAGACACCTGCCCCCAAAGTGTCATGCTCCCCTTCCACGGTGTGGGCTTGTCACTGGGGGGTGGCTGGCCGGACAGAACTGTATTTCCCAGCACCCACTGTATTGGGGCAGGGCCATGTGCTTTCATGCCACGGGCCATCTCACAGTCAGGGATCTTAAGGAGCGGGTAGTTTTTTTTTCGTTCTTTCATGAATGAAAGAATTCACGCCAGAATTTTGCCAGCTAGAAGCGAAGGATTTGGAGAGCCTGAGCTAGGAGATGGAAAGAGCCTGGGCCACTAAATCACTGCCCGGGCAAGAGTCACCTTCCAAACAAGATACCTGGCACATGGCACGATAAATAAAATCCTAGCACAATGAGCCACCCCAACGTCAGAGTCTATTTGCTACAACAACTAGGGTCACCCCATCTAAAACGGGAGAGGAAAGAAAAAAAAATGCCATGGGTCAAGAAAACAGGTCCTCACCAGAGTGAGCAGCTCAAGGCGACGACCAAAGCAGGAAAAATTCGCCTTAAGTCAGATCAGCTACCACCTCCTACATGCAGCCCACCTGAATGCCCCCAGATAGAGGTGAACTTTGAGACCGTTGGGTGCTCAGTTATGCCTACCACCTTGATCAAGAGTGACTTGGGGCGCCTGGGTGGCTCAGTCAGTTGAGCATCCGACTTCGGCTCAGGTCATGATCTCGCGGTCTGTGAGTTCAAGCCCCGCTTCGGGCTTTGTGCTGACAGCTCGGAGTCTGGATCCTGCTTCGGATTCTGTGTGTGTCTCTCTCTCTGCCCCTCCCCCGCTCAGGCTCTGTCTCTCTCACTCTCAAAAATAAATAAACGTTTAAAAAATTTTTTTCAATGACTTATGAGAACTTATTTTGAAAAAAAAAAGTTACCTACCGAGTGTATTCTGCCTACTCAACAACCTGCCAGGAAGCCATTCCCTATGTGCACTGACAAGCGAGGGCCACAGGATGAAGAGATTCAGCGACTGGTCCAGGGTCACACAGCAGGGAGAGGCGGACTGGCTGTTGATTTAAGCTCCTGTTTTTTCCACCACCCCCTCCTGCTCTGGAATAGTTCACACCTTTTCCCACGAATCCCTTTCTGCACCTCCCACTACACTGGGCTCTTCCTGAAGCGGGTGCTGACGCTGTCCCTCCCACAGCTCAGGGTGCCCCTCTGGGGACCCCTTAACACGAATTGCAGGGAGTCACACGCCAACCAGCAGCCTCTCTCAGGCCGACTTCCAGTGTCTCAGACTGAGCTCTCCAATCCAGCCCTGTCCACAAAAGACACCCAGAAGCATGATGACGGACGGACAGGCACCGCTTCCGCTCCAGACCACCGCTTGATCGCAGGAATTTAGCTGTGGATCGATGAGCATATTAATCACTAGTTACTGGCATTGAAACCAGGAATCGCTACCACTGAGGGGTCTGCATCTTCGCTGCCTGGGGAAGAAGGGGGGAAGGAGGGGCCGAACACCTTCAGGGGTAGCTGCTCCTGTACATTCTGTTCTGAGGCTTGCCTAGTGGTCATTCCACACGCCAAGCACCCATCTGTCTGGGGACCCAGGCAGGGCCCCGGGAGGAGGGAGGGCACACCAGCATCCAGTCCCAACTCTGAACAAAAGATCAAAAGATGGGAATAAGCTGTGAAGCCAGCAACCAATCTCAGGAACTCAGAACCTTCTAGAAGCCAGGAGTGGAGTTGGTGGGCTTTGCAGATGCTGCCCCATAGCAGGGTTTGTCAGCCTTGGTGCTGCGGGGGCCAGATGATTTTGTCATGCGGCTGTCCCGTGCACTGTTTGAATTCTACCAGCACCCCTGGCCTCTACTCACCAGATGCCCCCCGCCCCGGTCTGACAACCGAGAATGTCCGCAGACCTTGCCAAACGCCTCTGCCCCCACTAGATGCCCCGCTCTAACTGGTGTAACACGTGGTGACCACACCAAAATTCAGTCCTCTCATATCTGGACTTTTAAGTGAGATGTCCTGATTTTTAGATTTTGGCAACTAATTAAAATAATTGTTTTATGCTATGAGAGCCAAAAAAAACATGTGTGCGGGGCTCCAGCTGAGCTTCTGCTAAGTCCAGATGGAAGACGAGAAAGGACACAACCCCCTTCCCAACACCAGAGCCCCGGGGCTCCCTAAAAGCCAAACTCGGACCCCGCAGCCCTCGGGAAGGAGCCCTCAGACGTGAGACCCATACCACTGAGGCAGAGGCGGATCCGGAATCTGACTTCTTTCTCGGGGAACACTGTCACGACACCGCTGGCTTGTCAAATGCCCCCTCCCAGAAATGCAGGCCGGCAAACCCATCCGTCCCCAGAAACCCAGAGCGGATTCCCTTTGCAGGAGAGCTGACTTTCCTCGCCAACATCCCACCCACCCCCACACTTCACCCCTTCTCCCCGAAATACAATTACCCTCCTGCTGATGCTCTTAAAGCTGGGGCCCTGAGCGGTTCTGGTCTGTGAAGCAAATACCTGTGAACCGCCTGCCTATAAAAACAGCCGGCCTCTGGGCACTGGTGAATGTTTCAGTGCCAACGTTTCCCCCAGAGGACTGGTCGCGCATCTTCTAGCCCCTAGTTAAAGAACTTGTTCTGAGCAAGGTTCCTTTACTTCTAGCAAAAATCTGGGTTACTAGGGGGAGGGCAGTGGAGAATCTAATAAATCTTAGAATATACTTCTTGGCTAAAGGAGAAAAAAAAAAAAAGCCTACTTACTGGTGTCATGAAACACCTTTCCTGCTCTCTGAAGAGAGCCGGGTTCAGAAGTTACTATTGTATTCAAGCTGTATTAAATCAAGCTGTGAGCGGCACCAGGGTTATGCTTTTAAAGAATGCCCTGAGCCAATTCTGATGTTTAAAGGGAAAAGGAAAAGTTTCCAAGGCTTCCATAAATTCCGAAGAGAGGAAGTTTCAAACTTGGGTGTTCACAGTCCGTGGCCCCCACATGGAAACAGCTTGGTTTCATGTATTTGGTTTTACTGTTCAAACTTGAGGGTCTTTTAACTTGTTATTTTTACAGGGCTCAGAAGAAAAGGGAGAGGGAGGCATCTGCTCACCAAGTGCCAAAGAAAAGCCCAGAGCCTCCCTCAGAGGGCCTCTGCCTGAGGCGGCGGTGAGTAGGGGTGTGGGGAGGGGACCCCCTGGCTCCTGGCACACCCTTAGCACAGCCCCTCCTGCCCGCTGGAGGCCAGGCCTGCAAGGCCAGCCGCTAATTAACTCCGACAAGATCAATTCAGGCCAGAGCGTGAGTGGAGAGCAGGCAGGACAGTCATTTGGCCGTGGCTGGGCTTCGGCCGCCCGCAGGCAGCAGGAGGAACAAAATGGAGACTTTCCAAAAACAAGAGGAGGCCCAGCCAAGAGCCGAGGAATCCTAAATTTAGTCCCTGGGGGGAGACGGCTGTGTCTGCTCAGCCAGGGCACCAGTGAGGCCCAGCATCTCTCGGAAATGTCAACGAAACCAAACAGGCCCTCCCAGGCCACCTCAGCCCCAAGCCCTGACTCCAAGGAGCTCCCCCTCAGTCAGGAGGGGTGACTCACACACACCCGGTTCCCCACGGCCGGTCCCGCTCTCCAAGTGCTGTCTACCCAGGAGGTGGTCAAGGCAAGCTGAGTGTTCCCATTTGACAGGCAGGAACACTGAGTCCTAAGAGAGGCAGTGACGAGGCACAACAGCCCGGAGTTTGGATCCGATACCGAGCTTCGTTTTGGATACTGACCTGGAAGAAGGCCCCTTGTCACTCCGAACCTCAGTTTTACCATCTGGAACATGAAAGTGAGAGTGCCTACGTCAAGCAAAATTTAGACATCCGTTATGTACCGATATGCACGTATCATACATACGCACACGTGTGTGTGTGTTTTAAAAAGAGACTCCTGGGCTGCACCCCAGACATATATAGTCAACAGCTGTCGCTCGTGCGGCCAGGCACCCCTCCCCCAGCTGTGCCAACAACACCCTGATATTCCTTGGGCCGCTGCCCCTCCCCCTTTCAGACCCTGTGGCTGATCAGAGCCTGACCTGTTTCCACAGGGGTCCTCAAACACCTACTGAGTAAGACTTGCCGGGGGTTGAACCCAGAAGTTATTTACTTGTTGAATTTCCCCAGGTTAGTCTGATGCACGCAGGGCCAGCTGCCAGAAAAACCCCAGAGGGCTCAGAGGCGACGTTCAGAGAGGGTGTTAATCCCCCCCCCCGACCCCCCCCCCAGGAAACTGCACATCTGCAAGGGGTCGCGGATTCCAAAGGGCCGTCAGGACAGGACCCTCTCCTAGACCTGAGCCAAGATGAGCTTCCATAGGGCAGAGAGCAGGCAGAACGCCGATCTGACCCCAGAAAGCACCTGCTGGCCCTTCCCCCAACAGCATCCGCCTTCGAGCTGCACGGCAAGGATGGATGCCCAGAGTCTCCAAACCGGGCCTCCCCTTGTCCCCTTGGCCATCACCCTTCCGCCCTAGGCCAGGATCACCGGATGTCCACCCAGCCACAGGGCAATTTCGGCATAAGGAAGTCTCCATAGCAACCCTCCAGCTGGAGTAACTAATGAGTCACCTGGTGACCAGACCGGGTGCAGGGGGACCATGGAGGGACGGGGACAGGGTGATGCTGAGTGTGTAGGGGTGAGGGTTTTCCAGCTAGGACGAAAATACCGAAGACCTTTCCATGGGTGAAAGAAATTTCTAGAAAGACGTTTCCTTCTGCTGTTTCCTTCTCCCTCGCAAAAAGCGATCTTTAAGGGAATATTTATTAGTCATAACAAAAGGAGCTTTTACTGAGCACCTTGCCTATGCCAGGCACAGACACATCTGTGTCCCTCAACTGTGATTTCACGTGCAAGACCTTCACTGAACTCATACACCCTGGTGAGCAGACACAACTGGGAGTCCCATTTTACAGACAGGGAGACTGAGGCCCCGGAAGGATCAGGAAAGCTGCCTCAGGCCACATAACTGGTAGGAAGCAGACCCAGGATTCAAATTCCTCTGAACCCCAGAGCCCATTCTTTGTACCCTCTTCCGCACAGCCCATCGGCACCCCTTCTAACCTCAGTGTTCGCTGGGCGGGCCAGAGACCGGCTCTGGATCCACTTCTGCCTGACTCAGGGTTCAGTCAAGCCCCAACGCCACGCTGCCTCTAAGCTGTGAAGCAGCAGCATGATGGTGGTAGTGAGCGCCCATTTTTATGGATGCACTAGTTGGCACAGAGGATGTCTCTTTCTCCCGGGGTGCCGCGGTCGACCCCCCGAGCCCCAGCCTGGCTACAGCACAAAGGAAGGGGGTGGGGCACATGACCTGTAACAGCCAGCCTTCCAGCCAGCCCAAAGTAACGTATGGGGTAAAGGAAGAAGCACCAGTTAATTCCAAAAAATACCCAAGATGGGAACAAGTTAGAAGTGACTGAGTCCAGCTACCCCTCTCCACTACTTACAGACGGGGTAGGTGAAGCCCAGCAGGAAGGACTGTGTCCAAAGCACACAGCAAAGCAATTCCATTCTGCAAGTATTAATGGGTGCCTACGATGTGTCAGGCGCTGTGCTGGGCCTAGAGCTACAGGGGTTGAGAGTAACTGCCCTGGACCCCACACAGCTGATGTTCCTGCCACTCAATCGTCACGTGAATAAATCGCTAACGACCAATGGTGATAAGCACCCCAAGAAGTGGAAGGAGCTGGGTGTCATGAGAAGGAGCAGCAGTGAGGAAGGAAACTCATTTCGAGTGGGGCCTCAGGGGAGGCTGCTCTGCGGCAGTGATGTGAAAGCTGAGTCCTAAATGGTAAGGAAAGAAGACCCAGGCAAACTGTACCGGGAAGAGCATCTCAAGTAGAGGGGCCAGCATGGGCAAAGGCCCTGAGGTCAGAGTGTGATGGGTGTGTTCCAAAAGGACCAGAGTGGCTGAGACCGAGGGAGCGAGGGGAAGGCAGTAGGAGGCAAGGAGGGGGAAAGGGGCAAGTGGTACTTAGTCTTGTCCACTATGGGAAGGATGTGACATTCTTCTAAAGGCTTCAGGTAGGCGTGGTAGGGATTTAAGGAGGGTCATGATTCTGTAAAATCCCAATGTGTCCTGGCTGAAATACAGAAGGTAACATCACGGGCTGTTGGAACCTTCCAGGTGAGATATGAGGGTGGCCTCGACCAGACCGGGATAGTAGCGAGCAGCAAATCTGAGATGCACTTAAGTCACAGAATTGACAAAAGTGACCATCTGTCAGCTATGCAGTGTGGAGCTGAGAGAAAGAGTTGGGAATGACCTCCAGCTTCCAAATGGAGCAGCAGGTGAATGGAGGGCCAGTGGTGGGTTTCCCAGGAAGATGAAGGGAGCCAGTTTGGACAGGTTATGTTTGGTGTGTGAGTGGCATGGGGGGGGGGGGGGGCGTGTCAAGCAGTGGGTACCCAAGATCTCCAGACCACCTGAGACTCCCAAGGCCCCCACTTGCCCCCCAAGGCCATCATGTGCGGGAAGCCCGGGGCATCTAGCAGGGGGAGCGGCCAACAGGTCTCCCCCACCCCCACCATGCTGCTGACCGGCCCCTCTCACCACCTCCTCGCACAGAAGGCAGAGCCTTGGCATCTGTGTCTCTCAACTGTGATTTCAGAAGATGGAATTTGGTTTTACTATGGAAAGGCAGCGGTCCCCAGGCCAGGGTCCATGTCACTAACAACTTCCAACGCCTTGAAAGGGAATTTTAATCCAATTGTCGGTGTCAGTGGTCAGCCCCTCTTACCCCTCCACCTTCCTCCCAGCTCTCCCTTTGCAGGTGGCCCCAGGGAGAAGATGTCCAGCACCGCCCCGGCCTGGCCCTGACAGCTGGACACCCGCCTGCCCAGGAGAGGCGGCCATGAGCCTCTGCCACAAGCCCGGCAAAGGTCACTGATGAACAGCCCCCAGTGTGAACCCCCAGTGCCCGGCACGGTGTTGGTATGGCTGGGGGTGGGAGTGACCAGCGCTCAAATACCCCCCAAGCCACATGCTGCGCTCAGTGCAAAGCACTGTGCATATGTTAAGGTCTGCCCAGCAACACATTTCCAGATGGAAAAACAGGAGAACAGACATTATGGTCACTCTGTAAGTTCTAGAAGGAGAAATCCCGCCGCACCCCACGCCCCTGCCCTCGGTTCTGCCTCCAGAAGCCTCGCTTATCACATATGAGTAAGAATTAACAATAACTTCCCTATTTATTGGGTACTGGGCAAAGGGCTTCACATTTAATCTACACAACAGCTCTGTGGGGTAGGTACCATCTCTCCTCCCATTTTACAGATGAGGAAACAGAGGCACAGAGAGGTTAAGGAACTCACCCTAGGTCACACAGCTAATAAGAGGCAGAGCCAGCATATGACTCAGGTCTGGCTGTCCCTGTAGCAAGGTTTCTCAGGCTTCATTATCTGCCCCCTGCCCCATACAGAGCCTACTTAAGACTTTTTTTCCTAATCACTTGAAATTTTAATACCACAAATATACTGTGTAACTATTTATGTAGATCTATATGTATATTTGCGCTTCATACCTATAAAGAGTATCAAGTTTGTGCCCCCGCCCCAAGAACCAAGTTTTGCCTACTTGGAGGCAATATCATCAAGAATGGTCTAGAATCTAGACCAATGCTGCTTGATAGGAATCAAACGCAAGCCATATATATATATATATATATATATATATATATATATATATATATAGTTTTAAATTTTTCTAGTAGCCACATTAAAGAAAAAGAAACCGATGAAATTAATTTTAATGATGACATTTCATCAGGGCGCCTGGGTGGCTCAGTTGGTTGGGTGTCCAACTTCGGCTCAGGTCATGATCTCGCGGTTCATGGGTTCGAGTCCTGCGTCGGGCTCTATGCTGACATCTGAGAGTCTGGAGCCTGCTTTGGATTCTGTGTCTCCCTGTCTCTCTGCCCTTCCCCCACTCATGCTCTGTCTGTCTCTCTCTCTCTCAAAAATAAATAAACATTAAAAAATATTTTTTAAATAATGAAATTTCATCAATGTAGCTAAAATATTGTCATTTCAAAGTATTATCATTATATGTAATCAATGTAAAAATTGTTGACAAATTCTACATCCTTTGTTATTATACTAAGCCTTTGAAATCTGTTAAGCATTCACAGTCCAGCCCAGCCATATCTCACATTCTCAATAACCGTGTGGAGCTTGCGGTTACCACAGTGGACAGAGTTCTAATCACCCTGCTAAAGCAATATTGTTTCCCTTGAGAGGCAGGGATTCTGGCCGCTCAGATGCCTCGGCGCGTAGCCCGTGCGCGGGGCATTGTATAAAAAGGGTCCGGGTCCAATCACCCGGCCGTGGAAAAGCATCCGCTGCCCAACCCACGGGCCATAATGCCAGCGGAATCCAGCTTCCCAAAATATTTACCAGAAGGCACTGGGCACCAGACTCCATTCTGTAAACTTGGATGCCATTCCAAAGCTGAAGCGATACATCTCCTGGAGAACAAGATAAACTCTCCCTCACACTCTAAATACTGAAAGGGAGGTGAGGAAGAGAACGAAATAAATCAACCGTCTCCAACTGCCCAACTTAAAAGGGATTTTGGTCAGAAGCAAGAAGGGGGCAAGGATGCTGTCTCCTTATCAGGCACATGGCAGCTCCAGGCACAAACACAACTTCTGGCAGGCATTCTTCTTCTATACCAAGGGGGGAAGGGGAGAACCAAGTCTTAGTCCGCGGAGGTCGAACCCATCCTCCTCGGGTCCAACCAAGCCAGTATCTTTTCCCCTGATTTCCGGGAGAGAACAGTCCCTTCCGTGAACTGAAATCCTGACCAGCTCCAGGAATGAGGCCCGTAAGTCTCCAACCGGCTGGGGTGGCCCAGATTTCAGACGCCTCACTGCGGGCGTTATCAGACCAGAAGTCTTCGGGACTCAGGAAACACGCCCGCTGCACTGGACAGCACCAGCCAAAGACGCGGCAGGATGAGATGGTTCTGGAATGTGGGCGGAAGGAAGGCCAGTCTCCCTGCCTCCAGTAATCACTGCGGACGCTACGGATTGAGTAAATGAGTAAATGCCGGACGTGGGTCCTCTCGCTTTATCCTCCCGGGCCCGAGTGCCGGATAACTGGGGAGGCCCCACGTTGCGCCTGGAAAAAGGACACTCCGATCGCTGTGGACCCAGAGTCACACACCTGATAGATGGCAGACAGCTCTGACCCGGGCGTGCGTTCTCGCCAGCCGGGGGTCTCACACACTGGCGCGCCACCCCGCCTTCCTCCCCGCTCTGCCTCGCGCCCCCAGGCCAAAGCCCACCTCTGCCACATCCCTTCCCTGCTCTGTGACCTTAGGCTTCCTTCCATCTGCGTAACAAAGGCCCCAAACGCGCGGGGAGGGGTGAGAGAAGGTGGGTGCTTGCCCAGCAGCACCCCTCCCCGCCCCGGACCCCCATCTGGTGTCACCCACTCCCGATTCCAGAAATGCGGCCCAGCCTCTCCAAGGGCCCATCCAAGAAGCGGGCTTCCTAGCATAATATTTTCCTCCCACGGAACGTGAGAATAAAGGGCTCTTTGCTTGTCTCCTGAAATAACCAGCTCTCACCATAAAGCAATCTTCTGCCCAGTAAAAATATTTCTGTAAAACTTGGTAACTCTATCTGCGGTTCCTTTTCTGAAAGTCAAAAATCTTGGAGAGTGAAACATGGCAGCGGCAGACTTTACGACAGGCTCGTGAAGTCATGTCTACCCAGACCTTCCCTCCTTAATACTGTGATTAATTTGCTGTTAACCACAGGGACTTTGTGTCTTAATACTCTCAAAGCAAAGCACCAGTTCGCATTTCTGCAGAACAATACCCGCCAGCCCAGACCTGGTGTTCAGCCAGGCAGGCGGTGGAGCCACGGACCGGGGCGCTGCTGAGATCAGAGAACTCCTTCAAGTCCCCTAATGCACAGCTAAGCCGTCACCTGCGGCCTGACCTTGGCGGGCAGGAGACACAGTTTTTAAAATAAGCGAGGGGTGTCCTGAGATTAGAATGTAACGGCACTCACAGCGAACCCAAACCAGCCGCAAGACACCTGGATGAGTCACGGAGGCCTCCTAGGCCTTAGTTTTCCCAAACGGAAACAGAGGTGATCGGCCCCCAGCGACTCCTCAGCAGAGATGTTCTCTCTGAACCTCTTCATCCACCAAACAGCAACCAAGCCCCTTCCAGCTCTTGTGCTGGACCCCCGAGAGACGGAGTTGGGCTTCCCGGGAATCTTCCAGAACCTACCAGCAGCTCTGGCGGCCTTACTGGGTTGGAGAGCATGGTTACGGAGGGCTTACTGCAAGCCAAGCCTTAAGTTGCTACGTGCATTATTTCATTTCATCCTCAAAACGACTCCAAGAGGTGGGCGCTTTTATCCCCCTCTCACTTTACAGGTGAGAAAATTAAGACCCAACGTCAATATGGTCACCACAGCTGCCTATGAACCCAGATCCAAAACCCAGATCCAAAGCTCTGTGGTCCCTGGAATTAGGAGAAGACCCACGTAAGAAAAAAAGTACATAAATAACGAGGTTAAAAACAAAAAAGCCATACAAACTTAGGCAGAGAGTCTTAACTGGGAGGTTACGGGTGCCCTGAAATTGGAATTAAAGGTGTAAAAGAGCATTTCTGTGAAGCGAATGACACCATCAGATGTAGCAGACTCTCAAAAGGGTCTCTCAAAAGAGACGCTAGGGGTTTGAAAGAAAGGCCCATGTGGGCTGCATGGAGGAGGTGGCAAACTACCAGGGCCCAGGAGCGGCTCTCCCCAGATAGGCAGCTAATTGTCGTCTGCTCTGTCCCCACCCACGCTCACCAGCTGCTGACAGGAGCACCAATCAGTGAGTTTTACTCCCGGGACCAGGCGGTGCACAGATGTTGTTGGTTTCGCCCATCCAGTGTGCTTTTTCCTCACAGGTGCACCAGCGAGGCGTTTCTTTAGGGAACCGCCCACCACCGCGCCCCCCCACCCCGCCCTTGAGGTTTGGGGCTGATCCCAGCCCCCACTCCAGGATGACCACGTGACCCAGGACCGTCGCAGGCAGAGGCACGGTTCTGTGATAGGCTTGTGAGCCAAGTCAAAACAATGGGAGCCCAGCTTGGGCTTTAGCTGAAACATTCTCTTCCAGCCTGGAACAGCAGCCCGGACGGACCACTGGGTGCCAAAGTGCCACCACCTGGGGAGAGTCTGCCTGAGAACAAAGCCGACCCCAAGAAAAGCAGAGCAAGGCACAGACCACAGACCCGGGACAGAGCTGGAGCTCTCTGGAGTTGGAGCTGGAGTTAACACAGGCCGATAACACGCCTGTGTACGAAACAGTGGAGTGGGTTTAAAACCCAAGGGATCCTGACTAAGCCACCCCAAGAAAGGTTATACTGACTTAACCACAACAACCCCCTGCCCCACCCCTGAAGCTGCTGTCCCCCTGAATTTTGAAAATATTAGCCCAGGGGAGAAACTCTGGCTTTGCCAGAAAAATGGTAGAGTCACACCTGGAAATCACATCGGGTGTGTATGTCGAGGCAGAGCTGTGTGTACAGAAGCGAAGCTGCAGAAATGCACAAAGCCCATAAGCAACCTAGCTGCCCAAAGACAGAGAATCAGTGCAACAAATTATGGTCCATCCTTAGAATGGAAGGCTTGAGAGCCATGAGGAGCAGTAAGATTAAATGTACTGATAAGGACTGATTTCAAGATACACTGTTAACAAAGCAAGATTACCGACAGGCAACTGAAGTTAAAACAAAGTCTCCTCTATCACTTTTTCATGATTTCCCACCTTAACTCCATTTTCCAATCAACCTACAAACACCAGTGCTTCCCAGTCCTGTTGGCCAAGAGGGCTTGTGCTATCTGCACGGGGATAAGGGTGCATCCGCACAGAGCGAGGCGAGAAGCTCCTTGAGGAACCAGAACCAGATGCCTGGAGAGAGGGCGCTGGCAGGACAGTGGTGAAGATGGCAAGGAGGCCTCCTTTTTATTACATAACTTTCACTACTACTTTGAATTTCTTTCTTTCTTTTCTTTTCTTTTCTTTTCTTTTCGTTTTACACTGCTTCATTTACGAAAAGGAAAAAGATGAGGACCCTCTCTGAGGGGCAGGGGAGACGTGAGCAGAGGCTCTCTTCAAGGGCTCAGAGCAGCACGGCTCTGTGCGAGGAGGTGCGGACCGGACCCAAACTCCTGCCCCTCTGGGGCCGTGCACCCCCTGACCAAGCCGCGAGCCCGTCTGAGCCTCATCCACCTGGCAGACGCTTCTGGAGCAAAAGGCCCTGAGACACGGTGCCGGGTCACGCAAAACCTGCCCCGTGGACTCTGCAGTCTGGCTTTAGTTTCCTCCGTTCTGGAAGCATTAAATGCCTGACAAATGACAGCGAGGAAGGCTTTGCAGACCATAAGGCTCTGGCCCTTCCTCCTGGAGAAAAGATGGCCCCTCTTGGCACCTGCCCCAGGAGTGGGTTTTGCCTCCCAGCTCCGCACACCAGAGCCAAGCAGGCAAGTCCTCGCCTAAGAGCCCCGGAAGCAAGATGTCAAGAAGGCCCTTGCAGATTAAGAAGGCCAGGAAGGCCTGATCTGTGACACCAGGAGAAGATGCTCCAACCCACCCACCTGGAAGGACCCCACGATCTCTCCCATCCCCCACGCAGCAGTGGCCAAGCAGTGGCCCTCCGAGGCTGAAGGAAGCCATGCCTCCAAGGAGCAGGGTCTGGAAAGACCCCAAGAAGGGTTTCAGCAGAGCAGCGCTTTCTGGGGGCAGAGCTCTTTCCACCACCACCTGCTGCGAATAGCCCCTTTGACCCTCCCCGCTTAGGATGGGGTCAGCCTGATGTGCTGGAGCACAGGATTTTCTCCATTGGTCCAGAGCTGCGCTGTCCATGAGGAAGCTGCTAGCCTTATGTGGCTATTTACATTTACATTTAAATTAATTCCAATACGATATAGTTCAAATTCCGTTCCTTAGTCACAGAAGCCACATCCCCAGTGCTCAACGGCCACAGGTGGCTAATGATTCCTCTGTGCAGACACAGAGTATCACCATCATCACAGAAAGTTCTACCGGACGGCATTAGTCTTGAGGTCCTTTTAACATCTCCTTCCTTCCAGTTATAAATCGAGGGTCCTGGCAGGTCTTGGAAGAAAGGCCAGGTATCATAACTGCCAGTAAAGCTCTAAGCCCACATATAGGTTTACAGAGCCACAGCCGTGGGGAAATGCACAGAGAGAAACAGAACCATTGACTGAGCTCGTCAGGAGTCAGGGACTGTGCCCCCTTCTCCACCCCTCCAGCCCTCCAGATGGGCAGTGCCCTCCCCGCCTCAGCCCTCCCCCTTCAGCCCTTCCCCAGCTGCCCTTCCTACAGGGTCCAGCCAGGACAGGTGTCGGCCAATACAGAGAGGCTTGGATTCAGAGAGCCTCCAGGGGGAGGGAGACCCAAGTTCTCCGCATCTCAGACCGCACGCGGGAGGTTCTGATGCAGATGGTCCTCGACTGTGCCCTGGGCCCTTCCCAACCCCGCATCCCCGCCCCCCACCATCTTCCCTCTCCACCCTCTCCAGCAAAGCTTCTCCACAGAGTTCCCGCACATGTGATCCGTTTCTCATCTCTCATTCTCTTCTAAAATGTATTGGCTTTTTGAAAAATACAAAAGTAGCCCATGCTCATTGGACCAAAAAAAAAAAAAAAAAAAAATCAAACAATGTAGAAACGTATAACGTGAAAAGTGAAATTCCTTCTCTCCCCACCACCCGCCACCACCCCAATCCTTAGGGAAGCAGCCTTTGGCAGTGTATCCTTCCAGATCCTTCTCTGTGCAACTGTAAACAGACAGACACAGGCCTGAATAGATTTTTGCATCCCGCAAAAACGGGACCCCATTATACTTATGTTTTGCTCTTGCTTTGCTCATTCAGGAGCCTTTCAGGGCCTCCTTCCCGTCAGCCACTGCCCACCCTAACTCACCCTGGTTTTACCAGTTGCAGAGAAATCCGTGACCCAGCTACCCCATGGTCTGTTGTTAGCCCGTCTCCTGGTGATGGATATCTGAGTCATTACACATTTTTCACTCTTGCAAATAACGCAGCCCAGGATGTTCTCACGAGTATGTGCTCGGCTCACGTGCAAGGCTTCCCCAGTCCCCTCATGACCCAGGCCTGTCCTGCCTCTGCTGTCATTCTGCCAAGACAAACTCCCGCCACACCCAGCTGTGAGCAGCAGGTTCCTAAGTCCAATGGACACCTTGAAGTCCTTTTTCCTACTCAGCCACTGGGCAGTTTCTCTCCAGAAGACACATCCTCTCTGCAAGACTACCTTCGTGGCCCCCAAGAAATCCCACCTCCCAGTATTTTTGCCCCTTCGCCTAAACCTGGGCGAAACCTGTGACCTGCTTTAACAAGGAGAACGTGGGGTCACCAGTTCCGGGCCCAAACCTTCAGAAGGCCTGGCAGTTCCCACTTCTGCACTCCCGGGAAGGCCGCCACCATGTAGGGAGGCAGATTACCCTGGGACCGCCATACTCTGAGGGAGCCCAAGCTAACCACGTGGTGAGGCCACGTGGAAGGGAGCTAAGGCCCCGGACATATGACCCAAGTGGAATTCTTGGCCCCTTGCTGCTTGAGCCACCCCAACTATGCCACGTGGAGCCACAGACAAGCTGCCCCTGCCTGGTCCATCCCAAAGTGCATAATGTTAAGCAAATCGTACAACATAGTACTCTGTCCAGACCCTAAAGATTCAGCCACGTGTTCTTGCAGGATGCAGCTGCTGCTCAGAGGTTGGTTTCTCAGGAGGAGGACGTGGGGGCCCGCAAAGGACGCCTCGTTCTCTTCATGTCCTAAGCAAAGGGAGTAGGTGGGCAAGAGAGCACCCCTGGCAATCCTGGGAGAATCTGTTGTGATCAGAAAGTCAGCAAACCGAAAGACCCTGAAGCTGAGACAGAAAACTTTGGCGCAGAGAGGTTAGGGAACTTGCCCAAGGTCACACAGCTAGTAAGAAGCTGACCTAGGGTATCCAGGCTCAGAATCTGTACCAGTGACCAAACATCAGTGTCTCCTAACACCTCAACCCACAGTAAGAATTACATTTTAGAATGGGCCTCCCTATATATGGATTTGAGTATAGACGTGTATGTAGATATACATAGACCGAGATTGATCTAGCTATCCATCTATTATCAATAGACATGAATATCCATGCCTACAAACTAAACACAAAGTTACACAAAGCAGTATTTCCTCTGACTTTGGTCATTGTTCTCTCTTGTTTTTATTCTTTTTTTTTTTTTTTTAATGCTGGTCACTAAATTGATTTCATGAGCCACGAAGGGGATTATCACATACAGCTTAAAGGGGTATGTGATTTATATACCCTCTATATATTGATTTAAGGCAGTTCTAAAACCAGATTAACCTGAATTTGAAGCTTGCTGGAGCAAGATTCCACTTCCACACCGAGTGACTTTGGGCAAGGAGGGAGACTCCTTTCGAGCCTCAGTTTTTCCAGCAGTAAAATGGGGACGATCCCAGTACCTGCCTTACGACGGCGCTGTGAGAACTGAGTGGTAAGAACAGCGCCTGGCTCAGGGCCTGGCCTACAGCAGATGGTTCAGCATGGGGTGCAGAACATACTGAGCACTTAGGAGCCCCATTGAGGCTGCAGCCACAGAACACTGAAAACGAAGGCACGTGCCAAGACCAACCGAGGCACCAGGCTCTTCGGAATTTCCAGGGCAAAGGAACAAGAAGGGAGTCCCCAGTGCCCACCGAAAGGGCAACTTCATTCCTGGTCTGCAGTAGTTTTCTTACATCCTCTTTTTGCTTTTGAAGTCGCTCTAGATCACTGGGGGGGGAGAAGGGTAAAATAACAGAGTTTAGGTCAAAAACTGCCCTGTAACCGGGCTCCCTCGAGAAGCCAGGTGTAGACTGGCCGTGGCATCCCTCAGCAGCACCCCCAGACCCACTCAGGGGAGCTGCTGGAAGCCAAAGCCTCTGTGTGAGGGTCCTGCCAGCATGCGTGGCCTTCTGGAATTAGAAAAACATCCTTGGGCCTGAGTCCACTTGGGAGGCTCCGGTCTTCCCCAGCCCTTACCTGTGGCCTGAAGGCAACAGGGGCCCTTTATGCTCTGCCCCAGCCTCTCCAGGGCCCCAGAGCAGCACTCGAGGCCAGGGGCCCCGGGCAGCACACAGCAGGCCAGCCAATCAGCTCCAGAGGCTTCCCCCCTACCTCCCATCCAGCCAGAAAGGCGAGATCAACAAAAAAAACAAAATCAGGGTGCCCGGGTGGCTCAGTCGGTTAAGCATCCGACTCTTGGTTTCGGCTCAGGTCACGATCTCACGGTTTGTGAGTTCGAGCCCCACACTGGGCTCCGTGCTGACAGTGCGGAGCCTGCTTGGGAGTCTCTCTCTCTCTCCCTCTCACGCTATACCCCTCCCCCGCTCCTTATTCGCCCACCACGGCCTGCTCTTTTCCGCATCACGTGCAGCGCACATGCGGGCGATCATCAGCAAGCGACACCGGAAAGCTGTAAGAGAAGAGACACCTGCTTTCCTCTCCCTGATTTGCCAAGAGGGACTAACTCATCTCGCTCTTAGAACAACTCCATGAGCTAGGAGCCAGGACTCTCCCCATCCCACGGATGTGAAAACTGAGGACCAGAGACGAGCCACCCGGCTGGGGAGACACGCAGCTAGGACTCGGACCCAGAGAGTCTGATTCCGAAAGTCACACCTCCGACACCATTCTGCGCACACGCCGGGCCTCAGCACAAAGGGGCCCGAACCGGACGGCGGGTCTAACGGAGGTCAAGAGAACCAAAGCAAGCTTGAAATATGGACTAGAGCTGCCCACCAAGCGGCCCAAACCACATCTCTCTGTGCTCACCCCCACCTGCTCCTCCCAGAGCGTTCGGCCAAACTGAAACATACTGTCCCCGACTCCCCAGCACCCAGCCTTCGCTTGGGCTGCGCTCTCTGCTCGGACGCAGCCCGAATCCAGCTCTGCAAGGCTGGACCCAGGACTTCCATTTGCTGAGCCCACCTCTCTCCTGCACCATACGGGGGAACAACACGCGCAAAAGCTGCATGTAAAGCCTAAGACCTGTGCGTATACGCTATCACCAGGAACACGCTTGTACCCCACGGACGTCTCATCTCACAGGCCAGGGCGCAACAGGCCAAGTCTAGCTGCCCGGGCCCGCCCAAAGAAACTATTTTCTAAAAACGGTATTCGGTTGATGAGAATCTCTTTAAAATCAGAATGATTTCACATAAAAAGCCAGACAGCTGGAGGGCACCTGGGTGGCTCGGTCGGTTAAGCACCCGACTCTTGACCTCAGCTCAGGTCGCGATCTCACGGTTCCTGAGTCCGAGCCCCACGTCAGGCTCTGTGCTGACAGCGAGGCGCCTGTTTGGGATTCTCTGCCTCCCTCTCTCTCTGCCTCTCCCCTGCTTACGCTTGCTCTCTCTCTCTCTCAAAATAGATAAATAAACTTTAAAAAAAAAGCCCAGATGGCTGGATTCTCTTCATGATCAGAAGGCAGGGCCAGGGCCACATTCCCACACCTTGGTCAGCAGGCTGGAGCTGAGGGGTGCTGCCCCCTTGAGACAGGACGGGTGCCCCCCAGGGGCCACCAGCCCCCACCCCTCCCGCTGGTCTCCACCCAGCCTGCTGCGCTCATTAATATGACTTCTCTTCCCTTTTCAACTCTGACCCCTGCCCTCAGCCTCAAAATCCTTCAGAGCCCTCCTCACATGCCACCTCCTTCAAAAAGTCCTCCCCAAATCTCCAAAGCCCGGTGCCTCTTGACGGCCTTATAACTTGTACTGAGCACTTACTTACGTGCCAGGCAGTTAGAACCATTTTGCGGTTTGAGTCCCCACAAAAGCACCCTGTGGAGCAGGTACGTTCACCATCCCCGCTTTACAGATGAGGAAACTGAGGCCTGGAGTTGATTCTTCTATTGCTATCCCCAGCCCCGTCCATTCCCTGCCCTCCTCGACGCTGCTCTGTGCCCCCAGGAAGCCGACCCCCTTCGACCAGTTTGCTGAAGCGTCCTGCTCTCCTACTCCTGGTCCTCCAGCTGCTGGTGGCCTCCTCAAGGGCCCCCTGGATATCCTCTGAGAACCAAGTGTCATGCCTGAACCAATGCAGACATTCCAGAATCTCTCACTGAGCCCAGAAGATACAGTCACTTGACTCCTCTTTATCCTCCACGGTATTTTTACACCCGAGAACCGGTCTCCACATTCCTTCTTCCCCTGCATGAGCACTCCCCCACTTCTGTCCCGCTGGCCCCTCACTTAGGGCCCGCCACTTGCCTCCCCTCTAGACAAGGACTGAGGTCCATAACGTGGTTGAGAAGGCCCCCGGGCCCAGAAGGTGATCCCTCCTCAGCCAAATGAACCGCGATCAGCATCTCAAATGAACCGCCCTCTAGACTCCAAGGCTTTCTCACTCGCTGCTGGCCCATCTAGCAGACATTCTTACAACTATTACACGGCCTTTCCCCTTGCCTTGCTCTCCACCACCCCTTCCGCGATTCGCCTCTGGGCCTAAATCACAGCTCCTCCAAGGCCACCTCTTACCCAAGGCCAGTTGGCGCTCCCTGCTCCAGACTCTCAGAGCCCCCAGAGTGTCCTCCAACACCCCGCTAACATTGTCTCCATTGTGCAGTATCCACCTTCCCAAACTATGAACCCATCTTACATGGGTACCGATGCAAAATCCAGAGGAAAATATCAGCAGGTCCAATGCGGCAACATTTTAAAACAGCAATGTCTCATGACGAAGAAAGATGGAGCTTAGGGATGCAAAGGAAGTTGAACACGAGGAAGTCTAGTGATGTAAATCACGCATCTGAATCATCTATCACATTAGCAAAGGATGAGAACGCCCCAAGAGCACTTGACAAAGTTCAATCATTATTCCCGGTTTCAAAAATATTAGCAAGCCAGGAGTTAAAGAAAGCTTTCTGACCTCGATACGCAGCAAACAGTTATTAAATAGTAAAGGGGATTCTAACCAATGCAATAAGATAAGAAAAACGGACGGGAGGCAAAGATGAACGTTTAGTTCCGCTAAACTCGAGGTTAGGTGAGGCGGGAACCGAGCCTTATGCTTCCTAGTTTCCACGACATCGTAAGCACACTCGAACACCTAGGGAATGAACGGCCACCCGATTCACTCTGATCCCGAATCCATGTTCTCAAAGCACCCAGTGCTCCTCCTGCGAGGTACGTATCACAACTTCAATTGTGTCATCTGTTTTTAAAACTATTTTCCTTTTCCTACTAGAGTATATACAGTCCGTGAACCAAGTACCAGCTCTACTGGCAGAGCAAATGTATACCTGGCCTAAAATAGGTACTCAACTTCTAAGGCACAGATGCAGGACCGACTTGAATAAAATGCATTCATAGTTGCTGAATAATAATAAATAATTTTATCCTACTTCTCAGCTGGAAAACCTGAGGCCTGGAGGAGGGAGGGGAGGCCACACCACTGCGAAGCCCCCTCCCACCACCCCCCAGGACCCCTGGGTCCTCTGAAAGGCAGCAGCCACACACAAGGCCACGCACACAGGGCGCCACCCACGTGGCTCCACACGTACGAAAAGTGAAGCCCAGACCAATTCCTTGGAGCCCTCTAAACAAACTCACACCCGGGGCACACCCGGGTAGGCAGAGACGCCTTTCTGGGGCCAGGGATGACCCACGGAGGGACCTAAGCTTTTCCTCGCAAAGCCCTGTGACTGCTGCCCACATGGATAAAGGGCCCCCTCTGCTTCCCCGCGAAGCTATCAAAGAATTACTTATGTCTCTGGAAGTGCTTGTTTGGAAAAGGTTCTCCACCCCACCTGGGCTTGGCAGGAGGGGGCAGCATCATCAGGCCTGCCCTTCGGGGAGTGATCAGGCTTTTCCTCCAGCCCCTGAAGGCTCTCGGCCATTCTTCATGCGGAGAGGCTGAAGCCAGCCCTAAAGAGGCAGGCAGCCTCCCAGGATAAACGGAGCCCGGTGACATCAAAGATTCCAGATTAAACAACTGAGGCCTTCAGCTCTCTCTGGCGTTTCTTCCAGGATATTCTGGGCTCCTGCCTCAGTTCTCCCTCAGATGGAATGGCAGATATTTTGTTTGTGAGAGTCTGAATTTTTTCCTACCTCGGGGAGAGGGGGAGAGGAGGAGAGGGCGGAGGAGTGGGGAGGGGAGGGGGAGAGAGAGAGCGAGAGGAAGAGAAAGAATGTCTGTGAGAGACAAGAGCCACAAAAAGAACATGTGTGAGTGAAAAAGAAAAGGGAAGTCAGGGAGGCAGCCGGAAGCGCCTGCTTTGGAATCCAACAAGCGACCTAAAAATTCCAAAAGTTTCTAAATCGAAGCACACTGGGAACTCACAGCCAGCAAGTGAGACTATAAGCACCCCCCAAGCTAGTACTTGCGGGGGGGCGGGGGGGGGGGTGGTGACTGGCTCACCAGAGGTAGCAGATCTCTTCTTGGCCAGGGCACTGGCCCCTTGACCACAGGGTTCCTCGGCACTCCCTTTCCTCAGACACATCTGGTAAACCAAGGCAAGGGACCCTCTACCCTCAGGCACAGGCTCACAACCGTTCTCTGGGATTGGCTTGTCCCTGGCTCTTGTCCCCTAGCTCGTGGGGTGCCTCTCTCTGCCTTGAGCAGCCAATCCAATCCCACCCCTCAGGTCCCCTCTATCCCCCCACAACTGGGCTTCTGGCCCTACAGGCGCCCCTCCTCTCCCCTCAGGGTAGCAGGGGCAATGAATCCATCCAAACAGCTGAAGTAAAGCCCCCAAGTCCCCACGTCCATGACAATCCACATTAATCACATCTAAGGGGCAAGCTAATGGCTGGCGGGGGGGCACACTGACTACCCACCCGGTTCCACCCCACATACCTGTCCAGGGGGGGCAGGTGGCTCAAACATGCCAAGAGCCACTCACGCACAGGACTCTTCAGAAAGACTGAGCACCAGGAGAGATCTGTAGTCCCCACAGGCTGCGAGCCCCTTGGGGTCCACCATCCCAACCCAAACACCACCCAGTTCTCAGGGACAATAGCAAGCCCGGGGCCTCGGTCGGCTACTCCTTGCTCGAAAACCAACCTGCCACTCCCACACCCTCTTCCTCACGGCCTTTCTGGTCTCTGCTCGAATGTCACTCACACAGCTTCTCCCAAGGCCTGCTGCCTGTTAATTTGGCTATTTATGCGTGGATTCTTTTTGTCTCTTCTCTTAGACTAGAAGCCACAGGAGGACAGGTGCCACATCTCTTTTCTGTGCCACTATGTCCTCGATGCCTGGTACAGCTAGGGAGTTAATAATAACAATTCATTATTAATCATAATTAATAGCTGACGTCCTGAAGGAGGGGCTCTTCCTGAATTCAAGGAAACAGAACACGCACTGGCCTGGCCCAGGGGAACTTTCTTCTCAAAGAAGAAGAGTTTTGAAGGCAGGATGAGACGCTCCTCGAAGTCTCCCAGAGACCACATCACAGAGATTTGTTTAAGCCTTCAGAGTATGACGCCCTCGCCCACCCCCGGCACCACCCTGAGGGACCCAAGCCCTACTGGAAACCAGAAGCCCCCCCCAGCACCCTGCCCAGTTCAGACTTCCCCAGTCTCTCCTCCCTGCTCCCCAGGGGTAAAGAAAGCTGCCAGGTGGGGCTCTGAAGTCCCGGGTGCCACGGACAGAGGAGACCCTCCATGGAGAACCCAAAGATGCCAGCAAGTGGAGGCCCAGAGGCCTCCCCCAGCCTCAAAGCAAATCATCTTTTAATTCTGAAACACCAAATATTTAATTTATGCTTTACCTCAAATGTCAAGTGTACCTCCCGGCACATAGCTTTGAAACCACGTAAGGAGGCCTAACGCTTTCCATATGGTGAAGACATGGGGCCTTTTAATTGTGCCAACTGGTATCATTCAAGGGTAATTCCCCTGGAATCCGGCGACTCGGGCAGCAGCTGGGCCAGGAGCCAGCCTCCAACCCCATCACCCATCCGCACACGTCCCCGCGGGCTCCAGCCCGGCCTGCACCCTCCCAATCGTCCCCCAATATCAAAATGCGCTAGGTGCCCCCTAATCAAATTACCAGCCCTCCTGGCAGCCGCCTTCGATCCAGAGGCAGGCCGACCGGCACCACGGCTCTCAGCCGGTTTCTTCAGGCACTTTTGCCATAAAAGAACAAAAGGGCCAAATGGGGGGCGGGTGGGGGCAGGTGGGGAGGGGACCGCCTTAAATCTGGTCATCCACACTCACGTATGCTCTCGCACGTACACGCCGCGGGAGCAGATTCTGCTTTTCCAGGTGTTTTCCTATCAGGCTCTCTGGGTCCATTAAGCTGGTCCTTCCACCTACCGAGCTTTTTTACTTCGCTCATTATATTATATTACATTTTCCAGACCCAGTAGTTCCAATTGGTTCTCTTTTGTAACCGCCTGTTGTAGCTTCATGTTTCACTATCCTTCTTTATCTCTTTGAGGTTATGCTTATGTAAATTTCTAATTGGTTAGCACATTGTTGTCTGGCATATAAACTGTTCGCTTTGTTGTTCTTCACTCGTAACGTGGACACCTCCTATTTCTCATCGCTTTTCTCCTCTGAGCTCCAGTTTCCTTGAAGTTTGCCATGTCCCCCCGGAAAGAGCGGAAGCCCCGGCCTTAGCCTGTGTCCCTCCAAGTGCTTCTATACGGTATGGCCGGGCAGGGGAGGTGGGAAACCTCTGGATTTGTAATCTGGGCTCCCGTCTCCACCCCCACCGGTGCCTCAGCAAACCTCCCGGTACCTTTCTCCCTTTTGAGCTCTTTGAGGAGTCATCTGCCATAACCCTGCCAGGGATGGGAATGTTATGATACCCATTTTGCAGATGAGCTTAGGTAAAATGGCTTATACAAGGTGACCAGCTTTAGTGGCAGAGCCTGACCTCATTTATTTTTGTATTCGGGAGGTCAGGCTTAGGTTGGTGCCAGCGAGGTCACCCTCTCACATCCCAGGACCTTGCATGCAACCGGGACCCACCCTGAACATTTACTAAGCTACTCAGACCCGGTCAGGGAGGAAGACGGCAAGCAGGGGCCCCTTCCGCCTGCCCCACAGCCTGCCTCTTCCCAAAGTACTCAGCAGCGGGTCAGCATGCCATCTCTCTGGACATGAAGCGTGGCGCCCTCGGGGCAGATGGTCCAGCACAGGGCTTTACCACACGTGGCCTCTGTGGTCTAGACAGTGCTCCAGAAAGGGAGAAAGACAGAGTTCACACAAGCTGGCTGGCAACTTTATAGGGTTATAAGGAGGAGTAAGATAATGTAAGCAAAGTACTTGACATACACGTGGCACTTAATAATTAGTTCTCATCGCAATAATAATAATGCTACTTGGATGAACCACTAATATGTTTCCAGCCACTCTGGTGAAAGGCCATGTGAAGGAGTGAAGACAGAGGCCACCACCAAGCCGGGCCTGGAGCTGGTGGGGGGACCTCTGACAGCCCCTGGAATCCGGCAGACTCTGGAGCCCACACCCTACCTCCCGCTGCACTAATGGAAGAACGCTTTCTGTGCCACTGGGAATCATGGGAGTTAAACTGGACAGAAGGTTGCTCACTGCTGTCTTACTTACCATTTCTCGGTGTTTCCCAAACTCTGAGCATCCTGTTTCCGCAGTCACGACTTTGACCACTTGTACTTAATATTTTTCCCGGAATCAACTTTCACCGCTCTCTTTCAATTTAGCTTCATCCTAAGCGATAATATCCGTGAAATCGGGGGTTTGATGTCCTAGTTACTACCTTTCCCGGGAAAAGCAGCGCTTCACTATTAAGATAACAAACACTCCTCGAGGCACCACCTGAAATCATTGCACAGGCCCCCACCATGCAGGCCTACACGTTTGGGCTTACCCTGACCTCTCCCAGGGTGGGCTCCCCAGCCCCCGCTCTGCAGATGCGGTGGCTGGGCCAGGGACTGGTAGGAACGCAGGTGTCTGGACCCTAGTCACCAAGCATAACTCCCAAAGAAGCAGAGGCTTCCTCCCCTTAATATCCTGGATGGCGGGGCCCACCCTCCGCCACCACTAACATATGTCACGCTGATGGCTCTGTGTCTCACATCTTCAAAAGTGCTTTGAACAAACATTAATGACCCCTCAGTGTTTCTCCGAGAGAGGGAGGCGAGGAAGGGAGGGGGCAAGCACCACCCCCACGCTGTCCTCAGCTGGGGGAAGAAACCAGGCAACAAAATTCCGTGACTTCACCAAAGCCACAGACTTAAGCTGGGGCCCCCTCCCCACCCTCCCTCATTTCCCCCAATGGCAACTTTTACTGGCTCACATTCCTCTTGCTGGGAACACTACTATTTAATTAAAAACGACAGACTTTTGTTTTCCTCTCCTTCCTTCCTCCTCCCTCCCATCCTCCAGGACTGGATGCCAAGGAGACCCACCAAAAACATGCGGGTAACATTTGTTATGGCTTTGAAGATAAAAGTCAATTGAAGTAAGCCCTCGCTGTATTTCAAGTTTCCCCTAAAGCATGGAGCAAGCTGCCTGGCAGTTGAGGAAAGGAAAAAAAAAAAAAAAAAAAAAGGTGGGGGGGGGGGGGACTGCAAATAAATGTCATTCTGCAGGAATACTTTGTAAAAATAAACAGGCTGAAAAAACCCAAAACTTGATTAATGGAAATCCACTCAGTTGGCCTCTGTCTTGAGCTACAAATGCATTTGTTCATAGGGCTAAATCGGATCATTTTCACTGGGCTTTAAATAAGTAAGTAGATCAAAAACTATAAACGCTGGGGGAAGAAAGGGAAGTTTGTGGCTCTGTTTCTCAAGGGCCCCAACCGCAGTGCCCCCCACCCACCAAGTTTTGACCTTTCCTAGGGGAGAGCAGCTCCAATTCCAGCCCAGCCAACAGATGAAGAAAAATGGTGAAGAGAAAGCCCCCAGCTAAAGCGAGCCACCAGAGGAGGAGGCGGGGGCTTCTCCCAGACCCAGAGGTTACTTCATACAAGAAGTATGACAAGAGTCGACTTTATCCACAGGCTCACCTCCCAACACCGGCCCCCTGCGACGGGGCTGCTGCAAAGAGCCCAGGTGCCACCGCCCGGAAACACACGCACACCTCCAAAGACTCCCCAGGCCCCTCCCTAGCCCATGGACGAGACCAAAGAACTAACCAGACCTGAGACTCAGTCTGTTCCCCCTCTAAGTTAAAAAAAAAAAAAAAAAAAAAATTAAATGTCACATCAAAAAGTTGATTGATCCTTTGATCCTTGGCTTGCTCGAGTTCCACGCAGACCATCTGAAAGCCCCGTGCAGAGTTCCAGAGCTCACAGGACATCTGTGAACACCAGTCCCAGGCCAGGAGCTGGGGCCTGACTCACTCGCTCCCCTGTCACATCTACTGCTCCCCCAGGAACAACTCCAGCCTCGGGGACCTACTGGGGCAAGGCCCGGGCTGCAGTGGAATGAGACCCTCTCTCTCCCTGTGGGCCAAATGACGGGGTCTCAGTGCCCCCCAAACCTACCTACCAGGTCTCAGTGCCCCCCAAACTCTGCTACCCAGATCACAGCCCTTTCTACTGGGGGTTCCTGGGCAGATGGTACTGATGAACGCCACAGACACTTGGAACACATTTGGAGGCCACCACAGTCCTGCCCTCCACCCAGACACCCCTCCTTCATGCCTTCCCTGTCTTACTAGCCACCCCCCTCCAGATCCACCTTTGAATGCTGGCGCAGAAACAAGGCAAGAAGTCAGAGCAGGCCCCCAAATCCCTCCAGCGCAGACAAGATTCCCCACAGACTGGACCTGTACCACCTCGTCACCTAGGACCTTCCCCCCAAACAGCCCTCTTTCCCCAGCTGGGCAGGAGACTGCATCACCTGTGCCACCTCTAAGGTTCCCCAAGACATGGGGGTACAGGGTCATGTTAGGGGGGGCAGGGGCAGCTGAGAAGGGGCTTCTGGACTTAAGCTGTGCCAAGAGGGTGCTAAAAGTTGGGGTGGGTGGGTAAGGAGGCCCGTCTCCGAGGCTGAAAGGAGGGTAGGAGGGGATCGTACCCGGGTTCCTCTGCCAACGGTGCCCGCCGCCCGCAGCTGTCTGGGCCCAGAACTGCCGCCGGGGCAGCGCTGCCTCCCGATCCACTCCTCGATGCCTTTCCGAGCCCAGGCGGCGCTCACGGCGAAGCTGTCACCTGGGGCGGGGAAGACACGAAGCCCCCTGAGTCTGGCCCCTGGGCGAAAAGTTACCCGAGAGAGCAGGGCGAGTGGGCGCGGCAGAGGCAGCGGGGGCCAGGAGGGAGTTGAGAGCCGGGACACAATCCGAGAAAGGGACGCAGGTAATCAGGAGAAAGGGGTCCAGCGAAGCCCCAGGAGCAGGGACCTAACGGGGTGCGCGAAGGGGGAGCAGCACCCCGGAGGAAGGGTCTGAGGATCAGAAGAGCGAGCGCCGGAGGCCGCGACTGCGGAGGAGAGGGGTGAGGATCAGAAGATGGGTGCAATGAGCACGGGATGAGGGGAAGAGGGAAACGGGGGGTGAGGAGAGGGAGCGCGCGCAAGAGCCCAGATCTCGGGGGAAGGGGCTGAGGGCCGCAAAGAGAGGGGGCAGAATCTTGGGGGAAGGGGCTTAGGAGTCTGAAGAGGGGGCGCCGTGAGCGCGGAGGGCGGGGACGGCGAGAGGAGGGCTTGGGGGTCAGAAGAGAGAGCACAGGACGGAGAGGAGCGGGTGGATGGAACAGAAAAGGGGGGGGGGGGGGGGCAAGAAGGCTGCTCCCGGAGCGGGTCTGTGGAACTGGTGGCCGGAGTAGGGGGTGGGGGTGGCCCTGGTAATAAGATCCCGCGAGCTAGGCCATTCCGCCGCGGTCCGCGGTGCTTCCCCGTCCATCCCCCCGGTCGGTGCCCCGCGCGCCCCTACCTTCCGGGCTCTCCCTGCGCTTGCACACGGCGGCTGCAGGCACATCGCGCGCGGCGGCGGCGGCGGCGGCGGGAGCCGGAAAGAAAGGAGAGGCAGAGAGTTAGCAATCGCGGGGGCGAGGACGGCCGGGGCCAGGGGGCCGGCGCGCGGGCGGGGACACTGACCCGGCTTGGAGTGAAGTTTCCCCATGCTGGGGGCGCGGCGGGCGGGGGCGTCCCTAAGCCATGCGCCCGGTCCGCGGGGCCGGCGGCTCGCCGCGCCTCGCCTCGCTCTCCTCCTCCTGGAGAAACCCCGAGCCGAGCGGAGCCCGAGGCGGCGCCGGGACGCGCTCTTGCCGCCGTCGCCGCGGCCCGACTGACGCCCGGGCGCGCCGAGCCCCCAGCCCGCCGCCGCGGCCCGCACCTCCCCGCGCGCCCATTGGCCGGGCGCGGCGCATCAAAGGCGAGGCGGGCCGCGGAGGGGGCGGGCGGGGGACGGGCGGGGGACGGGCGGGGGGCGGGGCTGCGGGGCAGGGCGGGGCCAGGCGCCGCCGGGCGGACACAGCGCCCCCCTCCAGGCTGCGGTCTTCAGCCCCGCGCGGGGAGCTGGAGGGCCGTGGGGGCCGGGGGGCCAGGGGGCGAGGGGGCGAGGAGGTCGGGACCCGGGACCCGAGAAGCGAGGACTCGGGACCGGAGTAGGGGGCGGGCCTCTGGCCAGCAGGCGTATTGGGACAGACACCCTCTTGGGTCCTGCCTTCTCCAGAACCACCGCTCCACTAACAGTGTACTGCGCCTTCCCTCCGCTCTATTTTTCCTGGAGGAGGGCAGGGCAGGACTCGGCGGCTCCAATTTACGGGTGATGAAACTGAGGTCGGAAAAGGAGACGCTGCTGGGGCGCTAAGGGTCTGCCGCGAGCCTGCTTCGCGGCCCCTTCCCAGTCTTCCCACGACCTGACTTTTGCAGAAAGGATTCGCTTATTACCCATGTCTCCCCCTCCCTCCGCCCCTCTGGAAGTTTTGATTTGGGAGTCCAAGAGGAGCCCCACCGCGCCTGAGCCTACTGTGAGCCCGGCCCACTCCTGGCGGCTACAAGTGTCCGAAAGCCACGAGTTGCCAGCCAATCACTCGGATGTCTCATACCGGTGCCCGTGGGTGCCCTCCTGGGGTCGAGGCGCGCTGCCAGCTGCGCGGCCCGGAAGGGGGTAACCGCTGGGCCTTTGATCTTCCTTGGTTTCCGCTCCCCGCTGCAGTTCGCCAGACCCATGGGCTTGTTTGTTTTGTCTGGGGAAGTTTCTGCGGAGGGGAGGGAGACATCAAGGGGTTCCACCCCACCTTTGTGGCTGTCAGGGAGGATGGCTGCTCTACTGGGGACACGGTGGGCCTGTCAAGTTGGGCCTGGTACCCGTCAGCCTGGGCATGGGGAAAGAAAACCCTGTGCGAAGAGTGAGAAGACCAGCTCGGCCCCCGGGACTGAGTTCTCTGCGTGAGCCTCAGTTTTCAGGTCTGTAAAATGGAGGCTCAAGGCTGCCCTTTTTGCCAACTCCTTAGAGCTCCTTAGAGCGGCATTGCCCAAGAAAGATAATGTGAGCAACATGTGTAAAGCTAAATTTTCTAGTAGCCGCATTTTTTTTAAGTAAAAAGAAACAGGGATTAAGAGTAGCACGTTATCGTGAAGAGCACTGAGTTACGTGTAGAATTGTTGACTCCTATATATATACACCTGAAACTAATATAGCACTGTATGTTAATCATACTAGAAGAAAAAATTAAAATAAAAGTAATTTTTTTTAATTTTTTTAATGTTTATTTATTTTTGACAGAGAGAGAGACAGAGCATGAGCAGAGGAGGGGCAGAGAGAGAGGGAGACACAGAATCCGAAGCAGGCTCCAGGCTCCCAGCGGTCAGCACAGGGCCCGACCCAGGTCTCCAACTCACAGACCGTGAGATCATGACCTGAGCCGAAGTCGGATGCTCAACCGACTGAGCCACCCAGGCGCCCCTAAATTTTTATTTTTGATAGAGAGAGACAGAATGCAAGCAGGGGAGGGGCAGAGAGAGAGGGAGACACAGAATCTAAAGTAGGCTCCAGGCTCTGAGCTATCAGCACAGAGTCCTACATGGGCCTTGAACTCAGGAACCCTGAGATCATGACCTGGGCCGAAGTTGGCCACTTAACCAACTAAGCCACCCAGGCGCCCCTAAAAATTTTTTTTTATGTTTATTTATTTTTGAGAGAGAGAGAGAGAGAATGAGAGAGCATGAGCAGGGGGAGGCGGAAAGAGAGGGAGACACAGAATCTGAAGCAGGCTCCAGGCTCCCAGCTGTCAGCACAGAGCCCCATCGCAGGGATTTGAACTCACAAACCTGGAGATCATGACTTGAGCTGAAGTGTGGTGCTTAACTGACTGAGCCACCCAAGTGACCCAAAAGTAAAATTTTTTAGAAGCTTGCAAGAACACTAAAAGAAAAAATATATAGGCCATATTACTCATCAACACAGAAGAAAGCAAAAAGAAACATGAGATTAATAATATATTTTATTTAACCCAACATACCAAAAATATTATAATTTCAACATATAATGAGATATTTTACATTCCTTCTTTTGCGCTAATTGCTTGAAATCTGGTGTGTATTTTACACTTAGAGCGCATCTCCTCCCAGACTAGCCACATTGCAAGAGATCAATGGCCACGTGTGGCTGGTGGCTACTGCATTGGGCGTCATAGCCCCAGAGCATCTACCTGTCACAAAAGAACATTGGGAACGGCATGGGCCTCCAGAGTGATAAATTTCTTCACCCACCAATGTCTTACTTCTATCCTCCAAATCCGTCCTCTTTGGTGAGAATGAAGGCTCATCTTATAAGCAGGTACTTTAATGCTGTTAGCAGGCTGGTTTCATTTGAGGAGTCCTGGGACTCCCCAAAGTAATGTTTTTGCCATTTTATATTGCACTTCTTTACCCAGGACCTACCATATGCCAGCCATCATCCTGAGTCAGGCATAGCCCTCAGAACCACAACTGTCTGATGCAGGCTTGTACTTGCTTTAAAAAGAAAGGAAACCATTAGGCTCAGAGAGGTGAAGTCACTTGTCCAAGGTCACACAGCTAGCGGGTGGCCTGGTGAGGACTGAACCGAAGCCTGTAGATTCCATTGGCCGGGCTGTTTTCTCTATACGAGCCTGCCCCAACACAGTCTAAGCCTCACATCCATTAGAGAGAGTCCCCCATCTGGAGACCCGTTCTGATGATGTAGCAGCTCTGTGACAAACAAACCCTGTTTTAGGCACTTACGGTCCATCGTGGAACAAAACAATCCCCAGCTCCCACTCTACCGAGAGGAAGTGAGACAAGAAACAATAAATGTAACAAACAGGAACATAGTGCATGCACTAAGCCAGAAGGTGATATGCCAGCTATGCAGCGGCTCTCCACTGAGGGCAATTTGCCCCCCAAGGGACATTTGCTAGGACACCTAGCACACAGAGTCTCCACTAAACATCCAACGATGCACAGGACAGCCCCCACAACAAAAAATTATCCAGCCCCAAATGTCAATATTGCCGAAGTGAGGACTCTCCCGACCCACCCAGCAATAGGAAGGTGAAAACCCAGAGCAGGAGAAGGGGAGTCAGGAGCAGGAGGGAGGTGGGGGGTTTGAAGGTCTGATTCAGAGCAGGAGCCCTCCTGTGAACCCCCTCCAGAGGAAACGGAATTCTACTGGGGTCGCTCTTGGTCTCTCTCATCGCCACCCCCCACCGGTGCCAGGGTGCATCTAAATCAAAGCAAAAGTCTGCGCGTTCTTTCTCACAGTGCTCAAAAAGTTGGTTACTTCCTTAAACCGGTCATGGCTTTCTTCTTTCATGAGAAAAAAGTATCCCCTGTTCCCCTTGGGAATTTCTTTTTACAGTTCAAAAAGAGATAAAAGCAAGAACTAAAACTCCACAGTTACCAGTTTGAGTCTTGGGGGAAGTAAATCCCAAATGTCCAGCCCAGACACAAAGGCCCCCCTCCACCTTCAGCCTGGCCCTTCCCAGCCGGGCAGGCGCCGGGGACCTGGCTGCCATTGGAATCGTGACACCACCACCCCCACCAACCTGGCCCCGGGGCGAGAAACCAGAGAGGTGGGCCATGCGCTGAAATCTTAGCCTGTCCAGGACTCCGAGGAGGGGCTCCCCGGGGGGCCACGGACCCACCGTCCACCTGGGGTGGCTATTTGGCCTCTGCTGGCTCCCCGCCCCACGACTCACTGTCTTTTTATGTGTTTTAATAATTTATCTGGCCCACTTCTTGGGCTGAATACTTACAGTGACACATCTTTTTCTTTGAAGATTTCCCATCCTTTGGGGGAGGAGAATGAGAAAGGATGGGAAGGAAGAGATAAGAGAGAGAGATTATAACAGAAACGGGTTTCATGGGGCTTGAGATTTAGCAAGGCTGGTTTAGGTGAAATCTGTTAGATGTCGAGCTGGGAGGTTTTTTTTTTTTTTTTTCCTTTTAAAAACCACATCACCCTGGTGGGTCACCCCCACGCTTGTCCCCAGGTTAAAGCACTGGCTCCCTTCAAATGCCACCTCCTAGAAGTAGCCCTCCTTGACTTCCCAACCTGAAGAGCTCTGAATAGCCAAGGTCCCCTCCCTTGCCTCTCGGTTTGGCACTCCTTATTTTTTTAATGATGGTACTAAATTTTCCTCCCAGAGTCTAGGCTCTTTAAAGGAGGGGGTTTGCCCGACTGGCGTCTCTAGATGCAGTACCCATCACTGCCCATAGGAGGCGCTCTAGATGGAATGAGAAGAGCCCACGGAGGCCCACCTCCACCCTCCCCATTCCAGGGTACGCTGTCAAGGAGAAGGTAGGACACTGCCAAGAATATGCCCTGGGATACACTCAAGAGAAAATGAATGCCCAACTCCGCCGGCTCCCCCCACGCCCGGTCCCTGGGCTGCTTCATCCCGCCCTCCTGCAGTGAGATTGGGCATTGCTAAGTGGCCTGCAAACCCCGTTTGCGTAAGGAAGGGAGAGGTGAACCGGTCTGCACGAGAAAGTCGCAAGAATTTTGGAGATGGCCACGAGGAAAAGGAAGGAAAGCATGTCAGGGGAACCAAGGAGCACGAGAGAAGGGCAATAAATAGGGGCCAAAGGAGGGGCAGTCCGGTGAGGAGGGGCCGGCCAGTGAATGTTCAGGACAGTGAGATATAACGTGAGATCGGCAGGCGTCACCTGCTCACCTCTATGGTGGGATGGCCCTCGGTCGCTCCCAACCTGGGCAAAACCCTAATCACGTCTCTGGGTTAGTGGCACAGGACAGAATGAAGGAACGGGCCCAACATCGGTCGTCATAGGGAAACGGGTCACACAGGTCTTCGGCAGAGTGGAAGTGTTCATCCGGGGGAAGGATGGGAGCTGGACGCAGCCAGGAGGAACGCGGCCCCAGCGTCAGTCCTTGGAGATGAGGTAAAGGAGGCTGGGCTTCCCCCAGAACGAGGGGTGAGGTCCCCAAGCCACTCGATTCAAGTCGTACAGGAAAAAGGCTCCAAAGACAGCTACTCGAGCCTAAATATTAGCTGAACTGAACTGGATTTCTGTGCCACCAGCCTCTCCCGGGTCCGGGGTGTTTCAGCAAGTTCAGAGCACGGGCTTCCCAGAAGGGAAGGAGAGAGGGAGGAGCTGCCTGGCCTCAGCATGATGCTCCTTGGTGAGGTCCTGCCCTCCTCCAATCCCTGCCTCTCAGCCCTTCTTCCGCATCTCTGTGAAGCCCTCCCAGTTGCCTTACCTGTGTGTCTACTTCCAGACTTCTTTCCACAAAAGGGAGACAGAGGGGCGCCTGGGTGGCTCAGTCGGTTGAGCGTCTGACTTCAGCTCAGGTCATGATCTCACGGTGTGTGAGTTCAAGCCCTGTGTCGGGCTCTGTGCTGACCGCTCGGAGCCTGGAGCCTGCTTCCGATTCTGTGTCTCCCTCTCTCTCTGCCCCTCCCCCGCTCATGCTCTGTCTCTCTCTGTCAAAAATAAATACACATTTAAAAAAAAAAAAAAGGGAGAAAGAAACTTCCACCTTCCCAAGCCTTTGTTTTTCAGTCACATGCTGTCAGTCTGGGGCCTACTCACCACACTCAGTCTGTATGTCTATAAAATAGAAGAAAGGATCCGGCCAATCAGCATTTCCCAAAGCAGGTCCCATGGAGAACACCAGAATTGTGAGATGCTATCCTTATATGAAAGAAAGGGCTCCATGTGAAACTTTGGGCAGCCCCGGCCTAGCCACGGGGAAATAAGTTCCTTTTCCTGCAGGACCTGTCAGAACCTTCAGTAAGCAATGGAGTTTTGTCATTCTTCAAGAAGACGACGTCACAAGCAGTGTTTTTCAAACTCACTTAACTGGGGAACCCTTTATTGGAAGTTTGATTGCAAACAAATGTTCGTGGAACACAGGTTGGAAAATGCCAGACTAGACGGCTTCTAAGAATCTTGCCAATCTGAGATCCCAAGTCCTAATCCAGGGGCCTAGCCTATGAGGGTGGCGGGAAGGAAACTCAGTGAGGACAGAACCAGCGTGGGAAGGCCCCCTGAAGGTATGCACCGCGTGTGTCTACGGTGGGCACTTAGCATGTCTCAGGACGTGTTCGCCTGCCTCCAGGCCTCTGGGCAGTTGGACACCCCTGTGCACGAGGCTCCACGGCCACAGTGTGAGGCAAGAAGGAAGAGGGTCACTACAGGGAAGTTCCTGGCCAGTTGGCCTCATCGGCCCTCTCTCCCTCCTCCTCTTTCCCTTCTCCTCCCCTTCCTCCCCCTCCTCCTCCATGGCCTCCACCGCCACCAGAATCTTCTCCATCCATCCCACAGAGCGCAGCTTCAGGGGGGCCCTCCTGCCATGTTGGTACCCCGTGGCCCCTTCACTCCTTGGCCACAGCTGGTTGGACGCCTGACTCATGAGCCAGGATCTCTTTGCAGAATTTGAAGTGAGAGGCCCAGGGCCTGTGGTCAGCATGCTGGCGGTCTCCAAAACCGAAGGGCTCCGTAGCCCCGGGGCCTGCAGCGGCTCCTTGGGGCCCACGTGAGCCAAGGAACAAGCAAAAAGAAGCAGGAGCAGAGAGAAGCAGAGACAGCAAACCAGGTGGAGAGAGCCACGCGACACACTGTCTCAGTCCCCGAGACCGCCTATCCCCGGCTCTTAACCTTGTTACTTCCGCCTGCGTGTTCTGACCTTGGGTCCCTGACAGGCCCTTGGCCCCCCTTTCCCAGGGGGCTAGAGAGGAGGCTTCCTTGGAATTTAACATGCAGACGAATCCCCTGAGATGCTGTTAAGATGCAGTCTGGGGTGGGACCTGAGAATCTGCATTTCTAACAATCTCCCAGATCCGACTGCTGCCGCTGGTCTGTAGACCACCTTTGAAGCCCAGGAAAGCCATGCCTTCGCAGCAGCTGCGAGGGTTTATAACTAGCTTCTTCTCTGAGGAAGTAGCAGGACTTGGAGAAGGAGGGACAGAAGTCAGGGAGGGGGGACCCGAGAAATAAACGTGTTTCTCTTTTACTAATTAAGTCATTCCACAAAGATGTGAAGCAGGCCTAATTTATACCAGGCTCTTATGTTAAGAAAACAGACAAAAATAAGTCAGTGAAATAAATGGTGTGTCTATGGGGGAAAAAATCAAGTGGGAAAGAGGGAGAAGAAATACCAAGGGAGGGTTTGCAATCTTAGGTGGGGGGGGGGGGGGGTCAGAGAGTAGTCTTTGAGTGCAGACTTGGAAATGAAGAAGGGAGCTATAAGGATGCATAAGGATACTGGAGGGAAAGCGGATCCAGGCAGGGAACAGCTAGTGCAAAGGTCCTGAGGCAGAGACATAATGTGAATGTTTTGGGTACAAGGTGGGCTGTGGCTCCGAAGCATGGGGGTGTGGGGATGGGATGTTCAAGGGGGAGGGGAAGCTGAGCTTGCCAGGTGGGAAGGCTCATCCTGAGAACTTTGTGGGCCTTGCCAAGGGCTTCAGCTTTACTCGAGGGAGAGGGGGTCGACAGAGAATTGTGACCTGGAGTGCCCGGGCTACCGTGCTTCAAGCAGAATGTGGATTAGGGGGTGGCAGCATGAGGCCTGGCAGAAGCAAGGAGACCAGTGACAAGGTGACTGCAGCAACGCTGTTGTGACATGATGGTGGCTTACACCTGAGTGATAGTAGCCAAGGAGGTGAGATGTAGGATATGACTGTATTTGGAAGTCAGAGGCAATGAGGTTAGCTAATACAGTGGACAAGGGGGTGGGGGAGAGAAAGAGGAGTTGTGTAAGATGCCAGAGCTCCTGTCCTGATCCCTGGGAAGGAGGGAGCCTGCAGATGGAGCTGTGCGCAGGGCAGGGAACCCCGGGGGCTCCGTCTGAGCAGCTACTTGGAAGGGGCCTGTTGCATAGCCAAGCAGCAAGGTCAAGTAGGCAGGTGGATCCAAGAGCCTAGGGTTCAGAAGCAAGCTGCAGGCTAGAGAGATACACCTGGGCATCACGAGCATCTCGAAGCAATTTAAAGCCTGACATTGGACGTGATCCCCTGGGGAGGGAGTGGAGACAGAGAACAGAATAGAACCCTGGGACCCTGCCAAGTCTAAGGGTCAGCAAGTGTCTTCTTAGAATCTCAGCACCCCGCGACCTCTTGGACTCCACTCGGTCCGCGTGGGTTCCCCTCCTAGAGAAACCCCCTCTCTTCTCGGCAATCCTTCTCGTACCTGCTCACCACTGCCTGCACCGCCCCCCAGGCTGGCAGATTCCTGGCTCAGCAGCTGAACTCTCAAAGTACTTCTTTGTTCCAACCAGCCCTAGAGATAAACGAGACAATGTGTGTGAAACGCTTAGGGCCTCCAGCGCAGGACCCTGGCGGATGCCAGCTCTCCCTGATGCCCTGGTCACAGCAGAGAAGCCGGCTCTCTGCGTGGGGGCCTGAGCCTGAGTTCGTCGGGTCTGTGCCGGCCTCACCTCTCCATGCCTGGCCCACAGTACGGGCTTTAGAAATGTTGGGGCGCCTGGGTGGCTCAGGCGTTTAAGCGTCCGACGTGGGCTCAGGTCATGATCTCCCAGTTCGTGGGTTCGAGCCCCACTTCAGGTTCTGTGCTGACAGCTCGGAGCCTGGAGCCTGTTTCGGATTCTGTGTCTCCCTCTCTCTCTTCCCCTCCCTGACTTGTGCTCTCTCTCTCTCTCTCTCTGTCTCTCTCTCTCTCTCAGAAATAAGCAAACATAGGGGAGCCGGGGTGGCTCAGTCAGGTAAGCATCTAACTTAGGCTGGAGTCATGATCTCGTGGTTCATGAGTTCAAGCCCTGCATCGGACTTTGTGCTGACAGCTCAGAGCCTGGGGCCACTTCAGATTCTGTGTCCCCTTCTCTCTCTGCCCCTCCCCTGCTCATGCTCTCTCTCTCTCTCTCTCTCTCTCTCTCTCTCTCTGTCTCAAAAATAGAGAAAACGTTAAAAACAATAGTAAGTTGGGGCACCTGGGTGGCTCAGTCGGTTAAGCACCTGACTTTGTCTCTGGTCATGATCTCACAGTTCATGAGTTCAGGCCCCGCATCAGGCTCTGGGCTGACAGCTCAGAGCCCGGAGCCTGCTTCAGATTCTGTGTCTCCCTCCCTCTCTGCCCCTTCCCCACTTGCACTCTGTCTGTCTCTCTCTCTCTTTCTCTATCAAAAGTGAATAAACATTAAAAAAATAATAATAATAAGTAAACATGAAAACAAGATTATTTTTCTATAATTTATTTACTTTTTAAAATTTACATCCAAGTTAGTTGGCATATAGTGGAACAATGATTTATTTTTTTAAAAAATGTCTGCTGTAGGCAGGAATGACAGCACATGAACCCATCTGACCGGAGGGGACACTGTCCCCCATGGCCTCTTCGGGTCTTCTCCAGGCCCCTCCCACATCATTTTTGTTTCTTCTGACTCTGTGCCCAACGGGTCACTGCCACCCAATCGCTCCAAGCAGCTTCCGCTCCCAGCCAGGGCAGGGGGACAGATGGGGGCCATGCACTGGGCCACGGGCCGCGGCTGTCCTCCCCTCTGAAACCACAGGGATGGGTGTTTTCTTCTCTGTTTGCATCTTCCCACAGCTACTGGGGGTGCATCCTCCACCTGGCGCCCCTTTTAGCTTCATGATCTGTGAACTTCTCTGGGTGACAAATATCTTTGTACTGAGCGCCCCCCTTCCCAGCCCCTCCCTCTGTCCCTGGGTTCTGACTTTGTGCAGGCTTCTGTCTGCACAAAGGGACCATTGAGAGGCAGGCTGTGGGATGCCGCCTTTGATCTGGGGTTCTAATAACGTGTGTATGTTTGCGTCCCAAAACAATGCAGCAGCCTGGCTGACTGGAGGGAGGCAGGGAGGGCGGCGGGGGGGGGGGCGGGGGGGGAGAGAAGGTCCACAGGATGGTTACAATGCGGGCTGGGTTGTGAGCGTTGGCCAGCGCATTTGGAGAGCACCTCCACATTCTCGCTAGTAAGGTACACACATCACACGGAGGAAGGCCCCGGCACAGTTTGGTATGCCAAACCAAGGTCTGAGAGGTCACTGGGACTGCACAGGAGCTCCATAAGGCCGGGGTGGGGAGGGGGGTGCTGGTCACAGGTTCACCAGGGGAAGCGCAGGAAACATAAGGGAAGGGCAGGGGCCAGGGAGGTCTGGTGGCACATACCCAGCCTTAAGAGACAGCCACAGCTCAACACCAGCTACCACCCGAGGGCCCAGAGCTGCTAGATCTTTGGATTTTTCAAAAGGAGCTGTGAATCCGGGTTTCTAAATGAAATCTTCGAAATTTCTTAAGTTGGCCATGAGTTGTAAAAAAAAAAAAAAAAAAAAATTAAATGTATTTATTTATTTTCAAGAGAGACAGAGACAGGCAGAGAGAGAAGGGGAGAGAGAGAATCCCAAGCAGGCTCCACGCCATCAGCGTGGAGCACGACATGGGGCTCGAACTCACGAAACTGTGAGACCATGATCTGAGCCGAAACCAAGAGTCGGAGGCCTAATTGACTCAGCCACCCAGGTGCCCCACGAACCGTAAAGATTTTAAGTGTGGCGCAGGCCATAGGGAGCATGCATCCCTACGGGAACCCAGCCTGTGGTCACTAGTTTCACCCTCTGCTTAGGTAAACTCATCCAGAGACAATGAACACTGGAGAAGGAAGGTAATAATTCAGACCCGGCCCCAGGCTCTCTCCAAAAGGGAAAACTAGGGGTGGCAATGCCAGCCCGGTGCCTGATGCTCCAGCGTCCCCCCAATTAATGTATTCCTTCAGTTCCTTGGCAAAGGGGTACCCAGTTTCTCCAATGTGCCGGGACCAGCCTGGGCAGGAAGGATGCAGGAATTAATCAGGTGGGGCTCCTGCCTGCCCTCGACCAGGCAAGGAGACAAGTGTGAGAAGCTAAATTGTACTGAAAGCCCACTGTTGCCAGGCCCTGTGTGAAGGGCTACGGGAGTTTTGTCATCCCACATGATCCTTACAACCCCCTGGAAATGAAGGGACTCTGATTATCATTTCCACTTTGTAGATGAGGATACAGGTTCAAGGAGAGGAATGGAGCTTCTCAACACAGTTGCAGAGACTGGATTTCCCACTGCTTGCCAGCCAAGCCCTTGCGTACTGCAAGATGGGTCGTCCAGGTTTATGCCCACATAACGCTTCAAGTTGGGCAGTGTGTACACTGTGCAACTGTACATGCCAACCCGTGGTAGAAAAAATTATGACAAATTAAGTGTTTATCAACATCTGTGTAAAGGCCTGGGGCTCAGCCAAGGAATGTTGAGTCTGAGGCCTCCCCTGAGACCCTTCTTCCCGGCACAAATCTTGCTTCTGGTGAAGAAACGAGTCCCTCCTTTACCCAGACCTTCTGCCTTCCGTGGGTACCCGAGGGAAACCAAGACCACGCAGAGCATCAGTGCTTCCTGTCTCCCATATCTGCCCTCAGTTTTCTCATCTGTGTATGGGGATTACAGCTAAGAAAGGAACATGCTGAAACGATTGGAGACGGATTCTAGGCTATTCGAGATGGCTCTGCCTTCCTCACCTGCCAGCTGAGCGGCCTTGGCTGGATACTTGGCCTCACTTCCTCCGTCTGTAAAATGGTCTGCAGATCCCCCGCTGCGGGTGGGCTCTCCACAGACGTGATCCATCATTCATGCTGCCTTGTCGTCAAGAACATCACCTCTGTGACCTCCCACCATGGGAACCATGCTCAGGATGGGCCAGGCCTCCCTCCTGCATAGACACTCGCACGGCTCTCAGTTTCATCGGGCATCAGACCATCTTTCAAGAATTCACCAGGCTGCACATCACTGTCGACCTTTGGTGTTTACGACCTAGGAGGAAGGTGACCGAGGTCCCACACTGTGTGAGGTGAGGTGGGGCCCATACTACCTGCTGTCCTCTGTCGTCACATGCTGAGTCTTGGATGTCTGGGGCGGGGGGGGCGGGTACGGGGAAGGAGGAAGGAGGGACTGAGAATGGGGCCTGGGAGCCCCGCCCCATCTTCTTCCTTCTCGTCCCCTAAACATTAACCTGTCTGCATAAGAGCATGCAGGGGGCCTAGATGGTCCAGGGGGGCAGACAGAGGACTAGCAAACCGCTGAAAAGCTCTTGGGCCTCACCAAAAACCCAGACAATGGGCACAAGATCACAATAAATAAGGTTTTAAACAGAGGAAAGCTGTGGTCCCTCTGGAAAGTCAAGGTAACCTTGGCTCTCCATTCAAGTTAGCAGGTTTTTCTGTCTTTTAAGTTTACCTATTTATCTGGAGGAGGGGGGCAGAGAGAGCGGGAGAGAGAGAGAGAGTCCCAAGCAGGCTCCTGAGGCCATGCCCTCTCTCTGCTGTTCTGCCCCCTACTCTCTCCACTCTGGGCCCCTGCTCATCCTTCAGGGCCGGTGTAGATGTCACCTCTTCCTCCACGTGCCAACTGTCCGGCCTCCATGTGAACCCCCAGCTGGAGCCCTGGGGAGGTCTCGCCTCCAGCCCAAGTGACTTAGTAGAAATGGACAGTTCCTCACGGTTCCTCACCGTCCCCAGAAGGAATTCTGGAGCCAGCTGTCAACATACTAATAGGGAAGGAGGAACTGAGGCTTGGGTTTGCAGAGGCGCTGGAGGGGGGGTCCTTCCCACTGTTAGGCAGCCACCTCCCGAAGATCAGGCCCCACACGACTTCTGGCCAGAGGACCAAACCCAGGTGGCCTGTGGAATCTGTGCGGTAACAGAACGTCTGCACTGACCACCCCGTTCATGTCACACCGAACGCTAAGTCGGAGGTGACCCACTGAGGGGCTCTCATCAGGCTGCCCTACACCTCATGCAGGACAGGCACCAAGCTGGGTGCCCTACACGGTGTTGGGACAAACCCAATCTCGAAGAGAGGAGATTAGGTTCATGGGAAGTGTCACCGTGCATGCAAATAACCACAGACCAAGGTGAATCACCAGCCAATGTGTGCAAACACTTGGCACAGAGCCTGCAAATAACAGACCTGTGATAAAAGGGACCATCGTATCGTCATCACCGTCATCATTGTCATTCATGAAAACACCAAAAAATAATGTTTTCTTTAGCACTTTTTGGTTGTAAACGGCAGTGACAAAACCCAGCTGAAAGTAGCCCAAGCAGAAAGGAAATGTATGGGCTGGGGGCGCCTGGGTGGCTCAGTCGGTTAAGCGACCGACTCTCCGTTTCAGCTCAGGTAAATATCCCACGGTCCATGAGTTCGAGCCCGGCGTCAGGCTCCACAGCAGTCCAGAGCCTGCTTGGGATTCTCTCTCTCTCTCCCTCTCTCTCTGCCCCTCCCCTGCTCATGATGTCTGTCTCAAGATAAATAAATGAATGAAAGAAAGAAAGAAAGAAAGAAAGAAAGAAAGAAAGAAAGAAAGAAAAAAGTTTATGAGGTCACATAACCCAGGTACTGGGAAGACAGATCATGAGCAGCTTCAGACTTATAACCAAACAACCTTGTGTTCAGCGTGAAAACAGAATTATTCTTCCCCAGCTCAGGAGAGAAAAATCCTGGGGAAGGACTCTGATTGGTCCAGGGTGGGTCATGTGCACATTTCTGAACTAATCACTACAGGCGTTTGGTTGGTCCAACTTGAGTCAGGTGCCCAACCAACCCTGTGGCCTGATGGAGTTGAGTGGTGGCTCCACCCCCAACCACAGCATTGGATGGGAAGGAACAAGGCCCCCAAAGGAAGCAGGGAACAGGAATCATTATCTTACCTGAGGAAGGCAGAATATCCTCCTAACTCCACCCTCCAATGCACAAATGGGTAGACTTGACCCCATGAAATTGGCCCCGGGGAAAGGGAAATAGAAAACAGTAGAGACACAGGAATGAGAGACTGAACAATCTGAGTGGCCAGAGAGCAACCGTCCTTGGTGACACGGGTGAAGCCACAGATCTGAAGGAAAGCTGTGAGGGAGCCAGAGGTTGAGAAAAGAAAAAGAAAAATCCGTATCATACTCTGATCCGGGGCTGCCCTCTGAGGCCTGGTCTCAGTGTTCAGCAAGATGATTTTTGGATTGTCTCCTGGTGACTAGAACCAGAAGACCCCCTTCGCCAGATGGCCCTGGGCCTCCAAGGATAAAGGAAACCCATTGCCATCCCTCCCGGGAACACAATACATGACAGAGGGGCCACTCCACGTGAGATCCCCATAGCCACCCTGACAAACCCCCAGGGCCAGGCTTTCTGGGCATCTCCGTTCTTCCTTCCATGACCCATGAGGTGCCACGTTGCGTCCATTCTCTTAGATCTGCAGCCCCTCCCTCCACACTGCCGCCGCCCAGGTGTGACGGATTGAAGATGGCCACTCTTATGTGTCACTGTCCCTACTTGTCACTGTCCCCGTTAAGCAGAGCTGCTTATTTCCCCCCTGAGTCTGGGCTGGCCTGTGACCATTGAACCAACAGAGTATATGGTGGCAGTGGTGAGCCGCTCTTGTTTTCTCCCACTTGGAATGTTTGCTTCTGGAACATTCCCTCTCAGAACCTAGCCGCGATGCCAGAAGCCCAAGCCACACAGAGAGGTCATGTTTGCATGCCAGCAGACAGCCCCGGCTGAGTGTCCAGCCGGCAGCCAGCAACAACGGTCACTGTGGGTGTCTAACATAAGAGAGTCCCCAGACGACTGGGGTCCCTGTCGACATCACGTCGAGCAAGACTGTCCCCGCTGAGCCCGGCGAACCCCTCAAATCACCAGAGACAGTGAAACGGTGGCTGTGTTGAGCCACTGAGTTTTATGGTGCCTTGTGACACAGCAGACGTACCTGAACTCCAGGCCCAAGACTTCATCGTCTCCTCTGGCTCAGAGGCGACCACACGCTCACCGACTGATGTCCCAGCCTCCACGTCCGTCTATTGCCCAAAGCCGTTTCCCACGCGCAGGACTAATGATGTCCTGCTTCTGCTCAAAGCCTTCAATGGCTTCTCATTGTCCACAGAAGGAGGACATACCCCACGGGAGCGCGCATCAGAATGACCGGGACGGCTTTTTCAAAATACAGATATTCCACTCGAGGGCTTGGAATCAGGGTATCAGATTGTGGAAACACCGCTGGTGTGGTAGATGAAACGATTTGTCCACGGCTCTTCCTTGTCTACTTCTGAACGATTCACGGTGAGCGGAGGAGGCTCTCCCATACCCAGGAGGCAGGACTTGGCCGTGGGATTTATCTTGCCCCGTCGAATAGGGGCAGAGGTGACACGGTGCCAGTTCCAAGCCAAGGCCGTAAGAGGCATTTCGTATGTCCACCCCTCCCTCTCACACTTCTATTCACCGTGAAGGATTTGCCCCAAATAGCCTTTCAGCCTGGGTCCCCAAATGAGAGATACGCAGAGCAGATATGAACCCAACCCCTAGTCTGGCTCAGCCAATTCTACTCAGATTCATCAGTCACCCCAGTTGGTTTTCAGACCTGTAGTGAGAAAAAGAAATCCTTGCTGTCATATGCCTCATGGACTCACTTGTTATGCAGCATTATTGCAGCCATATCTAACTAATGCATCAGATGATTCTGAAGCACATCCCCGATTAAGAACCACGTAGGGGCCTACGGGCACCTGCCTGGCTCAGTCGGTAGAGTACGTGATTCTCAATCTCAAGGCCGTGAGTTTAATTTAAGCCTCACGTCGGGCATGGAGCCTACTTAAAAAAAAAAAAAAAAAAAAAAAGAACGACTGGCCAAAAGGATGCTTAGCCTGGCATTCAAGGCCTTCATCAGTCAATCTCCCATTTCTCTCTCCGGCCTTATCATCTCACTTTCTCTTCTGGACCTGTCAGGACTCTGTGTGCCAAAGCAGAATCTAACCTTGATTAATCCTAACAGAGAAGGGACTCACAGGTAGCTGTAAAATCAGACTGAGAAAATAGGCTGGAAGCAAGAAGCGTCAGGCAGCTGGGACCAGGGTCAGAAGACACATAGGTGAGAAACAGACCACCACTGGCTACCTGGACTCTGGGTGCTGGATCCTTAGGCCGCTGCTGGCAGGGTGGGCATCTCTGGCTCCCCCTGCTTCTCTGAAGGGGGAAGCATCCCATTGGCCCAGTCATGCCTTAGCCATTAGAAGAGAAAGAACAGATATATGACTCCTGAAGAGGATAGGGTCAGATGCTAGGGAGCCCAAATCCCCAACATCCCTTGAACCTTCATACTTTTTACAAATATAAAAACTCCTGAACTTGTCCTAGAACATACAAGTGCCCTGGTAATGTTTCTCAATACATAGTAAAATATTCTAGAATATTCTAGAATATTCTAAAACATTGCTCTAGGCCGTGAGTGAACTCAGGCCCTTTTGATTTCCCTTTCCCAATTCAGTGAGTTCAGATCCTTTCTTAGGGCAGCTCAAAATCTATCCCGTCCCTGAGGCCTCCCCCCCCCCCAGGTGGGAAGTGGCATCCTCTCCTTGGCACTCCAACACACGTGGTCTGCCTGTCTTTTCTGAGCCGCAACTGGAGTCACTGATAAATTTGTGAGGCCTGAGGTCTTCCCAGGCCTGAGGCCAGTGCCTGGTGCCTGGCAGGTGCTTAGGAGACACTGGGAGGACACCTGAGCAGGGAGGCCTTTTGCCAATTGAGAAATTCCAGCGTCTCTCTATACCCTCAAAATTCGAGCAGCGGGAATATGAGTTGAGCTTGGGCTGATATATATGTATATATATGTGCCTGGCCCAGCTTAGCGCCTGCTGGTGCAAGGCCACAGTGCAAAGGGCCTCTGGGATCAAAATCTCTCATTCCTTGGGGCGCCTGGGTGGCACAGTCGGTTAAGCGTCCAACTTCAGCCAGGTCACGATCTCGCGGTCCGTGGGTTCGAGCCCCGTGTCAGGCTCTGGGCTGATGGCTCAGAGCCTGGAGCCTGTTTCCGATTCTGTGTCTCCCTCTCTCTCTGCCCCTCCCCCGTTCATGCTCTGTCTCTCTCTGTCCCAAAAATAAATAAACGTTGAAAAAAAAATTAAAAAAAAAAATCCCTCATTCCTCAGGTCGGTATTTCAAATAACCACCTCCAGCTTTTGAGCTGAGCACGTTGATTCTCCTGTTTGGAAGTGCTTTGCGATTTGGCAGCTCCAAGGGGTGCACCCTGGAGCCAGAGTGGGTGAGCTCTGATCCAGAGAACGGAGGCTGCTGGGCCTGCGTCTGGGCCTTCTTTAACTCTGGCCTCACCATGAAAAGCATTCCCAGCTTCAGGTTTCCTGGGCGAGTATGCAAGAGCCGCTGAGGCCGGTAGGTCCGCCCACGTCTCCTCGGACCCCTCTGCCTGACCCCGATGTGCGCCCTGAGTCCCGGTAGCCAGAACCTGTGTCTCGTTGTTGCCAAGCTCCCTTCAGGCGACTGGAGAACTCGGCCAACACCCAGCAGAGTGAGGGCATCGCTACCCCTGTTCCCTTGCTCCCCTGCAACTCTGAGGCATGACGCATACATCTCCAGGGCACCCAGGTGGAAGGGAGCCCCCGTGACCCTCCGGCAGGTCTTTGCATGACAGCCCATCCTTGCTTTGCTTGATGCCCTATCCTTGCTTGATATCACGTCACATCCTTGATATCAAATCCATCCTTGCTTGACCCGCCACCCTTTCTTGATATGACATCCTTGCTCAATACCCCAGGCTTGCCTGAGATCACTTCTCTGCTTTGCTGGCTATCACGGCCTCGATATCACATGCTTGCTTGGGTATCTGTGCCCTAACTGATACTTTCCCTTCCTGGCCCCGCTTCCCCACCTCCTACACATTCCCTCCTCTTGGGAGCTGCTCCCGGGAACCCAACCTAAGAGAGTAGAGAGGGAGGGAGACCGCAGTGATAAATGTCGCCACTGTTGATTGACTGCCACTCCACTTCAAGATCCTTCGGTGCCTTCTGTCTTTCGTTTTCTCGACGGCAGGGAGTTATCACCCCCGTTTTACAGAGGAAGAAACGGAATCTCAGAGAAGTTGAATAACCTGCCCAAGGTTATATGGTTACTGAATGTTGGGTCAAGATTTTCTCACTACTATATATATGTACTGCCTCCTGTTCAACAGAGGCTGTGTGTGTATCTGTAAGTTAAAACTTGAGAATAAAAGCCATAACCATATGGCATGACCCCATAAACGCAGGGAATGACAGTGTCCCCCCACGGGGAGATGGGAGGTTGTGATCACCATGTTTTTGTCTATCGGGCATGTCTCCCCTCTTCGCCGCACCTTTTTGTGACCTCAGACAGGGGTCGGCATGCCATCAGAATTTTTTTCCCCAGACCTGGCCCTTGATCTCAGGGGTGGAAGTTGGCTGCGATCAAAGCATAAGTTGACAGATCCCCTGTTCTGACATCCTCTGAGATACAGCCTCCAGATCAAATTGTCCAGTCCTTCCTCCAGTCCTCTGTGGGGGGTTCCAATGGAAGGCCCAAATGGCTCAGGTGAGTCAGCGCCCGGGGCTGCCACTGGTCAACAAGACACCTCACGTGATCTAGAAATTGGTACCGGAAGTGGCGTGTGGAAAGCGACCCAGCCCAAAAATACGGAATTGTTGGGTACGTAAGCCAATAAATTCCCCCTTAATTGTGTAAGCAGGGTTGAGTGGGATTCTTGCTCCTACTGCCAAAAGGATCTCGAGGGATCTACACGCGAGAAGGGATGGAAAACCCCTCCTCGGGATGTAGCTTCCGTCAGCTACATCCTTCTGTTTGTTCTTCTCTTCGTGTGCTTAACTCCTTTCCCGGTGCTTTTCAAGGTCACGCAGGAGAAGGAATTGGGGGGTCAGCTCGGGCACGGAGTCACGTGGAGCACCCAGGGGCAAGCAGGCGGGGTGCAACATGGCGGAGGGGCGCACGGTGCGGCAGGAAGGCCACGGGCCAGGGGAAGGAGAGTTGGTTCTGGTAGCACCCCTGACTCACGGTGTGCCACTGGGCAAGAGTCTCCCCCCTCTCTGGGGCTCAGTTCCCCTTTTATAGAATGAGGGTGCATCTCTAAGGTCCCTTCTAGGTCTAACAAGGTCAGATGCTTGGGCTACTTGTGAGGGCACGTGGCCACTCGTGAGGGCACGTGGCCCACATCACCTGCACAGACTGACAAGGTGGGAAGAGGCATCAGTGCCAGGGTGCTGAGTCCTTGTGAGCCTCTCTTTGAAGTGGGAGCCTAGAGATGCCACGTCCTGCTCTCTCCACATTCTCCTCTCCCGTCCTGCACCACGCCCATCACGGCAGAAACAGCTAACCCCGCCCCAGCATCTCTGTCCGTATTTGTATTAGAAATAGAAAGGCCACACAGCGAGAGCCTCCACTTTCCGGCCTCCCTTGCAGCTAAGTGTGGCCCTGCTTGCCGGGGATGCGTGCACCTGCCCTCTGTTGGCGGGTTAGAGCACACACAGGGGGCCAAGATCCAGCTTCAGCCATACGGGGTGGGCAGAGAGCCAGATGGAAGTGGCCTGGGCCCCTGACCCACTTGACGGAGTCCACTTGCCCTCCACTTCCAGACTACTCCCCATCTTGGTGTTTTTTATGTAGGCAGAAGAGCCTTCTGTCTTATCTAAGTCGCTGTACTTGGAGACACTATTCTTCCGGCAATTTACCCTGTGCCCTAACTGACACCTCCTCTCCCTGTTCACACTAAATTCTCAGAGGCCTCGCCATCCAGGGCCAAGGAGCTAATCTCCACCATGAAGAGAGGGAAGGGAGGAAGGAAGGAAGAAAGGAAGCAAGGAAGGAAGGAAGGAAAGAAAAAAGGAAGGAAAGAAGGAAGGAAGGAAGGAAGGAAGGAAGGAAGGAAGGAAGCAGGGGAGGGAGGGAGAGGGACAGGAGCATTTATCAGACACTCATTCCGTTCCAGGTATTTGAAAGTTTGAATTTTATCATTGGCAGCAAACACTCTCCATTATTTTCCTTGAAGTGACACGCGTTTCATTTACTGGCTACCAGGACTCAAGTCGGAATAACCATAATTTCTTGGTTAGTTTTTTTTTTTTTTTTTCTCAAAGTAAAAGCGGTGTTCAGTTAGGTCAGCTCACAACTCAGCCTACCACGCAAAGACTTCTCCTTAAGACAATTACTGTATTTCAGTCTGTAGGAGGAATGTTTTATGCATTTGGTGACTGAGAATATTAAAACGGCTGTCTCGAGGGTCAAGAAATTAACACATATTAATCCATGTCCCCACCTCAAGGGCCTTCCTCAGTGATGCCGTCTCTTTCTGTGTTGTTGTCGTTGTTAATGGTTGCTTATGTATTTATTTATCTTGAGAGAGAGAGAGAGAGAGAGAGAGCACTCGAGCCGGGGAGGAGGAACGAGAAAGGGAGAGAGAAAATCCCAAGCAGGCTCTCCACTGACAGCCCCATTTCGGGGCTGGAACTCACAAACCGTGAGATCAGGACCTGAGCCGAGATAAGAGTCGGACGCTTAACCACCCGCGCCCCCCAGGCGCCCCTCGGTGTTTTGTGTTAACTGTGAGGGCATCATGCTCCAGCATCAGTGGGTCTACCCACCATTGCTCCTGCACCATTGGCGTGGGAAGGGAAAACGACAGCTCAGAATCATTAGGAAAATAGTCCTGACCTTGCAGACCCCTGAAAGGGTCCTAGGGAGATCTCCGGGCGTTCTCAGACTGTGCTTCGATAACGCTCTGCCTTTTGCCATTCTGCTTTTATATGTATATATATATATATATATATATATATATATATATATATATGTAAACACACGTGCACGTGCACACGTGCCCACACGCCCGGCGTCTATCGTTTGATTTTTAAAAGGGCATTTAAATCTCAAAAAAGAAGAAGGGCGTCCTCTCTGAAGAAAGGCAAGTCCGTTAAACGGAATGCATTTAGATGTACGAACAACCCACTGCATTGTCCTCCCTTTTCTGGTTTTGCCAGGGCCAGGGGGCAGATGCTGGCAGGGAAAACTGAGGTTTGGAAACCGCCTCCAGCCGGACACACCCCTTCCTGTCCAGATGACAGAAATTAGGCCCTGAAGGCCGCGTGCGTGCGAGCGGGGCGGGGGCACACGGCAAGAAATGGTTCAAGAGAGCCGGACCCTGGCTTTGCCTGCAGACAGGGCACTGACTGGCAGGAGGACCCTGGGTGAGCTGTCACAGCCACCTGCTCCCCCCCTCCCCCACCCAGGAGAGCTAGGAGGAGAGCGGCCCGGGTTCAAGCCCCTTCCGGGCCTCCACCAACCTCCCCGGTAATATATCCATGGAAGTGGGATGTGTCTGGAGTGTGCGGAGCTCTCGTTCCCTTAATGAAGATCCTGGAGAATCGATTTTATTCTTTAGCTGGCTCACCCTGCTTGGCCCCTGCCCAGCTCCTTTGCCCCCCACCCCAGGCAATCCGGCATCCGCTGCCTGGGGGTCCTTCTCTAGAAGGCACACGTGCTCACATACCTCCCTATGAGCGCAGCACACCCCTATGTGTCACCCTCCCCCCCACAACTCACTCTCACTCTGGGGGTCTGTGACAAAGGAGAGCACCCACCCGGCGGGATGGGGAGGCGGGAGCTGCCCAGGTGTCAGCCTTGAGGTAGAGGTAGCTGGGACCCAGGACCGGATGTGCCGGTGAAGGAGCAAACCTGGAGGGGACGGGGCCTGAGCGGTGTGTGTGAATGTGCAGTTTAGGGGGTACCAGGCGCTCACCGCCGGGAGGGCAAGACCCGAATACAGTCAGATTTACCCTGGAAGACCCCTGCCGTGGCCCGCAGAGTGGCCTATGTCATTCTACGTGCTCAAACCTTCCCCCCCAGGATGCCAAGCCAGTGGGGTAAGGGGCAGATCTCCACCTCTTCTCCGAGGAGCTGGCTTCTGTGGCCGGTGGCGATTGTGAAATTTGAACCTAACTCAAGAGCTTCTAAAGTCTGGCGGATTTTAAGTCTGCAGCCGGCCAGGAGGAAACTACACATGTGTGGCTCTAGAGCTGACTCCAGAGGGACGTTCTGGATTTGCTTGTCCTTGCTCTGAGGGGGACCCGCCCGACCTTGCAGGCTCAGTGACCTCCTCTGTTTTAAGGGCTAAATCCAAGTCCTGGTTCCAGAGCCACCTGCCTTGTCCCTCTCCCTTGGAACCACCAGGAGGGTGGGAGCCTGCTGCTCCCTGGGAGTCCTCCCGTCTTCTTCAAAAGGCGTGTCTCGTGTCCCTGAACACACAGGAATGAGGCTAATGTCCCCCCATGACGTCTACTCACTGCTAGTTGGGAGGCAACCCATGTCAAGTCATACCAGGTTACTTGAAACTACTAATAAGAAACAGAAAAAATAAAATAAAAGCTAAAAGGACTTCCATGTCGAGGCAAGAGCTGCCCTCCGGGGGGCACCTGGGTGGCTCAGTCGGTTGAGTATCTGACTTCGGCTCAGGTCGCGATCTCACGGTTCGTGGGCTCGAGCCCTGCGTCCGGCTCTGTGCTGGACAGCGTGGGGCCTGGAACCTGCTTTGGATTCCGTGTCTCCTTCTCTCTCTGTCCCTCCCCCGCTCACACTGTCTCTCAAAAATAAATAAATGTAGGGGCGCCTGGGTGGCTCAGTCGGTTAAGCGGCCGACTTCGGCTCAGGTCACGATCTCGCGGTCCGTGAGTTCGAGCCCCGCGTCAGGCTCTGTGCTGACAGCTCAGAGCCTGGAGCCTGTTTCAGATTCTGTGTCTCCCTCTCTCTGACCCTCCCCTGTTCATGCTCTGTCTCTCCCTGTCTCAAAAATAAATAAAAACGTTAAAAAAAAAATTAAAAAAAATAAATAAATGTAAAAAAAAATTAAAAAAAAAAGAGCTGCCTTCTGCTTCATACATGGTCGATAAATCCGGGTGTACTCAGGCAGTTTCCCCAGAAGCAGGACCCCCTTGAGGGAGGAGGAGAGAGCGGGACTGATGTCTGCTGCCTCCGGATAGAGCAGGGAGAGGGGTGCTGGATGATGTGGTCAAGAAGGAGCAAGACCCCATCGCCCCCAGAAATTTCTGTTCAGGGATCCCTGCCGTCGTGGAGGGGGACAAGTGTGGTCAGGGATGGAATTCATATTCTACCCCCAGGCTTTCTCAGACGAATGGAATCACCAGTTTGGAAGGGGATAGAAACTACATCGGACCAAGGAGCCGGAAATAGGGTCACGATGATGGCAAGATAGTACAGTGGGTAACATCACGGGCTTTGAGCACCCAGCCCATTGCCTTCAAGTACCCACAGCTCTGCTTACTAAATGTCCTCGGGCAAGCTACCTCCAGCCCAACCTCTGCCCCGGCTTCCTCATTTGGAAAACGGAGATGACAATCACTTACCACCTCACCAGGATGTGGAAGGATTCAAGGAATTAATAAAGATACAGCCCGAGAAGCATGCCTTCTAAATTCCTATCCTGGGCCGTCACCTTCAGTGTTGTATCCTGATGTGGTAACACAAGGGCTTCATTGGCCAGCAGGACCCACATTCCTAGCTTACTTGTCTTGCCTAGAGAATATCATGCAACCCCTCCGAGCCTCAATTTCCTTATCTGGGAACCAAAACGACTGCCTTGAGCCTTATCAAGAAGAGAAATGGAATTATGGAAATAGTTACTCCCTAAACTATAAATGGCATCCTCCAGGATTGTGCAGTGCACGATCCGGGCAACCATACATAGCAGCCCCGATGATGAACATAAAGCAGTTGATGTGTTGTGCCTCTGTCTGTGTAAGCTTACATATCAAACCATCGACTTCAGCTCAGTCTTTTCCATGCACCTTCCTCCATCCTTACAGTGGACGTCAGCACGGGAGGAAGAACTGCCATCCCCAATCTGCAAGTGCCACTGCCCTCAACAAAAGTTTCCAGCAAGAAATAGCCCAAGCCCTGCTATATTGCAGGACCAAACCCCATGGATCAGCTTCCAGAGTGTGAAGCAACTCACAGCAGGATAAGGAGAAGAAAGGCCGAGACAGCAGGGACGTCTTCCCGGTAGGAAGGTCCCTGGGGAAGGTCTTGACTCGCATGTCTCGAAGGAAGGAGGGTGGTCACCCCTGGGTGATAGTGGCAATGTCCGCAAAGGTGAGGAGGGGCATGCTTCTGCAACCACGGCCGTGCTGTCTCTCCCGGTGGCCCTTTTACGTGCACCCAGAGTGGAGGTGAGGGCGAAGGCAGGGAGAGACTGGCGGACTGGCCCTTTGTCCCGTCTCCTGCACCAGTCGGTTCATCCACTTCAAATGGGACAGCTCAGGGGGAATCCTGAGTGACACCATTTTTCTATTACCCTTCATTACCGTCACTTAGATCTTTTATTTTATTACAAACATTCTTTAGCCCAGGCACGGGCTGATCTCCTAATTGGAGCTGCCGCTTCCACCCCCACCCAGATCAAAGCCTCCCTGTTTGTTTGTGGAGGACGGAGGATGAACCGTCTTGCCGGCCTTTGAACATGAAGGCCCCTTTGTCTTCCAGCTGAAGTCATCCCTGGCCCCAGGCAGGGAGGAGGCTGGGGGAAGGCCGCCTCTGTAGCCTGGCCAGAGGTTTGGACCAGAGCTTGAGTGGGGGGACAGCTTTCGCAGCGAGGCCCCGAACCCCCTGCCTGCCCTGATGTGGGAGGGGGTGGGGGGAGGGGACTCAAACTGGTGGCCCCGGGGAGTGTCTTATTTGACCCCCATGATGATTTTTGATATGAGTACTAATTCAACTATTAAATGATTTTTAAAATAGACCAGATACTCAAGTATTCCTTAAATCAAGTATTTTCCTTCTAATTTCTCCTTAAAAATCAGATGATCTGGCAATACTGGGCGTCTATAACTGGAATGAGATAACCAGTTTTCTGAAGGTTTTTCCTGATCCTTGGGGCACAGGGGTTTTCAAGTCTCTTCAGGTACCTTAAAAAATAATAATAACCTGTTGCTGTAAAGTATCGATTCCCCTGAAGTGCCTTCTTGTGCATCCCTGGGCCTGCAGGAACCTCTGCGTTGCTGTTGGAGATGGTAGGGGGTGGTGAGGAAATAATTGTGCCCATTTGACAGACGAGAAAACTGAGGCACTGTGCCATTCAAATAGCCAGCCTGAGGTCCCCCCAGAGGTTAATGATAGACGCAAAGAATCAAGAAGTACAAGACACAGGGAATTAGCACTTATCTGTCCTCTTCTATTTGGATATTTTGGCACTATAGCTATTTTGGAAAAGAAACAGCCCCAAAGGTGCCTTCCTATACGTAGGGATGTGTGATGTTAACACTAAAGGTCTATTACACGCAAGGAGCAAGACATTACCCACTCTTCACAAAGATCCTATGAGATGGTTACGGTTTCTACATTTTACAGTTGAGAAAACCAAGGCTTTAGGGGCTCCAGAACTTGTCCGAGTTTACACAGTGGGGCCAAGGGATCCACCCCCGTCTGCCTGGCTCAAAACCCAGTAAGCAGCCTTCATTCCCAGTGCATCGCAAGCTGGGTGATTAGTCTCAGAGCCTTGGGTTTTCCTATACAACACGGGGCCACCTGCTCAGAGGACAGCTGTTTCACCCAGGGCTAGACTTCCTTCCCGTGACCACCACGTCCTCCCTTGAAACAGCCAGTTGGACCAGTGGGAGACACCTGACCCTGGCTGGACCCATCAGCTCCTTCCTCCTGGGGAGTAGGGACTGGGATCCAGTCTGTTAAACCATGCTGGGGCTGACCAAGACTGGACCACAGGCAAGCCGGATGATGCAGTGTCCAAAGGAAAGAAGGATGAAATTGATGTGCGGGAAGAAATAGACACAGAGGCCAGATGGCCCCAGAGAGCCAGGGAGAAACCTGCTGAGGTCCAGTCCACCCCCAGCCCTTGCTCTTTGCCGTCACCCCGTACCCTTCCTGTGGAGCGCCATTTTATGTTTAAGGTGATTTGAGAGATTATCCGATCCCACAGCGTATAATCCACAACGTAAATCGTAAGACAGATCTGGGTTCTAATCCCGCCTTTGCCCCTGGCTGTGTGCTTCAGACACAGTGCTTTTTATTGGCTTCAGTTTCTCCTTTATAAAGTGGGAGCAATAGATCCCTACCTCACAGGGCTGTGGGGAGATTCAAAATATGTAATGTACTTGGAAATTCTTGCCCATAGTGCCCGATACAGCAGACCCTCGGCACCTGGCTCGTGCTTTGATCACCTCTGCACCTTTGATCACTACGATATTACACAGATTCCGAGGTAGGGAGAACGAGCCGTAGTTTCAACCACCTCTTGATGGTTCTACTTTGCAGGCTATTTACAGACTGATTTTCATCATCTGTTGACTTCTTTCCACCATGGGTTTCTGCAGGCTTAAGAAAGAATTGTTTTATCTTTCCTTTAATTTCTTTTTAATGTTTATTCATTTTTGAGAGAGAGCGAGAGACAGAGCGGGGGAGGGGCAGAGAGAGAGAGGTAGACACAGAATCTGAAGCAGGCTCCATCCAGGCTCCCAGCTGTCAGCACAGAGCCCGACGTAGAGCCCAAACCCAAAAACTGAGATCATGACCTTGAGCCAAAGCTGGACGCCAGGCACCCCGGAATTATTTTATCCTTGGCTAAAACCCCTGCGGTTGTGAAGGCAGAGGCGCTCACAGTGAAATCATGGACGGCAGCTATGAATTTTACTCCATGATCTCGATGTGTAAAATAAAGTCCTTATTTTGGTTTTCTAAAATCAAATTAAACAAGATTCCAAGCACTCTCCCAGCAGCCTGACTAGACACGGGGTCCTGATCACTTCTGACAGGTCTCCAGCCCAAGGCAGAGCCTGACAGCCCTGCAGGGCCCACCCACCCCCTCCTCCCCCTACCCCCTCCTCCCTCCACCCCCTCCTCCCCCCACCCCCTCCTCCCCCCTTCTCCCCCCTCCTCCCCCTACCCCCTCCTCCCCCCACCCCTCCTCCCTCCACCCCCTCCTCCCCCCACCCCCTCTTCCCCCCACTCCCCCAAGGCTGCACCTCTGCCGCCTTGAGCCTCACCTGGGTGCAGCACCTTTGCGAAGGCCCGGGGCCGCGATCCAGCCAGCCCAGGTGTAGCCATGTCACTCAGAGGGACTGCCACAGCCTTCTCCCCTGGTTCTGTCCTTTAGGGACCTGAGAATCCCATACATCCCTTTCCTCTCTCAGGGCATTTCATTTTCTTCTCATGACCTCCTCTCCCTAAATTAACCTCTCCCACTCAGAATCACTCTTCTCTCTCTCCTTCCCTCTGGAATGATCTAGAACAGTGGTTCCCAAAACATGGTTCTGGACCAGGAGCATCTACATCACCTGAGAATTTGTTAGAAATGCAATTTCTTGGAGCTTAGCAAAGCATGTTTTGTTGTTTGTTGTTTATTTTGAGAGAGAGAGAAGAGGAGAGAGGCAGAGAGAAAAGGGAGAGAGAGAATCCCAAGCAGGTTCCGAGCTGTCAGCACAGAGCCCAATGCGGGGCTTGAACTCATGAACCATGAGATCATGACCTGAACTGAAATCAGAAGTCAGGTGCTCAACCCACTGAGTCACCCAGGAACCCTGGCAATCCGTGTTTTAGCCAGGCTTCCAAGAGATTCTAGCAAATGCTAAAGTTTAAGAACCACTCATCCTGTATAATCCTCTTTGTGAATTTATAAGTTTAAAACCAAAGGCCGAGAAGGTAGGGTGTCTTGAGACAACTTCAGGTTCCAGTACATGCTACATAGCATCCTCCCGTCTGGTGAGCAAACAATAAACACCTGAGGCCTGGGCTAGGGCGCGACAAAGGCCTCGGCTGGCATGTATGGTAATGTGGGTTGTGCACTGCACAACTCCAGGGGGCACCAGCCACATAAGCTACCATGTGAATGAACCACATGGTGGCCAGGTGGGGAACATCAAGGGTCCAAGGAGCATCAGCCTTGTGTTCTTTTGAAAAAGTAGGTTTTGGGGATTCAATCTCAGACAAGGGGTCATTGGGAAGATGGGAAGAAAACGGTGCAAAGCCTGAACTCAGCCCTAGGGGGCGCTGTCTATGTGGCCAACCCACAGGACAAGCCTTAAACACACCATTCAGAGGGTCTCGAACTCCAATGCCTGCGGGAGACAGGCTGGCGTGTAAACAGGCCGGAGGCTGGGGAAGGGAGCCAATATGAAGATGCAGGCACCACCCTGCCTCAGCCACTGCTGTCACATGGGATGCTGGCCTCAACCTTGTCAGATCTTCCCATTTTTTTTTAAACCAGAAAGCCAACTTTGACGTGAAATCTCCTGGAATCTCTTTGAATATTACAAACAGATTCCGATTTTTTAAAACCCCTTTATATTGTATCCAGAATATATAAATTACCCTCAAAGCCTAATTAAAAACAAACTGAACGAAAGATGTGGACACATCACCAAAGACAATACACAGATGGCAAACAAGCACATGAAAAGACATTCGACACCATTAGTCATCACGGAAATGCAAATTAAAACCGCACGAAGATAACTCTAGGCACCTATCAGCATAGCTAAATTCTTAAAAAACAAAACCAAAAAAACAGAAAAACTGACAATACCAAGTGCTGGCAAGTAGGTAGAGCGACCAGAAGAGTCTGGCATTGCTAGAGGGAATGCAAAACAGTACTGCTATACGGCACGCAGTTTGACAGTTTCTTATAAAGTTAAACATATGCTCAGCTGTGCAGCCCAGCAACCCAACTCCTTGGGGTTACTCAAGAGAGAGAAATATTTACGACAGGCGCCTCAGTCGGGTAAGTGGCCAACTCTTGGCTTCAGCTCAGGGCACGATCTCACAGTTTGTGGTTTCAAGCCCCTGGTCAGGCTCAGTGCTGTCAGCATGGAACCTGCTTGGGATTCTCTCTGTCTCCCTCTGTCTTGCCCCGCCTCCTCTCTCTCTCTCTCTCTCTCTCTCTCTCTCTCTCTCTCTCTCAAAAATACATAAATAAACTTAAAAAAATCTACGTCCACACAAAAATCTGGAAGGATATGTTTATGACAGCTTTGTTTGTAATCACCAAAAACTGGAAATAACCCACGCGTCCCTCGACCAGGTGATGGATAAATAGTGGTACATTCAATGAAATGGAACACCAATCAGCAATAAGAGGAATAAACCACCTACTCGTGCAGCAAAATTACTGAATCTCATATGCATTCTGCTAAGTTATAGAGCACTGAATCAAAAGACCCCTCCGTGTAAGGTTCCATTTCTATGACATTCTGGAAAAGGCAAAAACCATAGGGACAGAAAACAGATCGGTGATTGCCGGGGGCTGGGGATGCGGGCAGGGATAGATCGAGAAGGGCATTCTGGGTATTTTGGGGAGCGATGGAGATTATCTATATGTCGCTGTGGTGACAGCCGGTCAAAACTCACAGCACCGAATACCGAAAAGGGTGAATTTTCCTACAGAGAAGTAAGTTATACAATAAAATTACACCTCAGGAAAAAGCATACCTTAATAAAACATGAAAAATAAAATAAAAATCACCCCGTGGACCAAACAAAGCAGCACTATGAGTGGCACCTGTGGAATCCCAACGGTGGCTGGGACTGCCCGGGCATCACTGGGGATACAAGGAAGTTTGGAAGACCCAGCCCCTGTCCTCAGGGGACAGAGCTGCAGGGGACAGACCTTACACCCAGCTCCTCAGGGACAGGCCTTTCTCCTGCTCTCTACTTGGGGTTATATGTAAGATGTCAAAAGAAACTTCCTTACCTAAAATGTTTTCGAAGCTCTTGGCGTCCTGGAAACAGAGACGAACCTAAGTGTAAAGACCTCAGTGTGAGCTCACCTCTGCCTCTTATCCGCTGCGCGTCCTGGGGTCCTTCCTGGGCCTTGATGTCCATTTCTCCACAGTGGGAAACGGGCCCCACCTTACCGTCTGTCCTCCGAGGCCTCTAGGAGACCCAGTGAGACAGGATTATGGAAGGGCCCCGGCTCTGTGAGGGACAGAGGCGGGCAGGAGTGCGGGGAAACAATCCTGGGGTAGGGAGCACCAATGAGTAACGAGCATCCCCAAAGATACCCATCCTCCAGAGTAACCAGGGAAATGCCAATGAGAACAGCAGCGAGGGACTGTTTCCCGTTTCTCAGACAGGCGAAAATGAAGCTAATACTGAGCGTTGGCCGGGGTAGCAGGGGGGGCGTAAACGGGCTCAGGGAACTTTTTGTTCAGTCTTCAACCCGAGCTGCCTGTTGGAATCTCCTGGGCAACTGCCAGCAATCCTGAAGCCCGGGTGAGACCCAACCAACTAAACGCAATCTCAGCGGTGGCACCAGCATCAGAATTCAATACTATTAAAATAGGTGCTTTAAAGATGAAACAGACATCAGTGTATGTATATATGCACACAGACGCGTATTTACACGGAGATTTAAGGGAAACGTGTTTGAATGCCTGTTGCCAGAATTCCCTCCTCCACCTCATTAACATTTTGCTCAGGTCCAAAGTAATGGGTTTTGGAGGGAGTCTAGACTCCGTCCCCGGGATGCATCCTGACTGGTCAAAACTCCTCACGGCAATGGTGTCCTCTGGCCAGTGAGAGGTAAGGGGTGAGCTGGGGGTGCTTCCCGCAGGGGGTCTATTGCCCTCGAAGAGAGACGCATGAGAGAAAGCTGGCCGTCTCCTCCCAACTGGATAGTGCCCATGGGCATGCAATCCTGCAGCCGTCTTGAGGCCATGAGGATGGCCGAGCCAAGAGGTCACGCTCACGCTAGGAACAGTGGAGGGAACAGAGGGACAGAAGCGAGTGCGCGAGAGACTGTGGAACCACCATGGAGCTACTCTGTCCCTGGGCTTCTCTTGTGTGAGATAATAAATGACCTGGTGGTAGAAATCTCTAGTTGTTGGGATCTCTGTGCCTTAAAACTGGCAGCAATTCTGTGGCCTCCGGAGCAGAGGTCCAAGAAAGCTGAGCAGCCAGACTGCGGCTGATGACAGGCGGCTGTGGGTGCCTGGCTGAGCGGGACTTGCAAGCCCTTTGCGGACCTGGCCTGGCCTGACCACTTCCCAGGACTCAAGACCTCTGGCTCCGCGAAGCTGCCTGTGTCCAACTCATTCGGATCCTATACCTTTAGGGGGATGGGTGGGTGTGTCGAGTCACGGTCTTCCGGGAGCTCGCAGGTGACAGAAGGCCCAGAGTTCTCTGAGGCCTCACCTTCCTGGGGGTGAGGCAAGACCAGTCTGAGTTTCCTCTGGCCTCACAGACCCGGCAGGGAGGTACAAGAGAGCAGGAGGGTGATTTCAAGGCCCAGGCTCCATAAGGAAACTGAGGGCCACCCAGCTGGAGGGCAGAGCTGCTAGGAAAACAGCAGTACAAGGCCTCACCCACAGAGTTGCCTTCACTCCCCTGGGCCGCAGGCCTCCTGCGCCGAGAAGGCTAGGATGTGCACCCAGGAAATGCCCTGGCTTCCCCGTCGCCTCCTAACTGGGAACCCACAGAGTTGCTGCCAGCCAAAAGCCTGCCCAGCTCCCATGCCAGAGGGCACCCAGCCCTGCCCCTGAGGTGCCCGGTCACGGCGAGGAGCAGGACAGAGCTTGAGCTCCTGGCCTGGAGGATTTAGGCCACACGGAGGCAGAACGTCCAAAGCAAAGTGATTCTGGCCCACTGGACCTCAGTTTCCTCATCTGCAAAACGGTAACAAATACCATGAACATCACAGGCCTTTTGTGAGGCTTAAATGATTATCACACATCAGGCACATACGTGGTTGGTGCACAGAGACGCCGGTCGCCTCACGGAGGCCACCCCCATTCTCGGCAGCCAGTAACCCAGGGGACACGTCAGACGGGTTCCTGGGAAGCTGTGCTCCCTGTCTCCTTTGCCGATCGGCCGTGCCCGGAACTGGGAGAAAGGCCTTTGTCCCAGCCATCTGTTCTTAAAGGATAACCGCAAGGAATGTAGGAGAGAACGGGGACCTGGGCTCATCCTCGTCTGGGCACCGGGGGGCCAAACACAGAGAACAGAGCAAGAACAGGTGTCCTCAACTAGCTGAGCGGAGGAGCCAGGAGCAGGGAAGTGGCTGTAAGGGGCCTTGAGGATCCAGCAAGAGCCCGGAGGCTCGATTTAAGAGTTGGTTATAGGGGCGCCTGGGTGGCGCAGTCGGTTAAGCATCCGACTTCAGCCAGGTCACGATCTTGCGGTCCGTGAGTTCGAGCCCCGCGTCAGGTTCTGGGCTGATGGCTCAGAGCCTGGAGCCTGCTTCCGATTCTGTGTCTCCCTCTCTCTCTGCCCCTCCCCTGTTCATGCTCTGTCTCTCTCTGTCCCAAAAATAAATAAACGTTCAAAAAAAAGAAAATTAAAAAAAAAAAGAGTCGGTTATAAATAGCAGCTAAAAACTGTCCGTGACACGTTAGCCAGCCTCCTGCACGAGCTCCGTGGGGAACTGTATTTATCTCCATTTTTCAGACGGAGAAGCTGAGGCCCCAGGGCTCACACATGCACCTACTAAGTGACCAACCTGGGTCTCAAACCCCAGTCCCCAGAGTCCTCTGGATTAAGGTCCCGGCTCTGCCGCTAACTCACTAAGGGAGCTCAGGAGAGTCCCTGCTCCTCTCTGGGCCTTGGTTTCCCCAAACTGTGGATGACGGGAAGGCCTTCCCCGTCCTAAAGCCCCAGATCCCAGGACTGCATGGTGGGCCAGCACCAGCTCTCCCTCCCCTTTGGGACTAGCCACTCCCACGGGGAACCCTCCAGCCATGCTTTGGCACTGATCCCCAGACCGTCCTGCCCTGGGCAAACAGCAGCCAGGACCCCCTGCCCCTGGGAGTTACCCCAGCTCTGAGCGCTCAGCTTTCTGGAAGAATGACCCCATTCTTCTCACTCATCGCTGTCCCCAGCGATGCCCCCAGGCCACTTCCTCTCCCTGCCCCTGGAGACAATGCCCCAGGCCCAAGCGAGACCCCTGCTCCCCTCCCAGCCCCCCCGCTCCACACACCCCGGCACACACACGCTCACTCTCCCCAGGCTTTCGGCATCAGGCATCTGCTGCCCTTCTGGAATCTGTGTCAGGCAGAGCAGGGGCGGGCAGGCCTCCAGCCTCAGAGGCCCAGGGCCCCTGCATGCCCTCTGGACCCCCCAGGGTCTACCCAGGTTGCTTGGGAAACCATTTCAGGTCATTTGAGATGATTAGGAGTCTTAACTCCGTTCTGAGCTAACCAACATGAAGAAACAAACCCCTGCCTGTCAAAGTCTGGCCGAAAGAGCTCTCCGGGGGGCCTGGGAGTGGAGGCCCACCTCTCAGGGGCTGGCTCTTCTCCCCTGCCTTTTCATTCAGCTCCACAAACATTTATCAGGGGAGCTCCTACTGGGCTGGCATCAGCGTCTGGGGAGGTTCGAGGGAACGGGTGGGTCGTGTGGAAGAGAGAGGAACCCCAAGAGGGAACAGCCAATTGTGTCCTCTGTTTCTACGTGGTCCTAGGATGGAAAGGAAGGACCCAAAATGTTGGCCATCACTCTCTCGTGGGAGGCAGACATTCTCATTGTCCTTCCCTGGGTGTTCCAATTTAGTGCCGTGAGCAATTATGACTTTAAAATTGGACGACAAGGGTGCCTGGGTAGCCCAGTCAGTTAAGCGTCCAACTCTTGATCTTGACTCAGGTCATGATCTCATGGTTCTCATGAGTTCGAGCCCCGAGTCTGGCTCTGCGCTGAGTGGAGTCTGCTTGAGATTCCCTCTCCCTCTCTCTCTCTGCCCTTCCCCCACGCATGCTTGCTTGCTCACTCTCTCTCAAAATAAATAAATAAACTTTAAGAAATGGAAGACAGGGGCGCCTGGGTGGCTCAGTCGGTTAAGCGTCCGACTTCAGCTCAGGTCATGATCTCACGGTCTGTGAGTTCGAGCCCCGCGTCGGACTCTGGGCTGACAGTTCTGAGCCTGGAGCCTGCTTCAGATTCTGTGTCTCCCCCTCTCTCTGCCCCTCCCCTGCTCATGTTCTGTCTCTGTCTCAAAAATAAGTAAAAACATTACAAAAAATTTAAAAAAAAAAAAGGAAAATGGAGGACAAAGGTTTGCGGGCTTGTATTTCTCCAATGTAGAGAGGATTTATTGGAGGTGGCTATAAAAGTTATTCTGCTGCCTGTAAAAATTCAGACAAAAGTGAAAACAGTAGAGAAAGTGAAACATCACCCATAATCACTGATTGGGCAGGAGAAATCTTGTCCTGCTTTTTCTGGCCCACGGCAACATAAGGCCTCAGGAACCAATGTGGCAGGGGCCTGACTGTGACCTCCCTCCCACCGTGGGGCTTGGGCCCGGGCCAGTGGGGTGCTGTGAGCCTTGGCTTCCCTAAGTCTGTGCTCCTCAGAACCACCTCCCAGGGGAGGTAGGGAGCTCCCCACCAGGAGAGGAGTTTAACAAACGCTGGCCTGTGCCTTCTCCTGATGCTGGGAGGCACACATTCCCAGACATTGGCCATCATGCAACAGTCAAATTTCACCCAAATCTGGCTTATCAATTTGATATTGCCAATTTTTAAAATTTGTGTCTTATGCCAAGCAAGGATTTTTTTAATGTTTATTTATGTATTTTGAGAGAGAGAGAGAGAGAGAGAGAGAGACGACCGTGCATAAGCAGGGGAGGGGCAGAGAGAGAGAGAGGGAGAGAGAGAATCCCAAGCAGGCTCTGCTCTGTGAGCCCAGAGCCCGACACGGCAATCAATCCCACGAACCGTGAGATCATGATCTGAGCCAAAATCAAAAGTCAGATGCTTAACTGACTGAGCCACCCAGGTGCCCCCACGCAAAAGGATATTTAAAAAGAAAATCGGCAACTATGCATTATCACCACAATGTCATAAAAGAGTGGATATTTAAACAGCAAAAGTAGGAAGGACTAACTCTCAGAAGAAAAAGCTTTATGAAAAACTCAGGGGCGCCCGGGTGTCTCAGTCGATTAAGTGTCCGACTCTTAATCTCAGCTCAGGCCTTGATCTCAGGGTCACGAGTTCAAGCCCTGCACTGGGCTCCGCACTGGGAGTGAACCCTACTTCAAAAAGAAAAAAACCAAAACAAAACTCAGTAAACTGCCTCGGCTTGCTTTATCTTGCCGTGGGGGACGCAAGCCTTAGAGGAAGCACTACATTGTGGAGCCAACCCTCTCTTTGGGCCTCAGTTCTCCCATTTGTCTAGCATTCTTTTTGCTTAAAGTTTCTGAGTCCCTTCACCCCGCTATGATTTCTCTCTCTTCTTTTTTTTTCTCTTTTCAGTGACAAACTGTGTTGTCCCAGTGATCACCTTCCAACATACTGTACCTACCAGGTTGTTTGAAAGTGCCAGCACCTGGACAGACCAATAGAGTGACAACCTGGCAGGAACAGACGGTGACACGTTCACGCACAGGAGGGGGCAGAGAGCTGGAAGGGAGGGAGAGGGAAGGTGATAGGTCGAGGGAAAGGCAGAACCCACTGGGGGTGAGAGCCTCTGTGATGTTCTAGAAAGAGGTGTAAGGTGTAGAAGAGGCCGTGAGAACATTTCCAGAGGTAGAGTCATTTTCTAGATGGTCTTTCTGAGCATAGAAGCCAGATGATGTCTGCCAGCGAGGTTGGTTCACAGGAGGGGCCCCACTAGGAACCCCACATGGAGGATGGAAGGAGGGAGAAGATTCTCCAGCTTGCCTAAGTTGCCCGGCACCGTTCCTCCCCCAGGAAGACCATGGGACACGCTCTGAATGCCCCCAGCCGAGGCCTGTCCTCCTGGGGCTGAGGTCTCATTAGGAACACATGACGGGAGCCAAGAAGCTTCCAGTCCCTACTTGGGCCTTCAGCACCCTCTTCTCCTTCAGCACCCATGCACGCTCTTCCCAGGGTCTCCCCATCCGAAAACTCTGGCCACCCAAATCAGGGGGAAGCACCGGGCGGTGGAAGTCAGGGCCAAAGGGGGTCTGGATCCTCTCATTCATCCCTCACAGGGGGAACTGAGGCCGGAGGAGTAAAGCCAACCCCATGCCAACAAGTTAGGGCTGAACCAAAACAATAATATTTCTATCCCTAATAATGATGATGATGATACATGCGTGTTGAATCCCAGTCCCCCGTGTCTCACTCCAGGAGGTAAGCTGCAGGAATGGATATTGGAGCTGGTGGACTTTCAGATCCTGTGGCCTGAGGTGGGGAAGAACCTGGGAAGAGAGGAGCTTCGGGCGCCTCTCGGATCGGCCCACGCGGGCGCCCTCACCGACGGGCGAAGCCTGCCGCGTGCAGACAGCTGAGCGCCTCCCGACGTGGACATTTCTAAGCGGTTAGATTTTCTCTTCTTCCCAGCCCTCCGCCCCACCCCCACCCCTCCCCGCAAATGGATAACAGGAAACAGCCAAAGCTTCTTAACTTTTCTTTAATCTTCCCCTCTCTGGCAAACGGAAAAATCAAACGGTAATTGTCTGGGTGATCTCATTATTGTCAACAAAATCCCCGCCTTGAAGTCAGAATCCGCTGAAACGCTGACACATTAGACACAAAAGGAAACCGTGCTTGCATCTTGTTCAATAAATAAATAAGGCTGGCGGGAGCTCGGCGCGGGCCTGGCACGCGGAGGGGCCGGGCTGTCGGAAATGCCGGGACCGCCAGGCAGAGCGGTAGGACCTGGGAACCGCGGCCTCCGGGAAGGACGGGGGCCGCGGGGGTGGACGTCCTACCCCTTCTGCCTGTGTCAGTCCAGGCCCCGGCGGCAAACAGATGGCATCTTCCAGAGGGACGGCGAGGGGACTTTGTGACCGGGCCATGCACGCGGGAAGGGGAATGGACATGGGCCGCGAGGCACCCTGAGAGGACCGAGCACCAGTGGTGAGCGGTTACCCCAGCGAGGCCCGAAAGCGCTAAGATTCGGAGCAGGTACCAGAACCCAGAAGGGGTGAGCTCTGGAGAGGCCGCCAGGTAGGAGCTGAGGCCCGGCAGGGAGAGACGCAGGGAATGAACGGCTTGACTGATCCCTGGGTGCCACGTCCTGTTAGCCAAACACAAGCCAAAGGGGGGTGGGAGGGGGGAGCCCCCCCCATCCCCCCTGGGACACCACCCACAGCATGCCACACCGGGGCCAACCTCAGCCCCTGCCCGCCCAGAGATGGGAAGCCCACCCTGGCCTCCCCCTGCAGGCAGCCCATCCACGTTTGAAACATTCCACACCCCAGTTCCCGGCAAAACCAAGTTCAGGGTGTGGGGAGCAAGGCACACACATACTAGGGCGTGAGCTGTAGTTTAAGGTCAGGAGGGGGAGTCTGGGAAGGCCGGGGCAGAGCTGGCTAGGAGGCCTGCTTCCCTGTCAAGGCAGAAAAAAATAACGGTATCTCCCGTTTGATCCCCTTTTGATGCCTCCTGGTCTTGATTTTTCTGCCCTCGTATCAGAATCCTAAAAAAAAATAAATAAATAACAATGTCACGGCAACAGATTGCTGATCACCCTTATGGAAAACGAGATACTTTAGGGGACTGAGGTATGATGGGGGTGTCTCCTCCCTGCTCCCTTCCTCTCTGGGACGTTGCAGGTTTGCGGGGATAGACCAGGCCTCAGGAGAGGTCCCACGTCCTGCCTGCACACAGGGCTCGGTGTTGACTTTGTGCCCTCTGACCTCCATTTCGCTCTGCCCCACGAGGCAGCCGTGGAGGGGGTGGCGGGAGGGACAGGCATCCGGAGACCCGAGTTCCCACCTGCCTCTGCCACTTCCTGGTTGTGTGACCCTGAACAAACCTTTCCCTGCTCTCAGCCTCAGTGTCCCCATCTTACAAGGGAAGGACACTTTGATTCGGATCTCCACCAGCTTAAGGCCCCAACGTGGAGAAGAGTGCCCTCCCTCACTCTGCAGAATCCCCCTCCTTCCCCCAACTCCCTTCTATCCAAAAAGGAGCCGCTGGCTGCTTCTATACTGAAAAGTCTCATCTTATTTTTTGTGAAAAAATTCCCGCAAGCGCTTTGGATTTTTGCAAAGAGCCTCTTGCGTGTTTCACATTTGGCAATTTGCAGACAGCGCCCCCTGTCTTGCCTGCTCAGCCGGAGCCCGTGCAGAAGGAACGAGGGAGGACCCAGGCATCCCTGACCCACTCCTCAGCCCAGAGACTTTCCGGATCCCCCCCCCCCCATCCCTCCTCCCTTGTGCCATCGCTGCATGTCTTTGGCAAGATGGTTCCCCTCTCTGAACCTCAGTTTCCTCATCTGTAAAATTGGGGTACTCATAGTAACTATATGACTGACAGTACATATAGCACTGGCTTGATGCCGGGCTCACGGTCTGTCCTTCTGTCTGTCCACAGACAGCTACTGAGTTACCAGCCTCAAGTTCTGCCCTCCTGGGAGGCTTGGTGCACTTGGATTTCCTCCGCAAAACCAGATGGTTCTGACGCTTGCCCGTCCAGTCCCTACGTGGGCCTCCCACACGCCATTCCCCGTCTTCTCATACACCGGCAGGAAAAATCCTCCCCGGGAGACTATGGAAATGAGGCTGAAAAGCCTTCTACAAAATGCAAAGGACCTCATGCTTCTAAGGAACTAAGAAAATATGTTTATCTTTTCATCTATCTGTGCCTTGTCACCTTGAACAGGTTCTAAACTCTTTGAGGGTAGAAAATAAAGGCAGGAAACTAATGTTTATTGAACACTGTGGGAGACACTGAGTTCTCCCCGGTACCTGGTTCACTTTTCCTCCCCAAACACACAGAAAACTGTATATCCCAATGTCCTTGTTGTTAGATGAAGCCATGTAAGTAGTTCTGTGCAATTAATTGAGGGCAAAAGGGCTCTTCCCAATTCTTTAGCTAAACTCTTCCCCTGCCACAGTGAACATGGGGGCTTCTTGTTGAAATGGGGGAACCAGAATTTGATCTTCTGGATCACGTATCACACGCATGGGGGAAAGCTGCCCTGGGGAGTGGCCTAGGTCTACAGCAAACCTTATAAGAGTGAAAAATAAACTCAGTCTGTTGCGCATCCAACTTTGGCTCAGGTCGTGATCTCACAGTTTGTGAGTTTGAGCCCCGAATTGGGCTGTTGTCAGTGCAGAGCCCACTTCAGATCATCTGTCCCCCTCGGCTCTGTCCCTCCCCCACTCATATTCTCTCTTTCAAAAATAAATAAGCATTAAAAAGAAAAAAAAAACTTCTGTTGTGTTAAGCTACTGAGCTTTGGGGGGTGTTTGTTACTGCAGCATAATTTCACCTGGACTGACTGATACAAACACTATTAGGTGCAAGTATGTTCATATACATTATTACCTCACTTAATTCTCACCACTCTTAAAGTAGGTATCTTATTATTATTATTATCATCATCATCATCTCTGTTTTCCAGATGAGGAAACAGACAGACTCAGACATGTTAGGTCACTGGCCCAAAGTCAATAAGAGGTAGGTAGACCCAGGGGTAGAACCCAGGTTTGTTTGCCTCCTGAGCTCTGGGTCTTAACAAGTAGGCTCCACCACCCAGAATGGGGAAACTGGGGAGGCAGGCATGTAAATGGCTAACTTGATATAGAAATGCCCCTGGTCAGTTTGGGGTCTTTGGTGAGTAAATCATCATCCTTCAAGTGTGGCCTTCAAGAGTCTGGGAAAAAATGTTCCCAGCTAAAAGTAGCTACAGCAGAGGGTCCCAGCCAAAGTCCAGCCAGAGGCTGGCAGACTTCTCCGATGGCTTGAAATTCCTGCTGGCCGGGGTTCCACTGGCATGGAAGTGTTTATGCTTGCCTCAAATTAGTTCTCCCACGCCTTCCAGGGCCCTAGCCCGTATTTGGGATGGAAAAGGGAAAATGAATCCCCATGGGGATTCAAAGGCATCAGAAAAATTCCACAGGGGCCGCAGCATCTCCACACGGGGACCAGGGCTCCAAGCAGTAGCATCTCTGGGGCTTCATACCTGGACTCTTTGCGTAGCAGGGCGGCCGGCCCGCAGGACAGGAATGCCCTCACACACTAGTTCAGAAGAAAGGCACTTTTGGAAGGACCCTTATGAGGGCGAGCACACTTCCACAGCCAAATTAAGTGCAGGAATCAAGAAAGAAGAGAAGATCTAACTGTTGTTTCTTGTCCGTTGAAAGTGGGCCTTTCTTTCTCCCTTCGAGAAGGTGCTATGGGATTGGATTCCTTTGGCTGTGAGAAGCAGACACCCCAAATAAAAGCATCTCCGTGGAAAGAAAAATTCCCAGAAGACCATGCCGCATGTACCCTTTTATGATGCCTAAAAGCAGGCAAAACAAAGTAACGTACTGTTTGGCCGTGCATTTATATCGGACAAAACCACACGCACGCACACACACACACACACACACACACACACACAGGAATAATAAATATAAAATTCAGGGCACTACTCAACAGGGGGGCTCCGGGGTGGGGTGATCAGGGGGCTAGTTCGAGAGAGAAACACGTACCAGGGAGTAACTACAATGGGCAATATTCGAGTTCTTGAGTTTTGAGTTGAGCGACGGGTTCCTGGATGTTCGTTATATTAATAAATATACCAGTGGCATGTCATAAACCAAGGCTTGTGATTAATTCAATTCTGTCTACCTGTTAACTTAGCTCTGTCCTTAAAGGAGGCCTAAATAACAACACTAATATACCACTTCCTGGGTGCTAGATGCTATAATAATCGCTTCACACATGCAAACCCATTTATACCTCCCAGCAGCCTTACAAGGTGGATCTTATTCTACACTCATTTTACAGACGAGGAAACTGAGGCAAGAGAGGTTAAGCGTCTCGCCCAGGGTCACACACCTAATGAGTGGTAGGTAGCTAGGCTTCAGAGGCGTCACTCTTGGTCGCTACACCGATGAGGATGTTGACACCTCGTATAACCACAAGCCCAGAGTGGAGCCATTTGCAGGGTGGGTCAGTTCCGTGGCTCGGCGACATCATCAAAGATGCCGCCGTCACCGCATCCCGCACGGCCACGATGTCCTTGCGTTTTCAGGCAGTCACGTGCAGTTTGGTAAAAAGAGTAATTTCCTCCGGTGTGCGGCGTTTCATTGGGGAGGAAATCCTTTTCCAGATCTAACTTTTGGGACTGAGCTGAGTCCCACGCCCAGACTCAAACCGATCATGGGCCACACTAATGGGGTTAGAACATTCACAGTTCACCCCGAGACCGCGAGGGTAGGAGGGAACGGCTGATGGGGGAGGGCAGTCAAGAGTGTTGGCCTCCACCTCTGCTTGGGGTCGTCCCCAAGGGTTCTGAGAGGAAAAGCTGGGTGACCCCACTTGGACTGTGAGCTCCCTGGACAGAATCCTTGTCTGTTGCCCTGCACTGCCTGTCTCCTGCCCAGTCAAGGCCCATTAAATGGCAGACACACAGGTGTAGTGGATGCGTCAGTCCTGGAGACCATCCCCCTCACGGTCCCCTGCTGAGGGAAGAGGGGACACACCGTCCCTGGAGCACAGGTAGCTGACGTCTGTCTCACCCTGCCTCTGACCAGAGACGATTGGCTGAGGGTCGATCACCTGACCTAAGGAAAGCTATCCCACAGACTAGCAAATAGCCTGTGGTACATCGCAACACAAAGATCTCCCAAAAAGGTGGACTAGTGGGTGTCCGAGCCCAGATTCCCCAGAAAGCTGAGCCTGCGTCAAAGCTTACCTGCTAACGTGTGACTGACAGACACAATCCCGGGGAAGCAAGAATGACGGGCAATGGTAAGTGAAGCCGGGAAGGGGGGTGAGTAGATCCCCCTTCAGAAGTGGAGAACTTACTCCCCAGCTCTGGGAGTGCGGGGGGCAGGTGGCCCCCAACTGTCCGCCCTCTTAGGAATTGCTCTCCTGAAGTCCCCTGTCCCCTGGTTACACCCCCTTCCGGGAGCAGCCCCATCGCTGGCTGATCAGCAGAGGGGCAGAGAGGCCCTGTCCCTCACTCACCCCGACTCAGGACAACTCCGAAGGGTGTCACCAGCCTCGGGTCTCCCACTGAGACTGCATCACCCCCCACTTCTCCTTGAGTCCGACCTGCTGGTCTACAGGCCGGGACCCCGAGTGCACGCCCAGTAAACTTCCCGCAGAGGGAAGGGAACCCAGAGGGGCAGAAGGAAAGCAAAATTCAAACGTGAGCGTGACCTAGCTGGTCCCGGCTTCCCGAAAAATCCAGCAGAGTGACATCTTCACAGAGGACCCGTGGAAGAAGACCCATCTCAGAAAAGTCTGTGGAAGCGAGGACGGTGGGAAACTTCTGCCTCCTGACTCTCACTCGTCCAGGTTTGCCTCTTCCGTGTGCCACTCGGCCCCTCCAGGCAGCTGCCAGCGCCTCCGTGGGCACCGTTGGATCCGCGCGGGAGCTGCTCCCTTCCCCACCTGGGCAAGTACAGAGGAGGCCATGCCACAGCCCGAGCTTTGCCCCCAGGGTCGCCGAGACAGCTAGCGGTGCCAAGAGATGCGATGACAAGAGATGGTGGCCGGGGCTTCCCACGCGCCAGAGCGGCTGGGGCCACTCCGGCTGGGGACGGAGCAAGGGACCCAGGGCCAAAAGCAGATGGGGTCATATGGATCTGGTCGAGGCCTGGTACACGGAGCCAATCTGAGTCCCTGCTCTGGACTGGGGGGCATGAGGGGAAAGTCCGCGAAGAGCAGGAGAGTCGCCTTCAGGGTACTTCTTCTGGGCGGAGGAGCCTGGGCCCCATGCTGAGGGGACAGACAGACACCTATGGGACAGCCACCTGGCACCCTGAATGCCCTTCCCGTCCCAAGGCACTCAGCGGAGCAGCGACCGTTCCTATTCTTAGAGCGTCATGAGATTTTATTGAGGTCACTTGAGGGGCTCTATCTCTTGTGGCCACAGCAGCCTCGTGAAGAAAGCAGGGGGGCCTGAGTCTCCACCTCCCGCTTCTAGAGGAGTCCAGCGAGAGCCAGGCCCCGGATTTAAGTTGGACGGTTGGGGAAAGAGACTCGCTCTGCAGAGTGTGCCGCGAAGTTTTTCCTCCAAGCGCGGCTCCGTCTATCTTGGCGACCCCTGAGGCGGCCCTGAAGCCACTGGGGTTGGGTGGGAGAGGAGACCACTGGAAAGCCAGGGAGGAAGCCACCACCGCGGCAGCCACAGTGAAGAGAGCACTGGAGAAAGAACCCAGATGAAGAGGGAAACCAGACTCAGTACAAGAGTCGCCCCTTATCCACGGGGAAGATGTTCCAAGACCCCCTGTGGACGCCTGGAACCGTGGAGATACCGAACCCTACGTACTCGGTTGGGTGTCTGACTTTGGCTCAGGTCATGATCTCACAGCTTGTGAATTCGAGCCCCACGTCAGGCTCTGTGCTGCCAGCTCGAAGCCTGCAGCCTGCTTCCGATTCTGTGTCTCCCTCTCTCTCTGCCCCTCATGCTCTCTTTCTCTCTCTCTCTCTCTCTCTCCTTCAAAAATAAATAAACATGAAAAAAAATAGAAGTTAGGCACAGTAAGAGATTAGCAACCATAACTAATGATCAAATAGAACAATTATAACAGTTTACTGTAATAAAAGTTATGTGAAGGTGCTCTCTCTCTCTCTCTCTCTCAAAATATCTATTGTGCTGGGTTCTCACCCTTCCTGTGATGATGTGAGATGATAAAATGCCTACTGATGAGAAGAAGTGAGGTGACTGATGTAGGCATTGTGAGCTAGTGTTAGGCTAACTATCGACCTTCCTATGACATGTCAGGAGGAGGACCATTTGCTTGCAGAACGTGGTTGACCGCGAGTAACTGATACCGCAGAAAGCAAAAATGACCATAAGGGGTGGGGGGTGGGGGGATGCGTTTCAGCCTTGAGCCTTTTTATCTACATTCCTTCTTCTGTCAAAAATTACCCTTCCGAACCCTTGTGCACTGTGGGTGGGAATGTGAATGGCACAGCCGCTCTGGAAAACAGTACGGAGGTTCCTCAAGCAATGAAAAATAGAAATACCCTATAATCCAGCTTCTGTGTACCTACCCAAAGGAAACGAAATCACTATCTGGAAGGGATGTCTGCACTCCCATGTTCACTAAAGCATGATTCACAGTAGCCAAGACACGGAGGTAACATAGGCATCAGTCAACAGGTAAATGGATAGAGAAAACATGAATGTTAGTGAGAAGGCATAAACTTTTGGTTGTTAAGATGAGTAAGTTCCGAGGATCTAATGTATAGCATGGTGGTTCTAGTTGATCAAACTGTGTAATATATCTGAAATTTGCTAAGAAAGGAGATCTTAACCATTCTCATACACACACGCACAGACACACACATGCACAGGTGACCATGTGAGGTGATGGACCTATGAATTAACCTGATGGTGGGGATCTTTTCACAGTACACACATATCAAATCATCATGTTGTACACTTTAAATATCTTACATTTGTTGTCAATTATACCTCAGTAAGGCTGGAAAAAAAAAATTACCCTTCCTCAGCACCTGTCCTTTGGGGCCCTCATAGGAGATTAAAACCAAGCTAGAAATAAACAATCCAATTTATTTCTTTAAAACAATCCACTTTGGGGGCACCTGGGTGGCTCAGTCGGTTAGGCATCAGACTTCGGCTCAGGTCATGATCTCGCGGTCCGTGGGTTCGAGCCCCGTGTCGGGCCCTGTGCTGACAGCTCGGAGCCTGGAGCCTGCTTCGGATTCTGTGTCTCCCTCATGTCTCTGCCCCTCCCCGCCTCACACTCTGTCTCTCTCTATCTCTTAAAAATGAATACACATTAAAAAAAGTTTTTAAACGATCGACTTCAAAAATGAGTTAAGGGCTTGAGTAGATATTTCTCGAAAGAATATGTACAAATAGCCAATAAGCACACAAAGAGATGCTCAACATCACCAATCATTAGGGAACTGCAAATCAAGACCACAACGACATGCTACTTGATATTATTAGAATGGCTGTTATCAAAAATAAAAAAAAAAAAAGAAGTAAAACAAGTGTGGTAGGGATGGGGTAAAACAGGAGGCCGTGCGCATTGCTGTTGGCAATGTAAAAACAGTGCAGCTGCTTTGCAAGACGGTAGGAAAATCCTCAAAAATTAAACATAGAATGACCATATGATCCAGAAATTCTACTTCCGGGTATTTCCCCAAGAGAAGTGAACACAGAGACTCAAACAGACGTTGGGACACCCATGTTCATAGCAGCAATATTTACCATAGCAAAATGCAGAAGCGACCCCAGTGTCCTTCAGCAGACAAATGGATAAGCAAAATGGGGAATGTGTGTACAATGGAATATTATTCAGCCTTAGGAAAGAAATTCTGACACCTGCTACAACATGGGTGAATCTTAAAGACACAGGCACTATGGTAAGTGAAACTAGCGAGTCACAACAGGACAAATGCTCTAGGTTTCTACTCATATGAGGTACTTAGAGTAGTCAGATTCATAGAGACAGAAAGAATGATGGTTTCCAGGAGATGAGGAGGGGAAGGTGAGAAAGGGGAGTTAGTGTTCCATCGGGACAGAGTTTCGCTTAGGTAAGATGAAAAAGTTTGGGAGACCGATGGTGGGGATGGTGGTGTGTGTATCGAATACCACAGAACTGTGCACTTAAAAATGGCTGTCATGGGCGCCCCTGGGTGGCTCTATCGGTTGAGAGTCTGACTTCGGCTCAGGTCATGATCTCTCGGTCCAAGAGTTCGAGCCCCGTGTCAGGCTCTGTGCTGACAGCTCAGAGCCTGGAGCCTGCTTAGGATTCTGTCTCTGTCTCTGTCTCTGTCTCTCTCTCTCTCTGGCCTTCCTCCACTGATACTCTGTCTCTCTTTCTCAAAAATAAATAAACATAAAACAATTTTTTCAATGGTTGTCATGGTACATTTTATGTTATGTGCCTTTTACCACACACACCAAAAAAGGAGACTATTTGGTCAAGTGCGAGGCCACTGTGCCCTCATTAATTGTGTAGATGAGGCTGAGCAGAGAAAGAACAGCTGTGACAGCAGAGGCAAGAGGAGAACTTAGGTGTCCTGACACTCCAACCTTCAGCCCTGGCCCTTCAATTCAAGATTCTGAACTCTGTGACCAGCATCCCGACGCACGTCTCTACACAAGACCCTGCCCTTCCAAGGCTCTGGAGATCCACCACCTGGATCACTGACCCATATTCCCATAAAGAAAGGGACAGGCGTAGGAGATTCACAGCTCCAGGCGGTAGGTAGGTATGCCAAGACATAGCCCAAGCTTTACCAGAATGTTCCTTAACGTGAAAAACCTTGGAAGTTCCCCTGTTGCAATTCTGACCACAAATCCCTCATGGCACCCTGTTGGCAATTCATCGAGGAGTTGCGTGGATTTGACGCCTGTCTCAGCAAATGTGGTCTGACTCTCGGCTTCTCTAGCCAGACTGCAAGACTGCCTGCTTTCAGAACCTATCTCAGAGCATCTCTCTGACATCTACACTGGGATGGCAAAAAGTTGGCACATGGACCACTATACACCCTCCGCTGCCCATGGTAGGCATCACTAATCAATCAAGAGTCTATTCCCCACAGAGCAAGGTAAATGCCCCTGAATCATATCGTCATAGCCTCCAGCTGTCCAATCACTCAGCAGTGGCACCTGAGGTAAGATCCAGTTGCCAGTCACCATCTATGCCAATCAAACACATTCTAGACTTTTGGGAAGATCCCTTCTATCTTGACCTCAATTTCTTCACCTCTAATGTGAAATGATTTTTATGTCCCTGCCAGCCCTGCCATCCAATGAATTCTATTAATGATGGACTGAACAATTCTATATTGTGGATGGCAGAGAGAAATTCCATAGGTTTCAAATGAAATTCTATGGTGTTTTTACTTTTTTTGGGGGGGGGCAATAGATCTGGCCTCCTCGTTTTATTTGCATCAGGGTAGGTCGTGAAGCCAGACATCGGGACCTGATTGTGCTCCTAGCCAGCGAGGTCACCAGTGCTTTCTGGGAGCCATTTCCCAATTCCTGGAAGGCCCCAGAGCCAAGTTGGTTCCTAACACTTCTCTTCGAAAACCTCCCAGAAGGAGAGAGTTAGGATTAACATTTCTGTCCCTCACATTGCCTCCCACATGGCACCCGACTTTGTCCTCTGTCCTGGAAGGGCGGCTATGTCCCTGCAATGGCGCACACATAGTGTTTCTCATGTGCCTGCCGGCCAGCCATCCAGCCAGCCAGCCGGGCGGCCCTCTCCACCCAGCCCCTGGCCAGCCAGCCAGGCTGCATCAGAGGGAGGGGAGAGGACAGGGCCGCCACTTGCCACCGCGCACTATAAAAGAGAGAGTATTAAATCTTGGCCCCCATCAGAGAACTGCCTTAATTAGGGTGGCGCCGAGCAGGACGCTGTAATTAACTGTGTGTCTGCGTTTCCATTTGAAACATCCATTTCCAGATCTTTGTGATCCAGTCTTCCAAGGGAAGCTCAGCCAGAAGCTCGGCACCCGCGGCCTCAGAGGGGAGGGATGGCCGCTTTCCCTGCTCTTTCCTCTCCTTGCCCCCCTCAGGGTGAGTCTCTGGAGGTGGGAGCCGAGGGTCCTTCTGATAAGGGTGTTTATTGTGGGCTCAGCGCTACTGTCTCCCAAAGCGAGGGAACGGTGTCAGCGCAGGTAAGATGTCCGTTAGTTTTGTTTGGCCAGCAACCATCATTCCAGTAACTTTTATTTTCTTTGCAACAACAGCTCTAGGGACGGGCCATCTGTAGCTCTAGGTCCATGATCTAGGCCGGCCAATCAGAGTGTACATCCCCTGGCCAATCAGAGTGTACCTCCCCTGGCCACAGTGATTGGCTCAGAATTGGTCATGTGACCGATGCTGAGCCAATAAGTGTCTGTGGCAGGACTCTGGCTGGAATAATTGAGGAAATGGGTATTTGGTGCTGGGGGCATGTTTGCTGCCTCGATGGGAGAGTCCGCCTGAAGATAAGGCCAAATTGGAAAAGGTATTTTTAAAAGATGAAGGGTGACAGAGAGAGAGAGAGAGAACTGATGACATCCTTTTAAATAACTGAATTCAGCCATACCTGAAGCAAAATACTTGGCAGAATTTTAATTATGTGAGAGGCAATACATTCCCCATTTTTGTTCATGGCGACTAGAACAGAACGTCACCTGCAAGGTAAAGAGATCTGGTTCAAACAGGTCACTGCATGGGTTCCATGAAATGCGGTCAACACGGATGTACTACACATCCGTGGTATGCCAGGCAGCGTGGAGAATACACCAGTAGACAAGAGTGGGCACCCAACCTTAGGGAGCTTCTGGCCTCATGGGGATGAGGAGACGTTAAGGGTAAAACCAGACTCACTGTTCTAGTGCCCCCCACGCACTGACGGCTTATCTTCCTTCTGGGTAACTTGAAGCACCGCCTGTAGAGGAGAGTGTCGTCTCTTTATTGGACAGCTGCTCTTGTGTCTACCCAGGAAGCAGTCCCTCTTAATCTGACCACAGTTCCTTGTGCCCGAGTGACTGGTGTGGAGTCACTTGTATGAATCAGCCCCTGGTTCCTAGAGTGGCCACATAACCAGATCTGAATCCTTAAGACGCTATGCCCCCAGCCACAGTGACTAATGTAGGAATGCGCACAGGAATCAAAGTAGACTCATCATCATCATCAATCCTGGAGCTTTTTCTGGAATTGGTGGGGAAAAGATATTATTTTCCCTGGAGGTGCTAAGTAGGATATGGGCCTGATGCTACGGTTAGGGAGCACTCTCTGAGAATGAAGACAACAGAGAGGAAATTAGAGCCAAGAGAAAGACAATCAGAGAGTCTCTGTCCTGATAGCAAATATAGTTTGAGCACCTAGAACCAGCTGTGCCTGAAATCCAAACTTTTGGATAGTTTGAATGGGACTTCTGTAAGTACAAACCTAAATAATGTTGACTAATGCCCTAGGACTGAAGCTCCTGTCTATCAAGCCTCAGCCAAGCTGTTCATTCTTATCTCTAATAATGAGCTTCATACCTCAACTGACTGAACTGCTCCTCGTGCTGCAATACACCCAGCACTTTGTAGCACTTTTTGCTCCGCAGAGAAACTCTTTTCTCTAACTGCCCATGAGAATCCTGCCCATCATTCAAGACTCACCTCATGGCTTCCTCCTCTGAGAAGCCCTCTGGGGGGCCCTCTTCTGCACCATATAGCAGCTCTGGTCCCTTGGACCTATAGATACACACCCCTGGCTCTCACCTTTCTTGTTGGCCAATGAACTCCAAGAGGGCTGAGAAATGGGTGGGACAATTTCCCCATGACCTCTTTCGAGCTTGGTTCCAAGCCTGAAACCAAATCCATTGCCAAAATTTTCAGCCACAGGCCAATGAATTACATTTTTTTTCTTTCCATAAGACTGAGTTGGATTTTTGACTCTTAGAACAAAGAGTCCTAACGCTGAAGGTGTTTTTCCCTTGTCACAAAAGTAATACATACCATTGAAGACAAGCAGAAAATTTGATACACACACAAAAGAAACTAAAAATTACTCCTAATCCCCCCACCCAGAAACGACTTTGAGTACAATAGAGTAAATGTCCCTTTAGACTTGTTTCTGTACATATACATGTAGTATTTATTTAGATGAGATCCCACTTTAGTGCTGGTGGGTGCTTTTTATGTGTTTTACTCTTTTAAGGTTTTATTTATTTATTTTGAGAGAGACAGGGACAGCGTGAGTGGGGGAAGGGCAGAGAGAGAGAAAGGGAGAGTGAGAAGCCCAAGCAGACTCCACACTGTCAGCACAGAGCGCGACGCGGGGCTCGAACTCACGAAACCATGAGATTGTGACCTGAGCAGAAACCAAGAGTGGGACGCTTAACGAATGAGCCACCCAGACGCCCCTATGTTTTTTTTTACTCTTCATTGAAATAGAACATGTATACAGAAAAGAGCCCAAATCACAAGGATGCAACTTCATAAACTTCACAAAGTGAACACATCTGTGACCAGTGTCAGCCAAGGACCTTCAGCTCTTTTCCAGTTCAGCCTGCAATTGCAGAAGGCATGGCTCTCCTGGAAATCTCCTCCTTGCCTCTCTTGAGGAACAATCCATTTGTTTCCAGTGTTTCGCTATTGCAAACAATGCTGCAGGGAACATCCGCTGTACTCACGTCATTTTGCGCATGGGAGCTTATATCCCAGGATACATTGCTAATAATAGCTAACATTTCTTAAGCCCTTTCTGCCAGGCACTGTGTTAAATGCTTTTAATGGCTTAGCTCACTTGAGCCTTTTAACAATTAACTGAAATAGGGAGTCTCATTGTCCCCATTTTACAGAAGTGGGACCGCAGGGTCAAAGGGCAGGCACAGTTTGCATCTTGACTCACATTTTCTAGCTGCCCTCCATACGACTGTACCAATTAATTCTCCCTCCAGCGGCGCAAAGGGTCAATTTTCCTTCCACGCTTGCCAGAGCTGGATACTATCAATTATTTTAATTGCCAGTCGTGGCCAAACAGATAGGTGAAAAATTATAGCTCATTATAGACATTTGGTCATTTCTTTCATTTCTTTTTTTTTTTTTTAGCGAGACTGTTTATTTATTTTTGAGAGAGAAGTGGGAGAGGGGCAGAGAGAGAGGGAGACACAGAATCCGAAGCAGGCTCCAGGCTCTGAGCTGTCAGCACAGAGCCCGATGAGGGGCTCAAACTCACAGACCATGAGATCATGACCTGAGCGGAAGTCTGACACTTAACCGATGAGCCACCCAGGTACCCCAAGGTGTTTTTTTTTTTTCCATTCTTAAGGTGATTTTTTGTGACCTAAAAGCCTGTGGGGGGTTTTGTGGAGGGTTTTTGTTTTGTTTTGGTTTGGTTTGGGTTTTTTTTTTTGCATTGGTATGACGTGACAATCATCAGCCATTCTCTTTATGATTTCCCATTTGTAAAGTGAGGAGGGAGGGATTAATCTGTTTTAAATGTGATCCACTTGCCTTAGGGGTTCTGGGACTCCTCATGGGCCGCTTGGGGGGGGGGTGGCACCTGCAAAAGGGTCTCGCCCATCTCTTTCCTGGGCTCCTGGTCCCACTCAACCCAATCACTTGGATATTGGTTAAGGGTGCCCGTCCTTTGAGCTGTGAAGCTCATCCACTTTTGCCGACCAAGCAGCGAGGCTACTCTCTCACACAGACTTGAAGATGGGAACCCCTCTCTCTCACAATCTTGGGGGTGTCTCTTAGATTTTCTCCAGCACCCCTGCCCTCTGAGTTCTTATCTGACCTGGTCAGTGTGGGGTCATGTCACCATCCTGCCTGCCACGTCCTGTCTTGTAACTGCCTCAGATAGGAGCCCCAGCCGCTGCTTCCCTGGACTGTCCCTCTCTCCACCAGCATCAGCATCATTCACGCAGAGCTCTTGGTGAATATCAGCCTGGATCAGTTTTCAGGCGCTGGGGGGGGGGGGGGGGTCATAGCATGGCACCACACAGGAACAACCCCAAACTAGGCATTCCTGTACTTAGAAGCCCTTCGCCTGCCATCTTCCCCCCCAATCTCTGGTCTTCCACTGGCCCCGGTCCTCTCTCACACACTGGACACCTCTCATTCCCCTTTGCTGGAATATTCCCTCTAGGACTCTATCTAGAAATTTTATTTTCATCGGATTATTAGGCTACGTGTATCTGGCCCTCCTTCCACCATCTGCCTACTTATATATGTGTGGAAGTCATAGATCCCTGGTTTCCAAAGTCTGACCCCAGGGGTCCCCACGACTCTTTCAGGGGTTCCACAGGCTGAATTATTTTTGTAATAATACTGTAGTGGGTTGAATGGTGGTCCCCAAAATGATAGGCCCATGTCCTAATCCCCAGAAACTGAATAAAAACTTCTTTGCAAAAAAATAAAAAATAAAAAATAAAGGTCTTTGCAGATACAATTAAGGATTTTGAGTTGAGGAGATAAGCCCAGATGATCTGGGTGGGCCCTGAATCCAATGACAAATGTCATAAGATAAACACAGTGCTATGAAAATGGAGGCAGAGAATGAAGTGACACAGCCGCAAGCCTACGGACATGGACAGCCACCAGAAGCCAGCAGAGGGAAGGGCCAGGTTCTCCCCTAGAGTTTCTGGGAACCGCACAGCTCTGGTAACTCCTGGACGTCAGGCTGGCGGCCTCCAGAACTGTGAGAATACATTTCTGCTGTCAGTCACCAAGGTTACAGTCATTTGTTACAGCAGCCACAGAAAACTAATACAAATCCCGCGATGGCCGGTGCTTTTCTCACTCTCGTTCTCCCAGGATTTGCACAGCGGAGTTTTCCAGGGGCTTCATGACATGGGATATTGGAACAAATTGAACGCAGAAGCCAATATGAGAACCCAGCTGTCTTCTATTAAGCCAGACATTAGGAGACCTGCAAAAACAGAAACAGTGCCACTCTTCTTACCAAATCTCTTTTGTTTTGGAAAATCGAGTTCTTTTTCATTTAAAAAAAAAAGGTTACTTATGTTAACCTAAGGTGGAACTTTTTAAGATTTAATACATAAATCTTTTTCAGCATTCTCAGTTTGAATTTCAAATATAGTAAATATTGATAGCTCCATGCCACAAAAAAACAAGTTCTTTGGAGTCCTCGATAAATTTAAGAGTGCAAAGCCGTCCTGAGATGAAAGCACTTGATTATGATCTTAAGTAGATCGTATCTCCCTCACTCTCTGGTCCTACCCCTGCAAAATGTGCAAAGACAGCCTGCATTTGACTGCAAAGGACAGAACACCCGACTCGAAGTGACTTACACAGCAAGAAAAATGTGTCATCTCACAGGCCAATGAGTCCAAAGAGTGGGCCTTCTGGGTTTGGTCAGTTCATTGGTTCAAGTGCATCACCACTTCCAACCACCATGTTTCTGCTGGTTCTGCTCTGCCACGCTTAGAGACCTGTCACCTCATGGTTACAGAATGGCTGCAGCTGCGCCAAGTATCATGACCTCACACAGTAATAGCCAAAGCAGGAGAAAGGAGATATCCTGTTAACCTTAAAAGTAAAACTGCCAGTTATTTTACAAGTAAAAATGGGTTTATTTTTAGGGAATAAATGGGAAGAGCAGAGAATTGCAATTTGGGACAAGAAAGCTATAGCAAAACCATAAACAAGTCCAGAGAACAAAGGAAAGGTACCCTCAAAGGAAAAGAAAGGGGGAAGTAGGGAGGGCTATTATAAATAAGAAGTCTATGAGAGTACACTGGGAGTTCAAAGTCTAGTGGCTTTTCATTGGCTGAGTTGTGACAGTCTCCCATTGGCTGGGCTGTTGTCAAGATAAGAGGAAACCTTTCTCCTGCTGCAACAGCTAAAACAGTATTGACCTGCAGGGTCCTTCTCCGGCCTGCTGTGTCTACAATTGGCCCAAGTGGCAGGGCACAAGAGCTCCCCCTACTGGCGTCCCAATTCCATTGTTTTAACTTTATTTATTTTGAGAGACAAAGAGAGCCAGGGAGGGGTAGAGAGAGAGAGAGGGAGAGAGAGAATCCTAAGCAGGATGTGGGGCTTGATCTCACAAACCATGAGATCATGACCTGAGCCAAAACCAAGAGTCGGATGCTTAACCGACTGAGCCACCCAGGTGCCCCCTCCAAATTCCACTTTAAATGAGGTTTCCTTTATTCAGTTTCATAATCCTTACCTTGAGCCTCATTTTAAGCCAAGGAGGGCCCCTTCCCTGATTTTTTCTCATGCTTCACTGGCCAGAATCGCAACACAGGCCCATCTCTGCCAGGAGAAAGGCATTATTGTGATTGGCTTAGTCTGGTCAAGACTGACCTCTTCAGAAAGATAGTCTCCCACGAAGACTGGAGTTTTATTAACAAAGAAAGGGGAGTCAGGCTGTAGGAGATGGTCATGACACCCACCATCGTGACACAGGGATTTAGAGTCTGTGGAAACAGGCAGCCACATTCATATCAACCTGGCCCTCCACTCATCAGGTATTTAGGCCACAGCCAGACATGAGCCCCGCTAAGGCCCTGCCCTCACTCCCATCCCCCACAGCAACACCAGCCCGTGAGCCCCAGACCCATGGTACCTTAGTGCCTCTCACAGCGAATTAGTTCTCCGTGCCCTCAGCCAGTGACCAGCCCTCCAGTCCTGCCCCCTTCCTCTGGGGACAACTATATCAGAGGCCTCATGCACCCTTCCTGGCCCCAGTCTTGCTTGGAGGCCACTCTTGTCTGTTTTGACAGGTTCTAAGAACTTTGAATGTCAGGAAGGTGGTCCTCCCAGGAAACACCCAAAGTGTTTTAGAAAATGTCCCATGTTTTTCACATTAACCTTAAGCTCTGCAGTCTTTATTTTTTTTTTTTTAGCTCTGCAGTCTTTAAAATACTGTAAAGTTCTCCTTACCAGCCTATCACACACACAAACAGGTGCACACACACACACACACACACACACACACACACACACACACCAGGGTTAGGAATGACTCAGATTCTGGAATCTTTGTAATTTATCTGCTCGGCATCTTGGGCAGGTAACTCACCCACTCAGAGTCTATGTTTCTTTATTTCTAAAAAGAGGGTTATGATACCTATGTTTTAGGATTACTGAGGATTAAATGAGATGATGTATGTAAAGTCACTCATTGTCAAGACTCAGAAACTGTCAGTTGTCACACTGTCATTGCAACTCAACATCTGTACAGTGTTTCTAAGCCCACAGAGTGCTCAACCCCATCTTATCATCTGAGATTCACCGCACCCTAGGAAGCCACCAGGGCAAGGGTTATGCCCCCATGTTACAGGTGGGGCCGTTGAGGGCCGGAGGGGCCAAGTGATTCCGCCAAGGTCACACAGGCAACTCAAAACCAGTTCTAGTAGCCAGGCTCTCAGATTCCAAGCCCAGGGCCCCTCCCTGACCTCCAGCTGTGTGACCCGGATTGCTCAGCTCCCAAATGCCTGAAAAGTTGTGCAGGAATCAAGTCTGGGCCTTGGTGCCCACGTGGCCAGGAGTAGCAAGAGTGGCTGCAAATACCCGGGAGAGGGGAAGAGGGAAGTCGCTTCCAGTTCACAGCCCATGACCAGAGAGCAGTTTCTTAAAGGACCCAAGTAAGGAGAGACCTTCCAAGAATGCAAACCCAGAATATAGAAATTAAAAAGATGGGCACATTTGACAACATAAAAATATCGATCTCTTGTGAGGCAAAAGATACTATAAGCCAAGTTAATAGACAAACAATAAATTCAGAAAAATATTCGTGATGCAGAGGACAAAGGGTTACCAGCTATAATATACAAAGAGCTCTTACAAATTGAAGAGAAAAGGGCAAACAACCCAAAAGAAATTATGGCAAAGGACATGAATAGGCAATTCACAAAAGAATGAAGCCAACTGGCCACAAACAAATGAAAAGATGCTCACACTCATTAGTGGTCAGGGAAATGCAAATTAAGCTGACAATGAGATATCACACAGGCAAATTTAAAAGAACAGTAACCAGTAATGCAATTGCTGGCAGGGATTTGGAGAAAGCTACATTCATCTGTTGTTACTGAACAGGCAAATTATTGTAATCTTTTTAAGAAGAAAGCTGGCTACAGGAATTAAAACTTCAGGAGTTGTATTAAAATTTTGCATTAAAAAAATATATATCTAGGGGCGCCTGGGTGGCTCAGTTGAGCTTCTCTTTTTTTTTTTAATGCTTACTTATTTTTGAGAGAGAGAGACACACAGAATGCAACCAGGGAGGGGCTGAGAGAGAGGGAGACACAGAATCTGAAGCGGGCTCCAGGTTCTGAGCTGTCAGCACAGAGCTGGACGCAGGACTCGAACATGAACCATGAGATCATGACCTTAGCTGAAGTCCGACGCTTAACCGACTGAGCCACCCAGGCACCTGGAGTGTCTGAGTCTTGATTTCAGCTCAGGTCATGATCCTAGGGTCATGAGGTCGAGCCCCACATTGAGCCCTGCACTGAGCGTGGAGCCTACTTAAGATTCTCATATTCTCTCTCTTTCTCTCTCTCTCTCTCTCTCTCTCTCTCTCTCTCTCTCTCAGTGTGCCTGGGTGGCTCGGTCAGTTAAGGTCCAACTTCTGCTCAGGTCATGATCTCCTGGTTTGTAAGTTCAAACCCTGCATGGGGCTCTGTGCTGACAGCTCAGAGCCCGGAGCCTGCTTCAGATTCCATGTCTCCCTCTCTCTCTGTCCTTCCCCCTCCCCCTCCCCCCAGCTCACACTCTCTCTCTCTCTCTCAAAAATAAATAAACATTAAAAAAAATTTTTAGGGGCGCCTGGGTGGCGCAGTCGGTTAAGCGTCCGACTTCAGCCAGGTCACGATCTCGCGGTCCGGGAGTTCGAGCCCCGCGTCAGGCTCTGGGCTGATGGCTCAGAGCCTGGAGCCTGTTTCCGATTCTGTGTCTCCCTCTCTCTCTGCCCTTCCCCCGTTCATGCTCTGTCTCTCTCTGTCCCAAAAATAAATAAACGTTGAAAAAAAAATTTTAATTCTCTCTTTTCCCCCCTGCCCCTCTCCCCCACTTGTGCTCTCTCTTAAGTGTGTGTGTGTGTGTGTGTGTGTGTGTGTGTGTGTGTATTTGACCCAGCAATCCATACCCTAGAAATCTATCTGATAGAAATGAAACTACCATATTCTAAGGACACATGACACATTATTATTCATAATAGCAAAAAAAAAAAACCCACCTCAAAACAAAGCATGGCAGAGACTGGCACACAAGGAAGACCTTGTTTTCCAGCCTCCCTGGCATTTTGGTTGGGACCACGTGACTGAGTCTTGGCTAATGGATTGAGGGGGAAAGAGATCTCCTCTGCCTCCCTGCTCCTGCAGTTAACTGAGGAGACCCCATGATGGGCCATGGAAGGACCGGGAGCCCCGAGTCCCTGTCTGGAGGACACCACCCCAGGGCTGCCCGACCACGCTGCCCTGGGACAGAACAAGAAATAAACTCTGGTGGTGATAAAGCGCTGCAGTTTCTGGACGTCCACGTGGCAAAGCCTGGCACGCTTCAATGCGCAGGCTGGGTGTCCGTCAGTAGGAAGTGACGGACCAAATGACGGCATAGGACACCCTAGACTCAGCCTGCACAAAGAATACATTCGAGCTTGACCCAGGGAAGGCCATAGCAGAGGAGGAGAAAAGCGACATGCAGGGAAGCGTCTGCAGTGCCTCCTTTTGACAATCTACACATCAATCGAGGAAACCCTCTAACCGCGCATGCGTCCCGTGCACCTGCGCGCGTGTGTTCTGCGTACGTGTGGCCCCTGAGAATGGACAGAAACACGGAAGGATCCTTCTGGTTGCAAGCATGAGCTGGAAGGGAGAGGGAGAAAAGAAGGCGGGGAAGGCCAGACAATAAAATGGAAAAAGCACATTACCAGTTTGCACGAGTACATTTTTGCATTTATGAATGGCAGATGTAAACAACAACAAAAATGTTTCCGTATTAGAGAACAAAACCAGTCTTCTCTAGTTCAAGGGGAAAAAGCTCAGGTAGCTGGTGCACGTAGAAGAGAAAGGGCTATATAAGCACCAGGAGCGGGATTCAGGAAATCTAATCCCGGCCTCAAATCCAATCATGCCTCTCTGTCTGAAGGAGTCTGGTCCGGACATCTCCCGGTTTGAGAGGTGGCTAAAAACAAGGAGAGAGGAAGGTAACCAAACTCTAGGAACCATGCTGGTGTGGGAGCTGGAGCCAGAGGGTGGGGGCTGCCTCCCAGTCTTCTGAGAAAATAGGCAGCCTTCAAGTCAGCAGCACAAGAGTTTAGCCAGCATGTTGGGGAGAATCTTCTGGGACACAAAAGACCTTAGAAGTTACTAGAGTCCAAAGTCACAAACCAGGAGCCCAGAAGCCAAATCCAATCCATAGTCAGATTTTGTTTGATTTGCACAGTGATGTCCAAAGAATGCAAATTGATTGCCAATACATTTGAATTGGCAGATTTCTCTCCCTCTCTCTCTCTCTCTCTCTCTCTCTCTCTCTCACGCGCACACACACTCCAAATTTAGTATCTCCAGCTTATAGTGAAAAAAGTCAGATTGTCTGGCCACATTCCTAAATGGCAGCACTGGCCCAGGAGCTGGGGAGTGGCTCCCCACTGTAGACAGAGTGTGAGCTCTTCGGTTTGCTACAGTCCCCACGGTGCCCTGCTGCTGCACCCACTTATATATTAACCAGCCAGCCCCAAAGTCACATTTGTGGGTGTGACTCCACACCTCCATCAGGTGTGACCCCTCCTACCCACCCGCTCTGGCTAAACAAAGAGAAACTCACATTCTGTGGGCTTCGGCACAAGACAGACGGGTCCAGACTCTGGCTCTGATGCCCCTTAGTATCTGCAATGCCTGGGCACCCTGTCGGCTTGGCTAAGCTGGAACCACATCGCTCCCATATTTCCAAATGGCTCTGAGTTAGCGTTGGCCGAAACAGACCTGTGGGTGAGCTGCAGAAGGTGGAAGTCTAGCACAGCCATGTTCTTCCTGCTCCCGAGGCCAGTGTAGGGCTCCGGGCCCTGTGGCCACTTAGCTGTGCTACCCCGGAGCCACTGCCCCACCCTGGCTTCTCCAGCAACTTCCAGACCTCCTCCAGCCTCTCCCAGTGCTGGCCGGGCTGTGGTGCAATTTTCTGGTGAAGGGCACCAGCTTCTCCTGTGGGTCATCCACAGCACCCAGGTTGGAGAGGATGAGAGACAGACCCTGCATCCAGTCTGTTCTTGCAGCCATCCGCACCCAGCTTTCCTTCCCGGGAGGCTCACAGAGAGGGACTCTGGGCTCAGCCCCAGACGCAGACGCAGATGCAGATGCCTGCATGATGCTTATGGCCCAACGCCCATAATAAATCCATTTTCTGTATTGCTCGTAGAGGTTCTGCTTCCCTGATCCAACCCTGACATATCTGGGTGATCTTCGACAAGTTACTTAACCTCTCTGAGCCTCACTGCCCTTGTGCTGAAATGCCAATGATAACACTACACCTTCATATGATTATAGCGAGGACGAGAAGGGCAAATGTATGCAAAGTGCTTTGCTGGCAGGTAGCAAGTGCTCAATAAATGCATGTACTTTAAAACGACTGTGTGTGTGTGTGTGTGTGTGTGTGTGTGTATGTATGTATGTATGTATGTATGTATGTACTTTATTGTTTTTTAAAGTAGGCTCCAGGCCCGGTGCAGAGCCCAACCCAGGGCTCGAACTCAACAACTCTGAGGTCAAGACCGGAGCCAAGATCAAGAGTCAGACACTTAACTGATAGGTGCCCCCCACCTGAGTTTTTTTAAATGGGAGCTGTGCATTTACCTGTATGACCTTGAGAAAGAAGGAAACTGAAGACACCTAGTCTGGTCTCTCATCATCTAAAGTAACAATACCTCTGGGAAGCCTGGATGGCTCAGTCAGATAAGCAACTGACTTCGGCTCAGGTCATGATCTCACAGTTCGTGGGTTCGAGCCCCGCCTCGGGCTCTGGGCTGACAGCTCAGCGCCTGGAGCCTGCTTCAGATTCTGTGTCTCCCTCTCTCCCTGCCCCTCCCCCACCCATGCACAGGCATGCACGTTCTCTCTCTCTCTCTCTCTCTCTCTCTCTCTCTTTCAAAAAGAAGTAAACATTTTAAAAAATTACAAAATAGTTCTTTCATTTACATTTAGTACAGTCTCTCTTAGATAGGGTCCCCGGGGACCAGACAATGAAATGGAGATCTATACAGGGGTCAGGAATCATCTCAGAACCCCCATCCTGAGGCTAGTGAGGTCAGGGTTGGGCAGAGGGAAGGCCAGGCTGCCGTGCCTGGAACAGAGGCTTCTGCCGACCCCCAAGGGAGCTTTGGAGTGCCAAAGGCCTTCAGAGCTGTCACAGACATAGGCAGGCCCTGGAGGCCTCATGGTACACTTGGACCACCCCCAGAGAGTGGGCAGAAGCAGGGGCAAGGGTGCTCCCCACGGTCAAGGGGAGGGACTCACCGGAGCCGGCGGCGCCAGCGCTCTGAAGCCGAGGGCATGAACCGCCATCCTGCAGGTGCTTTGGGCAGCACATCACAGCATCTTACTAGACCTGATGTCTTTTAATCTACTGACCATCAAACAAGATTAAGGGATGGCTGTTTATAAAGTCAGACTCACTGTCTTGCTTACTCTGCATCCCACTGCCTGGCAAGGAGACACCTTGAAAACTTTGTGCCCTGAGTGGGAGATTCTGGTCCGTGGGGGGAACGGCTGAGAGGCAGATCCTCTTTGCAACAAGAATGTGGCACTGGTCACTGGGGTCCAGAGTCACCCAGCTGAGGGTAATAAATAATCAGCATGGGAGACAGACATGGCCTGACCATCTGAGCCGGCCAGACCGTGATACGTGCCACAGCAGAAGGCCGAGCCCGTGATCTCTTCCTCTCACCGGCGTGCCACGAGGGCACGGGCTTTGCTTTCCTTGTTGCTGGGTGGCCTGTGCATGGCACAAGACCGGCATAGAGTAGGTCCTCAAAATGCACCTGTGGAATTAATGACAGAACCACTGGATTCAGTCTTGAGCTGCATTTAAAAGCCCGTTCCTGGGGGGCCTGGGGGGCTCAGTCAGAGAAGCGACTGACTCTTGATTTTGGCTCAGGTCATGATGTCACAGTTCGCAAGGACGAGCCCTACATCGGGCTCTGCGCTGACAGCATGAGCCCGCTTGGGATTCTCTCTCTCCCTCTCTCTCTCTCTGTCCCTCTCCCGCTCGCATGCGCTCTTAATCTCTCTCAAAGTAAATAAACGTTTTTCAAAAATTAAAAAAAAATAATAAATAGAAAATAAAATAAAAGCCCATTCCTCTTTTCCTCCTTATCTTTGTATCCTTGTACAGATAAAAGACACAACAGGTGCAACCAGCATTTTCTCTGCAGGATGTGAAAATGCCTCTGCTCATTCTGATCGCACCCTTTGCCCACGTTTCCCCCAAGTCCAGAACTGTGCTGTTTCTCTTCCTCCTGTAATGCTGAGTTCCCCTTCCTACAGGAAGTTTTCCACCACTATGTGACCCGCCCCCCAACACACACACACACACACACACACACACACCTCCCTAAAGAGCAACTGTGGTTTCTGAAGGTCAGGACAACCAGAAGGAAAGGCTCAGAGTCTCAGCTCCTCTCTTCCCACCTCTGTCTCCACAGGTGTCCGCCCCGCCCGTGTCGCCACAAACCCACACAAGGTGTTCTCCTCAGATCTGTTAGAGTCGTCCAACCAGCCGTAGTGACTGATTTCAGGATCTGCATGTGATACGATTCTGGCCAACGAGGCCTGAGGAAAGGAGGCTGGGCCTTTTGTGAAAAGTTTCCTCACTGATGAAATGAGATGTACAGGAAGAGACAGCCCCTTTCAGGGGCCAGATATTGTTACATTTGGAAGGGACCCAGGACCCGTGGCTGCCATCTCGTGCAGATGAGAGCAGCCAGCCTGAGCGAGCAGATACAGAAGAGGATTCTGAGTAACTCGACCCGACTGTAGGGACAGTGTGGCTACCCTCCTAGACCCCCTGGGTGCCTTCTGCCTTCCCGTGCAGCTGTGCCCCACTCCCGGCTTCTCTGCTTTGCTCCTAATGGTTTGCACCTGCAACTTCCTTCGGGGGCCTGCCTTTGCGCCACTGGATCACTTGCTTGCAAAGGAAGGGCGCCATAGTCCGTGCCTGGGGCGGGGGGGGGGGCTTTGCTCTGTTCTGCTGGACATGGCCAAAGAAGCCCGTGGTCCCCCTGTCACCGGCAGTCTTCTTACAGTCATCTGGCTTTGTAGGTAGGAGGCAGCAGTAGTAGAAAGACAGAAAGAATGATATTGTTGAGCTGCTGATTATCATGGGCACAGCCCACCCTATTTCTAGACTTCTGGGTGGGTGAAAGAATAAAGCTCCTGGCTCTTGAAGCCAGCTTTTTTGGGGGGGGGGAGGGTGGGGGCAGGCAGGGGGTTCTGGGGCATGCAGCCAGAGAATTCTAAGTTACTAAAAGTCATACTCTTGTTAGCGTGACTGCTACACACACACACACACACACACACACACACAATGCATGCACATACTCAATGATATGCACAAAACTGCAAGATCAATTTTCCAAAATCCAACCACTTGCCTGCACACCAACCAAACCGATTTGAAGTAGAATAGCACAACCACTGTGGAAACCAGTAGGTTCAAAAAATTAAACATGAGAATTATCATTTGATCCAGTAATTCCACTTCTGGGTATATACCCAAAAGAATTGAGAGCGGGGACTCAAATGCCTATTTGTCCACCAATGTTTACAGCAACATGACTCACAACAGCCGAGAGGTGAAAATAACCCAAATGCCCAACAACGGATGAATGGATAAACGAAATGTGGTACATCCATACAGTAAAATTATTCAGCCTTAAAAAGGAATGAGATTCTCACACACCTGTTACAATACGAATCGACCTTGAAGACATTATGCTAATTGAAATAAGTCCATCACAAAAGAACCAATATTGTCTGACTTCATTTATATGAGATACATATAATAGGCAAACTTATAGAGATAGAAAAGAGAGTAGTGGTTTCCAGGGACTGGAGGGAGAGGGGAACGGCGATCATGTTTAGAGGGCCAATTTGGGAAGAGGTAAACATCCGGGACATGAATGTGGTAATGTGGCCATGTGAATGCACTTAACGCCACTGAGCTGTACACTTTAAAATGATCACAATGGTAAATTTTTATGTATTTTACCCCAAATTTTTCTAAAGATTTGAAAACCTATGAGAGAAAAAATATTCTCTTCACAATAACAGCAACACACAAGCCACCTTGGAATAAACCCAAAGCAGAAATTCACAGGACTCTGGAGAAAGCCATAAAACTTCACTGAGGAGATGTAAAAATTGATCTGAATAAGTGGGGATATACCATGTTCATGGAGGAAAAGACCCAATGTCATAAAGAGGACAAATCTTCCCAAATTAACCTATGATACAATGCAATTCCAACCCAACAGTATTTTTCATTGAACTCACTAAGCTGTTCTAAAAATTCCCATGGAGGACCATAACCCAAGAACAGCATACACCCAAACAAGTACACAAATTAGAAGTGAACAACTCAATGAAGTTTTACAAAGTGAACACACCCAGGTCACCCAGACCCAGATCACGAAACAGAATACTGCCCCAGAAACTGCCCTTTTACCTCCCTGCAGTCACTACCATCTTTTTTTATTTACTCATTTTTAAGAGAGCGGGGAGGGGCAGAGAGAGAGAGCGACAGAGGATCCGAAGTGGGCTCCGTGCTGACAGCAGAGAGCCCAATGCAGGGCTCGAACTCACAAACCGCGAGATCATGACCTGAGCCGAAGTTGGATGTTTAACCAAGTGAGCCGCCCAGGCACCCCAGTACCATATCTAAGGGTACTCCACTCTCCTGGCCTCTATCCTAATCAACAAGCTTTGCCTGGTTTTCAACTTTCTATACCTAGAATCATACCACATGTACTTTTTGTATCTGGTTTCCTTCACTCAACATATGATTGTGCAATTCATCCATATTGTTGCCTGAGTTGTTGATCGTTTATTCTCACTTCTGTGTAATATCCCAATGTACGACTATCTCACCACATATTTATCCATTCTACTCTTCACAGGCATTTGGGGAGTTTCCAGCTTGGAGATTTCACAAAAAGCATTCTGATACTTGTCTTTTGATCCACATTTATGCACAAATTTGTTGAGCATATTCCTGAGATTGGAACTACTGGGTTAAATTTTTTTTTAATGTTTGTTTATTTTTGAGAGAGAGGCAGAGAGACAGAGTGCAAGTCGGGGAGGGGCAGAGAGAGAGGGAGACAGAATCCAAGGCAGGCTCCGGGCTCTGAGCTGTCAGCTCAGAGCCCGATGCGGGGCTCAAACCCACGAACCGCAAGATCATGACTTGAGCCGGAGGCGGAGGCTTAACCGATTGAGCCACCCAGGCACCCCAAGAACAACTTTTAAAAGAGCAGAGGATGTTTGTGGTGGCCGGGGGGGGGGGGTTAGTAGGAATGGGGTGGTCTTGCCCTACTGGAGATCAAAGTAAATTATAAAGCTATAGTAATTAAAAGGCACACATACTAGCACATGCTCAGATACACACACACACACACACACACACACACACACACACACACACACGAGCACACGCAGGCATGCCTGAGGTACTCATGTACAGGCATACATCCATACACAGGCATGCACTCCCACCCCACATACTCCACGAGTCAGCAAAGACAACTCACGGCCGGACTTCCCAGACCAGATAACTGACTGTTGCGGTCCCTTTCAAGTGGTATCAGAGCACAGGCCTGCAAGTATCCAGGAGACGGCTGATGGAGAAGGGGAAGAAGAGAGAGCGCCCCCCCCCAACCCGCCCACCGGCTTTAAAGGGAGAACAAAGTGAGCGGGATCAGAGGGTGCAAGGTGATGGCAGCGATGCTGAAGCCATTTATCACTGCCAGATGTGTGAAGGGTCAGGCTGCGGGGCCCACTGGGAGTGCCAGCGGGGGTGCACGGACCCCAGACACAGCGAGAAATAACCTGTCCAGTTGGCGAGGGACCAGAGAAGGGCTGCCAGGACTCTCTTCGTAACAAAATGACAATGTGCTTTCTTTTTCATCCAGGCCAAAAGGGGCCCGGGGCCAGGGCAGAGGCAGCGACAGCTTAATAAAGGGCCGTCAGTCAAAACTCTAAAAATACCCTCCCGCTGCCAGCAGGCTTACTCCTGCACCCGCCTGCGGGCTTCCTGCCGCCTGAGTGGTCCTTTGGGGACACATAAGGACAAACGTTTGCCCAGAGAGACCTGGTGTCCAGCAGCACACATGGTCCCACTGTGGCATCTGCCCTCTCCCCTGCCCCCACCCCTCCAGAACCCTCTAGCGGGCACACCCGCGGCCAGAAAGGGGCTCACGAGGGTCCCGGAGAGAAGGCACACCTCCGCTCTGGCTTCTCCATCCTCTTGGAAAACGCGAACAGATACCTCTCCTTGCAGGTGGCTCTCGACCCCAAAGCCAGCCAAGTTTCACAGGGGATCCTGGGGACTGCCAGTCAGACGGGGGTGGCACCACAAGCTTCAGGCGAGCTTCCGGCCTGCGACCAAGAACCACCTCTGCTTCTGCCAGATTCCCAGTTTGATTGGGGAGGATCAATCCCTGTCCTCGGGAAGATCCCAGAAGCACAGCTTCTGCTCTGGAAGCATAGCTGGTCTGATGGAGAAGGCTCAGCTCTTGCCAATCCGATGAAGGAGGTGCAGCTTCCCAAAGACAGGTTCCCACACAGTGGCAATAGCAGACTTTTAACCAGATGTTAGCGTCCTCAAACTTTATTGCGTGTCCAATTCACCAGGGATCTTTTAAAAAACAGATTTCACTCTGCAGGTCTGGGGAGGGGCCTGAGATTCTACATTTCTAATAAGATTCTGATGATGCCAGGGCTCCTGGTGGTACCTGAGTAACGAGATAAGAGATGAGATGTACCCAGGGTGTAGACAGCTAACTTCTATCGGCTGTTCTGCTGACAGAAAGAGCCCGACCTGGGGCTACCGGGGAGGGCTCCTTGGAGGGAGTAGGGTAGAATCTGATGGATAGAGGGAGAACTCTGGAGCCAACTGGCCTTAGGTTCAAATCTTGCTTCTGGCATTTATTAGCTGTGTGGCTCTGGGCAAATTTCTTGACCTCTCTGAAGTGAGGGAAACGGCCACGCCCACCTCACAGAGTGGTGTGGGCAGACGAAGCACTAGCACACGCCTGGCACACGCCTGGCACACGGGAGGGGCTCGAGACACGCCAGCCACTGCTTCTATAATAAACTATAACCATTGTGCCCACAACGGGGAGGGCCGAGCTTCAGAAAGAGCTGGAAGAAGGCTGCTCCTAAAGGCAGGGATGCAGAGAGGCCCTGGGAGGCAGATGGCCATAGACGTGCCGGACCAGCCCTTGATCTTTGTGAGCCTCAGTTTCCTCCCCCTGTAAAATGGGGATCCTAGCATCGCCCGTCTCTAGACGCAATGAGAGGTCAGGAAATCACACACTGACAGCAGAGCACACAGTAGGCGCTCCATAAAGCGCTCTCCGGGGTGGGGGGCGGGGGTGGGGGACCGCGGTGCGAGGGGCCGCCCGCCCCGGGCCTGGGGCCGGCCGAGCGCAGGAAGCCCGCGCGCCCGCCCCGCCCCCACCCCCACCCCCACCCCGAGGCCGCCTTTGAGCCCGGCGCCGCGCTTTGAAGTCCCAGATGGGCCGGGAGGAAAGAGGATCCCCACGCCCATCCCCCAGCCCGCACCTGGATAAACACGCGCCGCCGGCCCCGCCGCCAGCCCCGGACCGACGGCCTGGCGGCAGGGACGGCCAGGCGGCCGGAGCGGCCCGGCAGCGGCTCACTTCAAAGCGCCCGCGGCCGCCAGCGGGAGGGGCCCTAATCAGGCCCGGCTGCCGCCGCGCGGGCGCTCCGCCCCGCCCACCCCGCCCCGTCCGCGCGGCCCGCGCCGCCCGCCATCTGCTCCGCGTTAGCGCGCACGCCGGTGGGGGCGGGGACGCCGCGGCGCGGTCGCGGGCCGGCGGACCGGCGAGGCTGAGGCGGTCGGCGTCCCCTGCGAGTTCCTGACATCGCCACTGCATTCATTCCGTCGTGGATTCAGCAAGTACTCAGGGCGTGCCTGGTGCGGGTGGGGGGCAAAGGAAATACAGTTTGTTCATTCGTTCATTCATTCATTCATTCATTCAACGAACATTTATTGAACTCCTACTTCTAACAGAGCCTAGGGATACAATGCATTCATGCATGCATATGCCTTCATTCATCCGATAAACAATTTTTGAGTGTCTACTATGTGCTGAATGCTGGCCTCAGGTTCATGTCCTCCAGCCCCGCTCCCTGGCGGCACCGAGCTCTCTCTCACCTTCATGTGCTAGCACTTGTGCTCTTTGCCTCGAATGCCCTCCTCTAACCTGAACAAACTCCTACTCATCCTGCAAGAGCCCAATTTTTAAAAGTTTCCTCCCCATCTCTCCCAGTCCCCATCCTACACCCACAGCGTGCCTCCCTCCTACTAGAGAACATATAGCCTTGACTGACAGCGCTTTATTCCTTTGCAGGATCTGTGTGCCTTCCAGACTGACAGCTCCAACCTGGGCCCCACCAGTCACCAACTGTGTGGCTCTGTAACCTCTCTTTGCCTCAGTTTTCTCATCTAGACTCAAGAAAGGACAAGATCCCCTTCGCAGGGTTATGGGAAATAAGACAGGTCAAACACAAGGCCAGGCCTGGGCAACAGCTTGGGAAAAGGCAGGAATGGTGATCTGATTCTCTCTACAGTCCTGTGGCTCCAAGGAATCAAAGCTCAGTTCATGCTCCCTCCTCCAGGAAGCCCTCCTGACCTCCTGAGACCAGGTTTCCTTCTGCTGAGATCCCTGCCAGTCTGACTCAGCCTGCTGGCTACTGGTATCCAGGCTCTTCTGGCTGCTTGGGACCTGCCAGGCCAGTAGGCTGAGCTCCATGCTCCAGAGAGCAGGGAGCTCACATTGTGCATCTTTTCTCCCCCTTCAGTGGCTGACACATTATGTAGCATGTTGCACACACTAGATCCAGTAAATCAGGGTCCCTCTCAGGCTCCTGCTCTGCCCGGTAGGGAGCTCAGTCTAGTAGATAGGCCACTCAGGTACTGGGTTATAGCCCCTAGGAATGCAAGGAGGTGCCTGAAGCAGGAGCTTCACCCACCACAAGCAGGAGGTGGGGAGTCACAGGCTGCCTGCCCCTGCCAATCTGTGGGCTGCTAAGTGCCCAGGAGCTGAGAGTAACCAGAGCTTTGGCCGTGAGAGCCACTGAGGACTTCTTGGAACCCTGGGGAATTCTAAAGAGGCAGCCTCAGAGATTGAGGGCGGGACGCCTGTCCAAGAGGCCAGCAAGCCAGAGCCACCAGAGTTCCCAAGGAGTCTGAATGAAAGGGACTGGTTACCCAGAGACACTGGCAGGCATACAGACAGTCAGAAAAAGCACTGACAGCCTTGGGTCATGACCCATCTTGGGCTCTCAGGCCCTCTGCTTCCTGCCAGCTCACAGTCTCTGTCCCTGATGTGGCCTCTGTGTCTCTCTCGGCCTATTGCTCACCTGTAGGGCAGTGGGAAGGAAGTTGGTAGAGGAGGTACTGGGAAAAGTCCCAGCACAGGGCCTGCAGGCCATGAATGTGCTGTGGGTGTTTGCGGGGAAAGGGGTGGTATTTGTTTTTAAGTCCTAGACTTATGGTGAAACGCCTGGGTTCAAGTCCTGACTCAGCCACTCTCTAGCTGGAGGCGAAGTGGGGCTTCCCTGAGAGCATCAGAGAAGACAGGACAGCGAGTCCTCCGGAGGCCCCAGAAGCAGAGTGCACGGCCATGGGCCACTTGCCCAGGCGCCCCAGATTGTCCTGTTGGATTCTGTCAGGGGAACGCCTCACTTGGTAAGCTGGTTCCCATGCAAGATGGAGCAAAGCTGCATATTCTGGACTTTCTGTGGGTACAGGCTTCTTAAAGGGGTCAGCACCTTGGGGAGCAGATCCCAAGGTGAGCATTCTAGCCCATGCAATGCATTCAGGAAGTGAATCAGGGATGCGGGGGGGGGGGGGGAGGGCAGGACCAAGCAAGGTAATTTTTCAGGCCAGCCCCACAGAGGGCAGCTTCTACCTGATCCCACAGGGAACTCTGAAGGGCCCAGGGAGGCGAGTGAGCTTTCACACACCTGCTCTAGCGGAGGACAAGCTCCCAGGCACTTCAGACTCTCCACGGTGTAGACAGAGAGCTGCCGCCCCTAGGAGTCCTCCAAAGGAGAGCCAGCACAGAAATGGGGCTCGGTGCCCAAAAATGATAAAAGGGACCCAGATGACTGTCCACTAACCCAAGATCTTCTTCGATTCTGCCCCCCTTGAATACTTTCTGGAAAAAAAAAAGCCTCTGGGGGCAAACCCAGGGCATGGCAAGCATGAAGAGTTCTCCGGATGTTCAGGGCAGGTCCAAAAGGTCTGATGGACCTGGGGCTCGAGGTCAGGGCACCTGATACTGTTGAGCAGGGGGCCTTGGCGCATGTGGCCTGAGGCGATGATTCACAGAGCCATGATTTGACCCCGTTACTGCCCAGTTGAAAGAGGCATCCTCTCAAAGTCAGGAGAGGCCAGGGCTGGAGGGCCCAAGAGTGCTTCTAGCACTGCCATCTGCCAGCTGTGTGTGCTTGGGCAAGTTAATTCCCCTCTCTGAGCCTCCGCTTCCTCAGCAGGGAATAGGGATAATTATAACAATTACTGAGCACTCACGATACTCTAGACACTGTGCCAAGCCAGTGTTAGACTCCTGGGCTTCCCAGGACTTACATCTCATTTTTCACAGGGAGGGGGCCCTATCCAAGCTTACCAACCAACCAGCTATTTCAAATTCCATTCTCATCACCAATGAAAAAACTGCTTCTAACAGTCCTCACGCTAATACACAAATTCTTGATGTTGATTTTGATAACGATACTGGAAGTGTGGATTCCTGATGAGGACCCTTCATATATCACTTAACCATCCCTGGCAGGGGCACCATGTGCAGATGTACAAGTTGTACACTGTACAACTCCAGCAGGTACTGTGACAAAACCATAGGATTAATGGCGCCCTCTGGAACTTTGCACCTACTCCCCCACAGCCCGGAACCCAACAGGTTGGACTCGTGATTTCGGCAGCTCCTTTTTCTTTAATGTTTATTTATGTACTTTTGAGAGGGGAGGGAGGAAGAGGACCCCAACCATGCTCTGCACTTGATGGAACCGTGAGATCATGATCTGAGCTGAAATCAAGAGTTGGACACTCAACCGACTGAGCCACCCAGGCACCCCCTGATTTAGGTAATTCTGATGCTGACCTCCACCCCCTGGGAAGTAGACTTATCTTGTGTTCGCACATTAATCACATGGATAAGAACAAAGCATTTTTAAGGTAATCACACAGGCAAGAAAGCAAGTACTTAACCCCAGGCTTGGCACAGGCCAAAGTCAGTAAACAGTACAGTTCTTATAGTTGGCCTCCAGCCTTTTTCTGCCCAAACGCCGGCACTGGAGTGGGCTTTCCGGGTCCCGGCTCCAGTTTGGGGAACTTGTAGGAGACCCCAGCAAGCTAGGACTCCCCAGCCCGGCCCCCAGCTCCCATTGAGAGTGACCCCCAGAAGTCAGTCACTTCCCCGGAGGGGAGATAGGGTTGGGTCACGATGTCCCTTCTCAGGGTTCAAAGCTGCCGCCAGCCCCCACGTGGCCAGCTTGATTTGTTTCTTATCTTTAATTTTTTTTTTTTTAATCGAGCAGATCCCCTCCGGTTACTTTTGGTCAGCATCTTACAGCATCTTTGGAGCGGGCAACAAAAGCATTCTTTTTGGAGCCTGCGGGGGGCCCAGGGCAGAGCCACTTCAAAGGGAATGCAAAGCGGCAGGCAGCGATGTCCCTGTCATTGTCCGCCCCTGCGTGTCTGCCCCCCATTGTCCTGAGGCCGCCCTGAATAGGCAGGCACAAAGGCCACCGTTCAAAGTGGGCACCCCATGCTCCATCAGAAGGCCAGCCTTTGCCTCTGCTCTGTTCCCTGCACACACACAGGTTTCCAGCCAGGGGAGGGGAACCGGCCTTGAAGTGGGCTTTCTTCTCCCCTGTCTCTCTCTCTCCCTCTCTCTCTCTCTCTCTCTCTCTCTCTCTCAAACCTCTCTCTCTTCTTCACCACACACACCCCCACCTCAATCTCTCCTCCTAAGCCAAAACTTGTGATTACGTTTTCAAGTAGCCTCTGTTTGGCAACCTTTCCATCTTTTTCTACAGAACGAGGAGGATTCGCCCCAGGCTGCCGGGCCTTTCTTGCAGGGCAGGAGCCCAGGTGCGACTGTGTTGCCTTTTGATGGGGGCTCAAAGAGAGGGGCAAATCCCACTCCTGGCACCAGGGGGTCTGAGACCTGCTAAGCTAAACGGGAATTTAGAAATAGACCATCCAGCCTCACTTTTATGAAGAGGAAACTGAGGCCCAGGAAGGAGAAGCAACGTGTTTATGATTATCCACATTTGAAGGCAGCTAAGGCTCAGAGAGTTTAAGTAACTTGCCTGGAGTCACACGGCCAGTAAGTGACAGAGCTGGTTGTCCCCGCTCTGCCAGACTCCGTGGGATTGGACCTCCACTCAAGGTTGGCTTGGGACACGGGGGAGGCGGCTTTAAAAAACCAAGCCTGAGCAAGTGGCACAGACTTGATGGAGCACGAACTCATCGTGCATTAACTGAGGGCCAGATTTTGATGAAAATTAATAAGAGCCATTCCCTGCCCTCAAGGAGCTTACAGTCTGGTGACGTGAGGGGACAAATACAGAGAGAAACTTGCAGGAAAATGGAGTGGCAGAGGCTGACTGGGGGCTGGGAAGGGCGGGGCCGGGGGCTCACGCTTGAGGGCGCCTCAGGGTGCGTTGAGCTGACCTGTCTCCCTCTCTCGTTTTTTCTCTCTCTCTCTCTCCCAATCACACACACACACACACACACACACACACACACACACACAGAGAGAGAGAGAGAGAGAGAGAGAGAGAGAGAAAAGGCCTGAAGCAATCCCTGAAACACCCCTCGGTGGCCCCAGAACCCACTCATACCCACCTGCCTGCCTGTGGTCAGAACCCACAGAATGAGCTTCTTCCAGAAGCGAAGGTGGAAAAATCCATACTTGGCACACACCAGGGTCATTTGTCTGGAACTCTGACCAAATTGTACCAAGAAGCCAATAAAAATGTTAAATGTCAAAACCCGCTCATATTGACGGAGCACTTCCTGGGTGCCCAGCGCCACCCTGTTCGCCTTCCATCCGCCGTGTCACTCTCGTATCAACCCTGTGAGACAAGGACAGATATGAGGAAACAGATGAAAACAGTCGCCCTGGGCCTCAGGGAGTCCCCTCCAGGGCATCTTGTTCACAGGCTGGGCTCTAACCACTGTCCTGTGCCACTTGGGCCAGGCCGGCTTCCTCGGGACAGCGCTAATTAATTTGCTAAGACGTGTGCAGAAAGCAATCAGCGCTTCGAATGGGCACCCCTTACCTTTGCCTTGTGGCCTCTTGACAGGTTCAGCTCCTGCTGGGAATCCCACCTCTGTGTGAGGCGCACACTCGCTCTGCTTAATCTCATTCCCCGCGACAAATCAGCCTAATGAAATCTTCTCTTTCTGTAAATTAATGCGTAGAGGAAACAGCTGAGTGTAAACAGAGTTGTAGCGTCGCCTGTTTAGACACCATTGACTTTCAAATCAGCCTGCTTCTCCAGCCCACACGGCAGAAATAGAGTCAAAATGCAAATGTAGCGTAAGCGACTCTATAATAAATGCTCATTCAACATTTATTCTTTTTCAAATCATCTCTTAAAGCCCTTTCATGCTAATGTCTAAGAGATGTGACATTAGAAAAATTGCTTTGACATGCTAAGGGGCTCCAAGATTAACAAAAAAAGAAAGGACAAGATAAAGCTTTCGGAAGACCTATTTCAGAGGAATTATTCCTGCCTTTGAAAGTGTTCCAAGGTTGCTGCACATTTTAGCTTGTTGGCATACATGTAAATGAAGTGCTACAAAAGTCCTCGGCTCAATTCCACTTGAACGAAAGCTCCCAGCCGCTGGCAGGGAGGGCGGCCAGCCTTCAGGATGAACACAGAAGGAGGCTGGAGGGGGCTTTCTTACCCTGAAGGCAGAAGAGGGCAGGCTCCAGCCCAAGCCACCGATGGAAATGGCAGGGGCCGCACGGTTGGTGTGACCGGCACCCAGTGGCCATGTCAAAGAAGCCACGTCTGCGTTGTTCATCAAATGATCCGGCCAACCCACAGCCGCTGGCCCAACCCACCATCCTTGCTTCTCCCCTGCTGTGTGAACTTGAGCAAGCTGTCTACACTCTGGGCCTCTCTTCAAAGGGAGATAACCAGAGAACCCACTTAGAGAGCACTCAGTGACATAACGCACAGGGTGTGCTTAGCCAGGTGTCGAACACTTAGTAAGTGCTCGAGAAATTGTGGTTGATGTCGTTATTATGGCTTGGTCTCTTAAAGCCCTGCCGAAGTACAGATGAAGTGAAGTCCACAGGGTCAAGGCTGAGAGCGCTGCATGGTCCATCTTGCTGCCCTGCCCCCCGCCAAGCCCAGCTTGGGCAACCCACTTCCCCAGTGGCCTCGCACTTGTCACATTTTATGTCATAGAGTCACAGTGTCTCCAATGTACTTCCATCAAACCATTAGACTTTGAACAAAGGGCCAGTGCGATATTCCTGGACACCACAGTTCAGAGCGAGTTGGACATGCTATGGACATCATTCTTAGTTACCGGAGTGTCTTAGAATTTCCTGGAGAGGAAGGGAAGGAACACTCCCTGAGCTTCTGCTATGGGCCAGATTGTGCCCCCCCCCCCAAATTCGTAGTTTGAAGTCTTAAACCCCAGGACCTCGGAAGGTGACTGTATTTGGAGACAGGGCCTTTAAAGAGGTGATTTGGCTAAAACGAGGTCATTGGGGTGGGCCCAGATCCACATGACAGTGTCCTTATAAGAGGAGGGAATTTGAACGCGGGCACCCGGGGGCAAGACGAGGTGAAGATTCAGGGCGAAGGCAGACATCCACACGCCCAGGAGAAAGGCCTCAGAAGAAACCAATCCTGCCAGCACCTTGATCTGGGACTTCCAGCCCCTAGAACTAAAAGAGGATGAATTTCTGTGGCTGAAGCCACCCCACCCCGAGGTCCTTTGTTCTGGCTGCCCTAGGCAGCCAATGTGGCATCTTCTGAGCAGGTTATATCATCAATGTTGGTGACAGCCCATTCATGTCGATATTATTCTCGCTTTTAAATATTTCCACATTAGGGACGTCTGGGAGGTTCAGTCAATTAAGCATCCGACTCTTGATTTCGGCTCAGGTCATCATCCCAGGGTCGTGGGATCGAGCCCCGTGCCGGGATCTGTGCTGAGCGTGGAGCCTGCTCGGGATTCTCTCTCTTCCCTCTCTCTCTGCTCCTCCCCCGCTCACACTCACTCTCTCTCAAAATAAATAAGTAAACATTAGACAAGCAAAGAAATAAATATTTTCACATTAATCACAGTTAGATGGACGGCTACAGTTAACCTTACACTTGAGGGGCTTGCCACAGTAATACCCACACGGGAGCCCCACGGGGGTGTCCGTCTTCCCTGGTGCCAGTGGCCGGGCTCCTTCCACGTTTAGTGCAAGATGGAGAAGAGGCAGCGAAGGATGTGCCTCGGAGGGTTTACAAGACAAACCCCTGAGGTGGAGGCGTCACTTCTGCCACATTCCATCACTCGGTCACACGGCTGATCCCAACCACCAAGGATGCAGGAGAGTGTAGGTTCCCCGCGTAGACAGGAGGAAAAGGGAACCATTTAAAACAACCAGCTAAAGGGTCTGTTACAAGAAAAGAGATTCGGAGAGATGATGTGAGCTGTCAGGAGAAACAGAGCAAGGGGTTCCCCGGATGGCTCGTCAGTGAGGCGTCGGGCTCTGGGGCTCAGGTCACGATCTCACGGTTTGTGAGTTTGAGCCCTGCATTGGGCTCTGTGCTGACAGTGCAGAACCTGCTTGGGATTCTGTGTCTCTGCCCCTCTCTTGCTCGCACACACGTGTTCTCTCTCTCTCTCTCTCTCATTCAAAATAAACTTTAAAAAAAAGAAGAAACAGAGCAAGTAGCTACAGAGTGAGACCTGTGACCTGCTCGTTGGCGACCTCGTCACCTTCACCACCACCATCCCCATGCCATCAACGAAAACAATAAGCGCTTACTGAGCACCTACTACGTGTCCGATGCTGTTCCAGGCATTGCGACCCAGAGCTGCATAAGACACAAGGGTGCTGCCTCTTCGAGGACACAAGCTACCCCAGCCAACCCGACCCGGGAAAGAGAACACCACCCTGACCCGACCTGTGTTAGGACAAAGTGAGCGCCACGGACGGTCAGGGCTCCCAGAAGCCTCCGGGGCACTAGCGCTGAGGTCCTGGCTGAAGGAGGAGGGGTTGGGGCTGCTGACCGTGCAGGAGAAGAAGTCAGGAGGAGGGACAGGAAAGGTGACGGGTGAGAGCAGAAACGACCGGGGCCCACTCTGAACAGGGCCGTGGGGTGAAGCGACCCTGGCAAGGCGGCCGGGGCTGAGTTGTGTCCGAGCGGTGGCGAGGTTTGGGGCCGCAGTGTAGTAGAGGCTGGTGCTGCCCTGCCCGTAGCCTGTGCGTCTTTCCTACTGAGGGTTTCTCTGACGGCCAGAGTCCCACATGTCCACTCGGGCCACAGGACAGCACGGCTGCAAAACCAGCAGTGCCCCAGGACAGCCGCCCACCTGTGTCAGAGGGGCGGTGGTGTGGAAATACTCCGGGGGCGGGATAGCCCAGAGTGCATGTTCTACACCGGCTCCCAGGGCTCCCCTACCTCGCTTGAGGACATGTCCTTCCCTTTGTCACATTGCCACCCTCCCCTCCCCATCTTGCTATCCTGCTCTTTTGCTGGGGTTTCCCAGGATCATCTTCCAGATAAGCCACTGGCAATCACAGTGTCACATGATTCTGTCCTCATCGTGAGAGATTGCCAGCAGATATCCAGCAGGTGACAGCCTTCTAAACTCACTCCTCATCACAGGAGCCCAATGGGCCCACAGATGCATGGTTGGGGGAGGTGAGCTCAGTCCCCCAGAGGGGACCCGGGGACCTTTCCAGCCCCCTTGCCTGCCCATCTTTTCAGAGCCCCCACTAGCTGTCCTGAGAAAGTCAGCATGACTTAGCCCTCTGGGCGGTGACCACTCAGTCTCTCCAGCCTGGCACCTTGCACATCTGTCCCATAACTCTTGAGGCCCAGGGGTCAAATATGGACATAGCCCCCTCCTCTCCTCCCATTCTGGACCCCCATGGAACATCTCAAGACTTGTCCCAACTCTCTCCCGTGAGATCTCCACTCAGTTTTTTGCCAGCCTACAATTCATGTGCAAAGTCCTAGACTTGCCGACGGTCCATCTGGGAAGGATCTCCAGGCCAACCCCTCAAGGTCTCCCTGGGGCTCTCATCACCCCTGACTCTATAAGTCACCTTGTGCTGGCCCAGCTTGAGACAGTCACTTTCTGCAGATGAGGCCAGCCCTCCTTTGGGCCTGGGATGGGAAGAGGCAACAGGGGCTCCCTCTTGGGACAGCTTGATATAGCCTGGGGCAAGAGCGTGGGCAAACATAGCTTCAGGGGAACGCACCCCTTCCCGATGTAGATACTGCAGCCAGTTAAAACACACCAGAACTGTCAAATGCATGCTGAAGCAGCTGGCAAAACTGTGAAACCCCAGACACGATTCTATGTTTTTATGGTGTGAAAATCACAAGTGGTTTATCAACAGGGGCAATGTAATTAAAAAAAAAAACAAAAAACTATGCGCCCAGGAGAGGAGGGCTGGATTCACTAGTGTCCCAGGGTTGGGCAATACAGTGAGGCTCTCCTGCTTTGGGGGTCATCTGTGAATAGCTTCTGCGGATTACACCCCCAAACCCATAATTTTTTAGTTCTGCTACAACTATTGTCTTAAGCGGGACTTCCCAGAAGCAGACTCTGAAACCAGGATTTGAAACAGGGAGTGCATTCAGGAGGTGATCCTAGAAAGCACCTGCAAGGGAGTGGAGGGGGCACAGAAGCTGGTCAGGGGGTTCGTTAATGAGCAGGTCCCCTGTGGGCAGCCCAGGCTCACTCCTACTGGGGATTGCGTAGAGCCCACCTCAGGTATCCCACCAGCGGGGTAAGAGTGTTGTCAGACATTGACTCCCCTGCACTTCCATTGCATAAGTCCCAGCAGCCAGAGGAAGCATCCAGAAAGAGCCACAGATGGTACAGAGTGGGGGGATTTGGAAGTAGTGAACAGGTGCAGGGTGGGGGGATTTGGAAGGAGCACGGGCTGCACCTGTTACATCTGTGGGAAGAAGGACAGAGCTTTGCACCCCTACAAGTTCACCCAGCCCCGTGACCGCTGCCTGTGCCCCCTAAAGCAAAGGCCAAGGGTATTTTTCCGTGCAGGTGGCAGCTTCATCTTGCTCCCGAGGCCCTCACACAGTGCAGGGCGGGGCTCTCTCCCCTCTGCTCAACACCGGGACTGATGTCCAGCCTCATGCATCTTGAAGTGCTGAAATGAGCCCTTCTCCCAGGCATGGCACCCCCTAAGCACTTTGGGCTTCCTCTAACAGCACGAGACAGAGGGATCCATCCCCCTCCCAAGGTCACTGCAGGGAAGAAGAAGTCTAGGAGGAAGCTCCTGCCTGTCCTGCCTAAGACCCTAGACGATGTCAGATGGCATGTCTCATCCATCCCTGTTGTGATGACTGTACCAAATCAGATCAGAGAGGCAGGTGGCCAGACCTCCGGTTTGCTGTGACTTCCCACAACCTGCTCCCAGAACGGGGAAAGATGGGGAGAGGGCACCTCCTCTTCTGATCTTGAGTAAGAAGGGAGGGCCCCATTTTAGGGAATCTTCAGGGAACAGATTCTCAGAACCTGAAGACCAACTCACACCTTCCGGCCTCGAATCCTGAGAAAAACCTCACCCGGCGAGCTGAATGTTCCCTGGGGAATTCGGGTTGCGGGGGAGCCTGGGAGGGAAGCCAGGCCTGAGGGGAGGGCCAAGGAGGGCCTGTCAGAGCTCTACCACACTGTTCCTGGGCCATGCATTCCCTGGATCACGAGTGGACGGAGGGTCGTCTGATGCCTTGACTGCATGCTGGTCCCCAGGCAGGCTGCACCTGTTCAGATGCCCACGCCTAAGTATTTTGAGTCTTGCCCTGCTTCATCGGCCCTGTGAGTCACCTCTCTTGGGAATTGCCCATTCCTACCCTTTGCCTACTATTTGCCTTTGCCTTTCTATTGGGTTGCCTACCCTTTGCCTTTCTATTGGGTTGTTTGCCTTCTTTCTTATATTTGGTAGGCTGTTTGGATGGTGCAGGTAGGAACATATTTCTATTACGTGCTTACAAATATTTACTCCCAGTTTTATTTTTTTTTAATTTAAAATGCTTGTATTTTTTTAAGTTGATTTATCTTTGAGAGAGAGGGAGCAAGGGAAGGGGCGGAGGGGAGGGACAGAGAATCCCAAGTGGGCTCTGTGCTGACAGCAGAGAGCCAGATGTGGGGCTCGAACCCACAAACCGTGAGATCGTGACCGGAGCCAAAGTCGGGCTCATAACCGACTGAGCCACCCAGGCGCCCCACTCCCCGTTTTAGCTACGATGTCTTTTGTCTCATGCATGGCCACTTGTTCTGACTCAAAGTCTGAGTGGTTCCTCAGCTGTCCCGTGGGGGCTGCATGGACTCTTGGGCTCTGAGCTAGGAGACCCATCACTGATCCAGAGGCTCACAGGCTGGTCTCCAGGTTCATCCACATGGTGCTAGAAACCACAGATAAGGCAGCATGGGGTGCTCAGAGGAGCACCAGTCATAAGTGAGTCCTTGCTGACAAACACACTTGGGAGTGTCCTCTAAATCCGAGACATGAGAGCCTCGGTGACCCCAGGCAGATGTCCCATGAGATTCGCCAGCCCAGACCTATAACTTGACAAGGAATCTGCCAATGAGAGGCTGGGAAGGCCCAGTATGGGGAAATCAATCGATTACCGTCGTCTGCCGAGCCCCCTGCAGCCAGGTCTGGGCTCTGCCTCACAGGGGGGCCAGTGGAACCAAAACCCTCCCCTGAGAAGCTTCAGTACAATTGGAAGCGAGGAGATAGTCCCATGGAGCTACTGCACAGTGGTGGAAGCCTTGGCCTCTGCATCTGACATACCGCTGTGTTACCTTGGACTAGTTCCTTGACTTCTCTGAGCCCCAGCCTTCTCATTTGTAAAATGGGCCAATCATAGCATTTACACGATAGGATTGTTCTGGGGGCGAGATGAGATGGTACTTGTAACACAATGCCTAGCACATGGGGTGGGTTGTACAAATTTCTTACTCTTGCCATGTGAAATCCAAGGGGGTAACAGGAGGCCACCTTTCATAGTAAAATCTAAATTTGGCGGAGTTCGGCTCGGGGAAGGGCTTGAATGGGGGGGGGGGGCGGGGATAGAAATGGGCCAAAGAAAGCTGAAGCGGCTGAGGCAGAAGTAAACCAAGGGATCAGCCCTGGTCCTAGACACCCAGGCTGACAGAGTGTAAATTTATATCCACGCTTGCCTTCCAGGGCAGGCCGAACAGTGCTGGCCGTGCTCAGCCTCTCCTCCTGCCACTGCTCCAAGCAATTCAGCTCAAACTTGCACTTCTACTGAGCCATACCAAACCCTAATGTTAACAGCACTGTCCACTCCAGAGGGCAGTTTAGGGACCATCCCTTGTTACTCAAGCAGGGTCCTGAGGGGTCTTACCCCCCACCTCCAACTGGCTTATCGGAGAATTCCTTCAAGCCGTGCACGGTACACTCCTGAGGACTAGCAAATTTGACTTTGCCATCTTGCTTCGTTTCCAGAAAAAAACCCTACCCACTCCTTTAATAGGGCCACTTAAGCCCTATTAAGAAGCCTTTACTTTTCATGTTAGAAACATGAAGAAACAAAGACTCAGAGACTTAAGTGACTTGGCTGAGGCCACACAGCAGGTTAGAGGCAGGGCCGGGCCTCCCAACTCTTCCCTCCCAAGAACCCATCGGGTCCCCTGCGGCTGCCCATTGTGTGGCCAGTGCAGCCCACGTCGGAGCTTTCACCCTCCAGGGCCCTGGAGCCGGCCATTGGGAGCTCCGATGAGGGAGCCCAAGGGTGGGCACCAGATTCTGAGGCTGGGGCCTGCACACCCAACCCCAAACACCCCCGCCCACCCCACCACCATCCCCACTAATACATATTTTATGGGGCTGGTCTCCCTTCCTCGCAAACGGTGTCATTAATCTGCTCCCTGGCTGTGCAGAATAACATCCCTCAAGAACAGACCGCTTTCTGAATATTTTATCATTCCTCATTCCTTCTCCCCAAACTAATATATATTTACACAGTCTACCTCCTGCAGGAGAACTATATTGTTTTCTCTCAGTGCCCGAGAACTTAGACACAGAATTGCGCATAAGTAAAAAAAAATATATGCCTTGCTATTGATGTTGAAAGCAAGAACCAATCACTTATCAAGCTGTGAGGGAAGCCAAGAGGAAGATTTGCATATGGTAAAAAATAAAAAAAGAAAATAAAAAAAGAAGAGGGGAGAGAATAAAACCGACCCTCTCCCCACAGAGGGACCAAATGAGAGGAGACAGACATCTTTTCTCCTCTCTAACAGGTAACCTCAGAGTTTCTGACCATCCTTCCAGCATTTGGCAAATCTCAGCGGTGGGGAGAGCAAAGTGCTATTTTGTCAGCAAGGTCAAAAACTTCCTACGTGGGGATCCAAACTGGAGAGACCAAAGTTCTTCCCAAGTTTTATAGAGCCATTTTCATCATCATGGAATATTTATTCCAAGGAGGATTCAACCATTTGTGCGGCCCTTTTGTTTCCTTGTGCATCAGTCTGTCTTGATCCAACACGACAGGGTCGTGGGATGGAAAGGTAGATACGGTGATCACCACGGACAAGGGAGGGAAGACAGACCCAGAGAGGGTGTGTACTAGGGTGCACGTTGATTGAGGGGGTGGGGGAAGCCATTTCACAGTTCCAGAATCCCATTTAAGGAGAAACTTTTGTTGAGAAAAATATCTTGCTGGGGCACTTGGTGTGTGAGGGTTAGGCTTTGATGTGCATGTTCGGAAGATGGTAATAAACTGAATTGCCCTGCATAAGGGTTTCGCAGGGATCAAGGGCTTGCTGGAGAAAACAGTAGGCGCATAGCAGGAGCTCACATAGAAAGGCATCGAGTGAAAAATGTCTATGGGGGCAAGGGCTAAGGGGCTTCTCCAGGGAAGGACGACCAACACGGATTTGAACCGGTCAGTTTCTAGAACGTGACCTTCCTCCTCCTGAAACCCCCAACCAGCTAAGTCTGCCGTGCCTGGGAATGACTAGTGTCAGTGGTGTTTGCAGGGCACATGGGGAAAGAGTCTGGGTCCACTCTGGGGCTGGGACAGGGACAGGGAAGGACACAGTCATGGAGGAGAGAGAACGTAAGAGAGGAGATGGGGCGGGGGACAGGGAGTCAGAGCCAGCAATGACCGTGAAACTGTCGACACCTTAACCTTGCAGAAATCTCGGGAGAGCTTGGTTGCCCACCCACCCCCCACTCCAAGATGTGAGTATGGGATCTGTTTTATGTGCATCTTATAAACGGAGTGCCCTCCGCTGACAGGTGGATTGCTCAAAGATGAATCAGGAAGCTTCAGCTCAAGGGAGCTCCCAGTTTACAGTTTAAAAATAGAGACGCAGGCAAGAGGTCAGGCAATGTCTTCCACATGAGGGGACTTGGCTCAGAACTCAGAGCTGGTGGGAAGTAGGGTAAGGATACAGCCTCCAGACGCCCAAAGCAGTGGCCATGCCCTCACCCGCCTCTCTCACACCTCTTCCCTGGTGGAAGAGAAGCAGGCTGGTCTGCCTCAGCCTCTCCCTTCCCTGTCTAGGATCAGTCCTTGCCCTTGAAGGCCTTTTGCATCTAAAGGGCATGAAATAGGTCAGGACGCCTGCATTCCAAGCCTCTCAGCAACCCATGAGACTTCCGCCCCTGTCTGTCTCCAAGTGCCTCTTCTGACCGGTGAACCTCTCTCCTGTGGCCCTTATCAGTCTGTGGCTTGAGTCAGTTACAGCTGCTCACAAGAGCACCTGCCCATGTCCCCCCATCTTCTTCAGAGCCGCTGTGGATCTCTGTCCCACTCCCTGGGGTGTCTCCCCCAGCCCTGGCCTAAGCAACATGGCAGGGGCCACGCAATTTGTGTCCAGGGTCCGTGGGGACGGACAGACAGCAGCCACAGACCCACCACCGAATGGGTGAGTGGGGGCTGCTGCACAGTTGGAAGCTGAGGTCTTACAGAGGACCCCAAAAGTCATCACGACCAGCGCCCTTTCTGAAGTACTTAGTCTGCACCAGGCTGCAGGTGTCCTCACCGGATACTCGCAGTGAGGATTCAGTTAATGATGGTGGTACCGTCATTATCCCCATTTTATGAATAAAGAAACGGAGGCTCAGAGAGGTGAAGCGGTTGCCCAAGGTCACGTAACTGGCCGGAGCTGGGATTTACATGGCAACTGTCTGACTACAAATCTTCCATGCTCTTCAATGCATTGAATTATAAACACTCCCTGGGGGTTTTCTCCTGCAAAGGAACCATAAATCTGGATCGGGCTCACTTGGCCTGAAACCTTGTCCCTTTCCTATGGACAGGGTTTCTGTCACCTCCCCAGGGTCAGTACCAGGCAGGAGGGCTCCAGATGGAAGGGCAGATTTGTGTATAAAATGAAAGGGGGGGGGAGAGCAAGGGAGGGAGCAGGTTCTCAGCAGTTTGGCAAGGTCACTGGCTGGATTGGCTTCCTGGGTTTTCCAAGCCCCAGGTTGGCATCAGGAGGGCAGCGCAGGGGGAGGAGGGGGAGGGAGAGGAGGAGGAGGAGGAGGGAGAGGGTGGGAGGAGGAAGAGAAGGAGGAGGAGAAGGAGGAGGAGAAGGGGGAGAAAGAAAAAGAAGTAGGCAGAGCCGGTGGGGAGAGCCTGCCGACCCAAATAACGTGTGTGCACCAGGGCACCAGCTCCCCCTTCACACACCATCTGAGTCATCCTGGCGAGGAGGCAGGGGCCCAGGAGGTCTGTGATGCTTGGGGGGTTCATGCCGCTTAGATAGACCAAAAGAGAAAAGAATTTTGTTCCGCCCACTTATCTCCTAACCTTATAAACTCAGGATTAGTAGATCAAAGGCGGATTTGGCACAGCTGAGGGACGATAGTCGCTTCGGAGAACAGTTTGGGCTCCATCCTTCATGATCAAATGAACTTAAGTCATTGATAAATAAATGACGTTTTGAATTCCTCTAATTGGGCGTGCGGGTCAGGCCTGAGCCACGCCAGCCCGGCCATCCGGGCAGAGTTAATGAGCTAGAGAGGGCTACGGGGGATCCCAACAGCGGCCATTAGAAGGGATTTCGGGGAGCACCTTGGACAGGGGCAGGGGTCTCTCGCTCTCTGAAGGACCTGTGCTCTGAAACCAGAAGAGACGGGTGGAAACTCCCAGCACTGCCACCGATGAGCTAGGTGACCCAGAGGGTTCTTGTAACCTGTCTGCATTTCCCCAGCTGTAAGATCATGTTAACAACTAGCTTGTATTGAGGGGTTGTCACTCAACCCAAAGCGCACGCTCCCAAGCACGGCCGGAGCCCAGCCCAGGGTGGGGTGGGGGGTGCCTGCAGCAAGGAGGAGGGCAGAGTCTGAGCACTAGGCCAGCCTTTAAGCCAGTTCCCCCACTTCCTGGCTGAGCTACTTCATTACGTTGTGCCTCAGCGTCCTCATCTGTGAAAGGGTTACCATGGGAAGAAAACAGTTACCGCAGGTAGAGCCCCTGGGGAGCGCTTAACCAATGCTCGCTGTTACAGCGGTAATGCCGGGTCAAGCTTGTGCTGGTCACTGCCTGCAGATCCCAGATCCTATCTCGGCTCTTCTGCTCGGCCCCGTCTTACAGGAACTACATTTCCCAGACCCCTTTGCCACCTGGCTTCGGGGTTGGTTTGGCCAATGCGAGGCATGGCAGAGAGTAGGAGGAGGGAAAAGCCGAGGAATTTCTCCCCTCTCCCACCATCTCTGTGTTTCCTGTAGTGTTTCCAACAAAACCACCATCGGGTCTACGATCCTGCTCCCCCCAGATTGCCCCCGCCTAGATTCTATCCCCTGCCCCAGCTCCCGGGCTCTGGTAACGCCACCTCTGTCCCAGGCCCTGGGGTAGAAGCAGCTTCCGGCTCTTGCTAAGCTCCTGGCCGGCTTAACTTTCTCTGTTGGGCCCCTCAGCTCTCACATGTCTTACCTAGTCAATGCCCTCCATGGAATTCTCTCTCACTGACATACCTAGAGACTGGACCTCGGTCATGTATCATTTATCAGTGCCGTGATGATCCAGCAACCTCTCCTGGCCATTTCAAATCGGGGGGCCACACCCCCCCCCACATTGGATGGATGCCTACGTGAGGGGTTACTAGCCTGTGACCAATCTGCCGAACGCAGGGAGGGCTCACAGGTCCGGCACCGGGGAATCAGGCCATCTCTTTGCCAAACACCTTCACATCCATGACAGCTTGTAAGTCGCGTTTGGATGGCTGGCCCTATTGACAGGCAGACAGAGGCCCAGGATGATGAGGTCCTAGAAAATCTTGGGCTGGAGGAGGCCTGGAATAAGGTCAGCACACGGGGCAGTGCCCTTGGGCCAAGTGACCTCGAGGAAGTGCCCTCCTCCCTCTGGGCCTCCGCTTCTCCATCTGAGAAATGAACAGCTTAGCTTGAAAGGAGGGCTCTCCACTGCTCCTTCCACGTCCACATTTTGTTGCTTCTGATTATTCAGCGAAAGGAAAAAAAGAGAAAAGACGAAACACCCCTGAGTTGTGGGTTTGGGCTCTTAGCCTAAAGAAGTCACCAGGTCAGGCCTCAAAGTGTGCAGAGAATACTCCTTTGGGGCAGACAGGCTTGGGTCTGGGTCCTGGCTCTGCCGTAACTCCCTGTGTGGCCTCCAGCTAATCACTCTCTTCTGTGAGTTTCAGTTTCCCCATAAAAATGAGGCCCAAAGGTTGTGAGGACTAAGCAGTGATGGGCCACAAAGCTCTAAGCGCAGACTAGATGCTCCACGCACGTGAGCCACAGTGCCGCTGAAACTCATTGGGAAGCAAGGCGGGAGGGGGAGGGAACACCGGTGGGCACCTGACAGATAAAGATGGTCATTACCTAGGCTCCGCTGCCGATCCCCCTGCAATGGACATCCTACCAGGCGGAGACACTGCCCCAGAGGAGGCTGGGAAGGATTGAAGCTGGCACCCCCAGCAGCCGGATTACATTTTGCAGCAGCAGAGGGATTTCAAAAGGCTGACAAAAGTTCCATCCTCTCACAGAGTGTCAGGAACGTGCTCCCTCCCCTCCCCTCCCCAGGACTTAGCCTTACTCAGAGCCAATACCTGGACAGGGAGGGAGCTCCCCGTGGGAGGTGGCCACACAGGTATCTGAGACGGCCAGCTGCTTTATTTGGCCGCACAACAGACAGCCTGGAATGATGAGACCCACACACGCACCCCCGCACCCCCAGCGGATGCGTGGCTCGGGCCGCTGCCCCCGGTGCTGGGCACAGAACGTGTTAACATTGCCTCCGGCCACCCAGCAAGGCAAGGAGTCGCTAGGTGAGGCGGCTGGACAGGTGGGTGACCAGCCTGCTTCTTTCAAGCTCCCAACTCCCTCGCATGCTCTGGCTAAAAATAACACCTCCCAAGAGACCTGCCGCTGTTGGCGCGGGCGGACCATGCATAAAACATATAAAACATCGGCCGCTCAGGTTTCCTCCTCTGAATGGCTCCATTCAGAGCATGCAGGGGTGAAAGGTTTATGGGAGGGATCACTTGGCTTCCTGGAAGGACTGGAGCAGACTGGCCTCTGCCTGGGCCCCAGCCTCCCTAGCACCTTGGCCCCAGTGGCAGCCTGCCCGGAAGGTTCCCAGGCAGGGGCTGGCTGGGGGCAGCTTTCTTCTCCCAATTGTCTTTTCCTGGACCCCCTTAATGAAGAAAGAGAACTGCCCTGGCAGGTGTCAGACAACCCTGAATTTGAATCCTGCTTCTTCCCCATTCCAGCTGTGTCCAAGCACACTCCACGGAGCAGGTGAGGAAATGCGCTCAGAGAGGTTGAGTGAGTTGCACAAAGACACACAGCCAATTGTCCGACTCTGAGCCATTTACTGCTGCACACTTCAGTCATGGTCCAAGAATAGAGTAATTTAAGGGAATGGGCCATGGAGGGAAGAAATGTCCAGAGGAAACTCATATGGGCTCCATGATTCCTGAGAGACGTGGAGTCAGGACCTTCCCACAAAAACGGTTCTCTGCTTCCTTTCTCCCTGCCTCTTTCTCTCTTCCCTTTTCTTTAATCCATGTTGTTTCCTTTCTTGACTTTCTCTTTTATTCACTCAACAAAAAAATCCTTATATGTTCTTAATAATAAAAATACATGCTCACCAATAAAAAAACTTCAGGTTTCCAGAAAAGTAGAGTTAAAAGGATAAAAATTTCCCATAATCCCCCTGTCCCGGTTACCTGTCACCGTATAACAAACCACCTCAGATTTACTGGCAGAGAACGACCGTGTAATCATGCTCACAGACTCTCTGAGTCAGGAACTTGGACAGGGCACAGCAGGGATGGCTTGTCTCTGCTCCTTGATGTCTGAAGCCTCAGCTAGAAAGACTCAAACAGCTGGGGACGGGAACCATCTAGAATCTTCATTCACATGTCTGGCTCCTGGGCTGGGATGATTCAGCTGAAACTGTTGACCTAAGTGCCCATTCATGGCCTCTTTATGTGGCTTAGGCTTCCCCACAATATGGTGGCCTCCAAGGAGTTGTACTTGTTACCGAGAGGCTCAGGGCTCCAAGAGAGTAGGTTCTAGCAAATGAGGGAAACTCCATAGTCTTTTTTGACCTAGTCTTAAAAGCTGTATAGTAAAGGGGCACCTGGCTAGCTCAGTTGGCAGAGCATGTGACTCTTGATCTCAACGTTCTGAGTTGGAGCCCCCTATGGGGTATAGACATTCCTTTAAATAAAGAAACGAGTTACATGGTGTCACTTCTGCCATATTCTAGCAGTTACAGCAGTCACGAGCCCTCCCGGATTCAAGGGAGAGAGGCCATAGGTTCTGATTCTCAGTAGGAGGAAGGTCAAAGGATACGAGGTCTCGTTTTAAAATCACCACACCCCCAGGGTGCCTGGGTGGCTCAGTCAGGTAAGCGTCCGACTCTTGGTTTTGGCTCAGGTCATGATCTCACCGTTCGTGGAATCGAGCCCCACGTCGAGCCCCGCGTCGGGCTCCATACTGAGTATGGAGCCTGCTTGGAATTTTCTCTCTCTGCCCCTCCTCTGCTCACACACTCTCTCTCTCTCTCAAAATAAATAAATAACATTTTTTTAAATAAAATAAAAATCACCACACCCTCGTTCCAAGATAACAAACAATGAGGTCATGGCATATTTATTTCCTTCTGGATACTTCATTTTGTGTAGGTGAGCCAAAACTGCGTAAACTATTTATGACCTAATTTCTTTTTTTAACTTCACTTTGGATTACAAGCATGTTCCCTTGTCATCGAAAAGTCTTTATAAACATCCTACATAATAGTTTTTCAGACTCTAGAGTAAATACATGTTCATAATTGAAAATTTTTTAATATTTTCTTTTAGAAATTTTTTTTTAACATTTATTCATTTAGAGAGACAGAACCTGAGCAGGGGAGGGGCAGAGAGAGAGGGAGACACAGGATTGGAAGCAGGCTCCAGGCTCTGAGCTGTCAGCACAGGTGTCTTGTGGGCAAGACCCACAAACCGTGAGATCGTGACCCGAGCCGAAGTCAGACGCTCAACTGACTGAGCCACCCAGGTGCCCCATAATTGAAATTTTTGTTAACTATGAGAAGCCTAAACAAGAAATAAAATCACCACTCTCTCACCTACCACCTGAACAGTTTTGTGTCAGCCCGTTTGAGCTGCTGTAACAAAATACCACTTACAAACACCGGGATTGGAAACAACAGAAACCTGCTTCTCACAGCTCTGGAGGCTGAGAAGTCCAAGATCGGGGAGCCAGCCCGGGTGTGTTTTGGTGACGACCTGCTTCCCGGTTCATAGCCAGCACCTCCTCTTAGTGTCCTCATGGTGCAAGGGTTGCGGATCTCTCTAGGGTGGGGTCCACCCTCTAGACTCAAGTACCCTCCGAAGGCCCCGCCTCCTAACGCCATCACCTTTGGGGGTTAGGATTTCAACATTCGATCTTTACAGGGATAGGTTCGGACCATAGCAAGTTTTAATCCCAACTTCTTTTCCCTTAACATGATAGGACAAGGAAGCTCCCGCTTCATTCTCCTTCTCCTTTCGAATAGCTCCCTCTCGTTCCGTGGTACGAGTATCCAGAACTGACTGCAAAGATCGCAATGGCAGAGGCTGAAGTTGCTTTTTTTTTTTTAAGTTTATTTTGAGAGAGAGAAAGAGTGCACAAGCAGGGGAGGGGCAGAGAGAGAGAGAGAGAGAGAGAGAATCCCCAGCGGGCTCCGTGCTGTCGGGACACAGCCTGGCGTGGGGCCCGACGCCCTAAAACACAAGACCTGAGCGGAAATCAAGGGTCAGGTGCTTCGCTGAGTGAGCACCCCCCCCACCCCGGGCGCCCTGAAGCTGCTTCCGATTTAGCGCTGTTGTAAGGGTCGGCAACATCGGACTCCTTGAGCACTGACCAGGTGCCAGGCGCTGCGAAGAGCACTGTCTTCTCAACAGCCCTGTGATCACTGTCCCCACTTGACAGCTGTAATAATAATATTTACTGGGCACCTGCTATGGGCCCAGCCTTTTTCTGGGTGCTTTATGTGGATAACTCATTTAAATCCTCACGACCACCCATGAGTCAGGTGCCCCTACGTGCCACAAAGGAACAGTTCCAGTAACGGTGGAAACTGCACCCTCACCTGGGTCTCTCTGACTCCAAAACCGGGTCTAAACCCACTGCACCAAGCACGCCGGGACTGGCTTCTACCGGGGGAGGCTGGCCCTCAGTGCGGAGGAGAACGGGTCAGCTCCCCGCAGTGCCCGGGAGGGAACAGAGGCAGGTCCGTCCTCGGGAGGCTTGACATGACCCCACCTGGGCATCTGGAGAGAGGCTGGGAGGTGTGGACACAAGAGGGGCTGTGTCCAGCACAGAGCTTTCTTGGCCTTTGGTGGCTTTTAGGGACAAAGAGGTGCAGAGAAGTGAGTATGGCTTGAACAGACCCAGCTGGTTCTCTGTCCCCTCTATAGGAATTTGGGGCCAGTGATAGTTTCCATCGCGGCAAGACCTTTCAGACGCACCCGCTCGGCCTCCAAAGCGCTGTAAGGCCTGGTCCCTGCCCACCTCTCCAGCCCCATCTTTCAGTTCCCTGTCGCTCTGCACTCCAGCCTCACCCGCTCAGGTCCTTGGGGTCACGAGGCTTCCTCCTGCCACCAGGCCTTTGCAAGTGCTGTTCCCTCTGCCTAGAAAGCTTGTCCCTCCCTTGTACACCCTCATAACTTCCTCCTTGTTCAGGTCTCAGCTCAGGCACCCCCCCAAATCTCCCAGAGTGCCTTTCTCCGACTCCCCACGCAGTGAAATCCTATCATGGAGCAAGTTCGAGTGTCACAGGGGATCGTGTCACCCGACACCCCGCTGGACTGTAAGCTTCATAAGGGCAGGGACCACATCTGCCCTCCTCCTCGGTGTGCACCTGGCAAGGCCTAGCAGGTGCCCCCAGAGATCTGTCTGGCTTGGGGGTAAGGGCTGACAGCTACAGAGCCCAAGGGTGTGCCACACTCAGCTCTCTGCGTTTGTATCAGCCTGTTTTAATCCTCACAAGCACACCAGGGTTCCTTATTATTGCCTTCCCCGGTGAGGCTCAGCAAGGTTGTCGCTTCCTCAAAGTTCACAAGTCGCTGAGGTTGAGGGACAACGGCAGGCTTTTAAAGTACGGCTTTAAAGCTGACGCGTGGAGGGGGCGCCTGGGTGGCTCAGTGGGTTAAGGGTCCGACTTCAGCTCAGGTCGTGATCTCACAGCCCGTAAATTCAAGCCCCGCATCAGGCTTTCTGCTGCCAGCACAGAGCCTGCTTCGGATCCTCTGTCTGCTTCTCTCTGCCCCTCCCCCCCACCTCCCTCAAAAGTAAGTAAACATTTAAAAACCTTTATAGAGCTGATGGGTGGAGCCATTGTCCTCAGTGGCCATCCCAGCTGGGCCCATGAGTGCCTGGAAATCCCAGCACCACCTGCCGCCAGCCGGCCACCGGAGTCAGGTGGCCGATGGCTTTGACGACGTGACTGTGGGGCCAGGGCGGCCCACACGTGGACAGGCCCTTCTTGTTTTCTTTGTCTCCGGTTCCCGCTCGGCAGCGCCTGCCAGGGCCTGCCAGGACTGCGCGTTTTCTATCTAATGGTTAAAATTCTTAGAAGTATTATTCTCTGCTTTGCTTGGCACGGCCACAGAACATACCTCTGATGCGGCAGGTAACTGGATAGGGTCTCGGTCACAGCAATTTGCTGAACACGAGGTTTTGTGCACAAAAACACATTACGGCACTCGGGGGTGTCACTCAGGAACACCGCCAGTCGTGGTCGGAATCTTGTGCATCAGAGAGGAGGGAGCAGGGCCAGGGGGCCCAGAAGAGGGAGGCTTGCACGGAGGATGTAGGAGTCCCAAAGATCTCAGCAAGGTGGGCCACAGGACCCACCCCAATATTAATATTCAGCCTAAACCAGTCAGATGGGCTTGGGATGAGAACCCAGCCCTGACGTCAGATGGGCCAGGGCTTGGGTCTAGCCTGACTGCCCCAGCTGTGTGACCTCTGAAAGACAATTAACCTCCCTGAACCTCAATTTCCTCAAATGTAAAATGAATAAAATCAGAGGCCTTACCTCCTAGGGCTTCTGCAAAATACACACAGGGTAAGAATGGTTTTTTTTTTTCAGTTTATTTATTTTGAGAGAGAGAGAGAGTGGGAGTCGAGGAGGAGCGGAGAGTGACAGGGGTGGAGAGAGAGAAGCACAGTGCAGAGCCTGATCCCACGAACCTCAAGATCATGACCTCAGCCAAAGTCAGTGCTGAACCAGCTGAGCCACCTAGGTGCCCCAGCGTAAGATTTTTGACTTTCGGGTCACCGCTGTATCCTCCAGGCCCGGAGTAGTGCCTGACATGTAGTAGAGATTCACTCAATAGATATGAGTTTACAGACTCGAATTGCTCAAAGCTGCGTTCCCAGTGCCTAGACCAGTATGCAGCACGTGGTGGGTGCTAAAAACATATTTGTCGAATTGACTTAATTATTCCCAGCTGTCCCCGAATACCAAGCGGAGCACAGGGCAGGTAGTCCTTACTCAAAAGCGTTTTCCGGGGCGCCTGGGTGGCTCAGTCGGTTAAGCGACTGACTTCGGCTCAGGTCACGATCTCACGGTCCGTGAGTTCGAGCCCCACGTCGGGCTCTGGGCGGACGGCTCGGGGCCTGGAGCCTGCTTCGGATTCTGTGTCTCCCTCTCTCTCTGCCCCTCACGTTCTGTCTCTCTCTGTCGCTCGATAACAAATAAACTTAAAAAAAAAAAAAAGCATTTTCCTGAATGACTGAATGGAAAGCATTCAGGAAAGGACGAAGGATATAGCGCTTAAATTACGTGAGCTGTTATTCATTGTCCATTCAGCAACTTTTCATTGAGGGCTTGGATGCGGTTGCTTTCTGACGCCAACTAGGTGTGCAACGATTCCATGTAACTCTGACTCTGAGTGGCCAGAGTTGGCACCAGACTCCACAGGTTAAGGGCTCAGCCCCACGAGACCGCCCTCACTTCCGATGCCAGCCACCACTGGGGTCCCCCAGGGACCCACACTTCCACCCCAGATACTAAAATTCAGCACAACCCCCTCCTCGGACTTTATAATTCACAGAAGTCAGGAAAGGGGGTTACTTCTGATCGCTGGTTTATTTTAAAGGACACGGCTCAGGAGCAGTCAAATACAAGAGAGGCACAGGGCAAGGTGGGGGTGGGGGCAGGCACAGAGCTTCCAGGCCCCCTCTGGGCACACCACACGCACCACCCTCCCCAAACAGCTCAAGGTGTCTCCCAGCCCCGAAGCCCTCCGGAAGTTCTAGTTCAAGAGTTCTTATAAACCAGCCTCCAGTTCCCTCCCCAGAAGTCCGGGGGAGGGCTGAAAGTTCCCACTTCTAATCACTATTGGGTCTCCCTGGTGACCAGCCCCCCCCCTTCTGAAGCCTCCTAGGGGCCCCACCCTGCGTCACCTCATTAGCAGAAACTCAGGTGTGGTCAAAAGGGCCCATTAAGAAAAGACACTCCTGTCACTCAGGAAATAACAAGTTTCAGGAGCTCTGTGCCAGGAACCAGGGACAAAAACCAAATCTACCACAGCCTTTATTACACCATAGCCTGCCACACGCTGTCACCATCCTGGGCACTGGATGAACAAGCCGGAGCGGTGCGGGTGGGGGCAGCGGTGGGCGGGGGGGGGGGTGGTGGGTAGGTCCAGCCTCCTATAGGTTACAGGCCATCAGACTCGATCCCCAGCTCCCACTCATCACAAAGCTTCTTGCCAGGGGCAAGTCTCTGCATTGCTGGCATTGAGAGAAAGACAAGAGAGGGACATTGTCCCTGCCCTCTCCGAGCTCACACCCCTTGGCTGGAGAGAAAAGACTGGCACAAAGGAAATCATCAGGAGAGGGGAGAAGAAAACCGAAAAGGAAGAGCAAAGACAGAGGAGATGCAGAGTCTCTCTGAGAGCCAGGAGATGACCATGGGTCAACCCCAGGGTCTGCCAGTTGGTGACTGAGGCTGTGGACCTGGAATGGGCTGCGGGTCCAACCGAGCCGGTCGGTCTCTGGAAAGCTCCATGGAAAGAAAACATATCTTGTTATGGGGCGGTTGCCATGGCGTGGTATCCAGCTGACATTTTTGTGCTTCTAATTGAAAGAATTGCAAACACTCTGGGCATCACCAGTGTGTTCCAGAAACTGTGGGCAAAAAGAAGGGCGTGACGACAGACAAAGAGACAGAGAGGAACCGAGGAAGAGAGAGACATCGGCCCCTCCTTGACGCCCCACCCAATGTGCTCTCCATCTGTCCTGTTGCCAGCTGGGTTCTCTGGAAAGCAGGGCTGAGAAGTGAGAAACACAAAGTCATTATTCGGGCCAATAAACCCAGGAAAAGATGCTCAACCTCATTAGCCTGCAGGGAAATGCGAATCCAACCACAGCGAGAGATCACTTGACACCCACAAGGATGGCCAGCATGAAAAAGACGAATGAGAACAAGTCGGGGAGGAGGAGTGCGCAGAAATCCGAACCCTCCGGCATTGCTGGTGGGAACGTCAAAGGTTGCAGATGGAAAACAGTCTGGCAGTTTCTCGAAAGGTTAAGAGTTACCATACCACCCCGCCATCCTACTCCTCGAGAAACAAAACTTGGGCATGAATGTCAGAGCCACCTTCTTCATAACTGAAGAAAAAGCAGACAGGGCACAAAGGCCCGTGGACTGGCGAATGGGTAAAGCGTGGCCGAGGCGGACGATGGAATATTACGCAGCCAGGAAAAGGGGTGAAGGACTGGTACAGTCTGCGGCGTGGATGAAAACGTTAGGAGAAGGAAGCTGTGAAATGCCCAGAATAGGCAAATCTATAGACAAAGTACCGTCGCGGTTTCCAGGGGCTGGGAGGGGAGGCAGGAGGGGGGTGTGACTGGTCACGAGTCCTAGGTTTCTTTTGGAGGTGATGAAAACGTTCTAAAATTGACTGTAGTGACCACCGCACCCCGGTTTGAACATACTACAAACCACTGAGGGGTTCCCCCGCCTGCAGAAGGAAAGGCAGGGCAGAGGAGCAGAACTGGGGGGCCGTCACTCCACAGTCCCGCCTGAGGAAGGCCCGCCAGCCCCCAGGGAGCTCCAGAGCAAAGACTGCCGGGTGTGACCAGGTTCCGGTACCACCCCCCCTGCTCAGTCACTGGCGGGGTAGGGAGGGGGATCCCCAGGAAGGCGCCAGGTGGGCTGGAAAGCAGAGGCGGCGGCTGCGGGAGCTCACAGCTGGGGGCCCGTGATTCAACCCTGTTCCTTGCCGCTGGGCCGGATCCCCCTTCCCCGCAGCCCATCATGAGCAGCGCCCCGAGTCTGCCACACCACTGTGACGCCACACCCCGCGGAAAGGGGCACAAGGACCCCTCCCACGGGCACGGCGCCCCACAGCTCCCACAGGACATTCCCGGGAGGTATTCAAGCCACGCAGCTGAGCCCCCCAAGGCAGTCTGCAAGCATTCAGTGAGGCTCTGCTGCGTGCCAGGGTCCGGTCCTGACACTGGGATACAGATGGGGTCCCCGCCCACATGGGGTTCACGTCTGTGGTGGTGCAGCAGCACCCACAAAATGTGTGGGCCCAGCAGCCACGGGCTGTGTGGCCCCCGCCCTGCCCTTGCGCCCCAGCTCTGGCTCCCACCTGCCCACAAAGCCGCTGGAACTGCCTGAGGCCTGTACGCAGCCAAAGATGCCCCCCCTTATGTTCCTCCAAGGTCCCGTGATGGGGCTGGGCTCTGCGCAGGGGTGGGGGAGCCCTTTCTCCCCAGCCCAGTGACACCCTGAGTCCCATGGGCCCGAAGCCTCAGCCAGGCGCCCAGTCTCACAAACTCTCCCTTGGCGGCCTCGTCAGCTTGCACCTCCAACTTCTAGCTCCCCGCAAAACCCAGAACTCGGGACAGCCCAGAGGAGCAGACGGTGGGCAGCCCATCTTCCCCTCTTTCCTGGCTCCTGCTTCCTCCCAAATACCCCACACCCAGGCCAAACAGAAGTTTCCCTGTATATGTTAATGGAAACCTGGAAACCTGTGAGTGTGTGCGTGTGTGTGTGCGTGCGTGTGTGCGTGCGCGTGTGTGTGTGTGTGTGTGTGTGTGTGTGTGGTGTATATGTGCACCACGGGTATGTCTCCAATCAAAAATGTCCCATTCTTCCCAAGGCCAAGACTACACTGTGTACGCTGTATGTTAGCTAACTAGACAAGATGGGGCGCCGGAGTGGCTCAGTCGGTGAAGCGTCCCATGAACTTCGGCTCAGGTCACGATCTCACAGTTCATGGGTTTGAGCCCCGCGTCGGGCTTCACACTGCCAGCACAGAGCCTGCTTGAGATTCTCTCTCTTTCCCTCTCTCTCTCTCTCTCTCTCTGCCCTTCCCCCACTCTTTCTCTCTCTCAAAATAGATAAACTTTAAAAAAAAAATGCCCCATCCTCACCCATCAGACTGAGGGGGAACTAGAGCTCAGGAATCTGACTCTAATCCAGCGTCTGCCCCAGAATTATCAGGCGGGGAGGCACTGCTCACCCCACTGCTTATCTGGCCGGCCGCAGAGGTCACTCCTGGAGCACGGTGCTGGGGTGGAGGAGGGATGCTGCCGACGTGGGGGAGTCTCTGTACGGGGAGCTGGGTGGCCGCAGCCCTCAATGGGGCCTTCTTGCCCCCAGACACAACCTGGCTTGTCCCCCTCCCCTGGCTCACCCATCTACTTTATGAGCTAAGATCTGGTCCTTGGGCCCCAAGGACAGTGGCAGTCACTGGGGGGCAACTGGATGGCCTGGGAGGCTCCTTTTCCCAGGATGGATGTGAGGGCCACCCAGGCCTGTGCAAGGCTCAAACCCCCTGTTTCTGTGGTTCTGGACCGTATGTCCAATAGAGTCAAGAACATCACCTAGGGCAACCAGGAAGGGCTGTACTGAAAAGAGTCCAGCCCTTGGACTCTGACGTGGCCCCCCGAGTGCTGGGCCCCCACCCCAGGCCAGGGCCTCTGGATGCTGCCTGTGCAGCCCAGCTCTAACCCTGGTTAGGAGGAGTCCTTGCAGAAGACCATCTGGAACCAGGGTAGAGAGGGACCCAAGTGCCACACACTGCTGAGAAGGTAGGCTGGGGTCTGGCTGGGGTCAGGAGATCTGGGTTCAAGTCTCCAGCTTGCCACAGGGCCGCCTCTCCCTCGCTAGGCCTCAGTTTTTCCCACCTGAACTATGAGACAGCTTGAAGTTCCCTGCAGCCCTTTGCAGCAGCAATGCTCTAGGATGATAAGTAGACCCACGGGACATCCTGGCAGTGATCAGTCCCCAGGGATAGGCCAGCCCAGTGAGCTCTCCAGGCTGGTGGTCTGCCTCTCAGCCTAGCAGGATCTCCCCCCCCCCCACCAACACACCCAATGCATCAATCACTCCTGAGTCTCCAGGCTCTGAGAACCCCCACATTGCTCAAGCTCACAGAGGACAGGACACATGTACATCCGGGAATACTGACCAACAGTAACCTTGGGCTAACAGAGGGCTCCGTGCACCTCAACTGTTGCCACCCTCAGGGGCAGAGTAGGGTTCTGCCCAAGGGCACAGGGAGAGGATTCGGTAGGAGGAAGAGGAGACGAGCTTCAGACTTCTCAGAGATCCCCAGCCCCAGTGGCCCACTCTGCCCTTCCTGCCTTCCTGGCAAACATTACTGTTAGATCACCCTCTTTCCCGCAACCCTCCAGACTGTCACAGTCCGTCCATCACCCGCAGCACTTGAGATGAGACCTCAGCTTGTTCTCAGGGGTTGTCGCTTCGATAGGAGTTAGAGCCTAAAGTCCTCACACAAAAGGAAAATTCCACAGTGTCAAAGATCATCCTTGAAACCTCCTGAATCTCAGAGTACAGGGTAGGTCAGTTTTTTTTTTTAAGTTTATTTATTTATTTTGAGAAAGAGCGTGTGTGCACGAAGGGGGGAAGGGCAGAGAGAGAGAGAATCCAAAGCGGGCTCTGCACCAGCAGTGCTGAACCTGACATGGGGCTCGAACTCACAGTCCATGAGATCATGACCTGAGCCAAAACCAAGAGCCACCCAGGCGCCCCAGGATAGGCCAGATTCTTAATGAAACTGACCCAGGTGGTTTTTCCTTCCAGCCTCGCCACGGATCGCTGTGCCATTGGTGGAGGGCCGGATGATGGGCTCGAATGCAGTTGGTCGAGAGTCTGGAGCGTATGAAAATGCCTGTCTTTGAAAACTACCCTCCCTCAGGGTTGTGGGAGAGGCACTAGGGGCCGAGATCAGCAAACGGACAGCAGAAACCAAGTCCTACATCTTCCTGTTCTCTCCCTGGGACGAGCGTAGTCGCTGGTGGGGCAAACCCGCCTGATCCGGATGAGCTGTTAGCTTTCTCTCTTGCAACCAGGGAGCACAGCGCTGAGAGGGAGTGGGGAGTTTGCACGGGTTAAATGTCACATGATGCGAATCCACTTAATTGGCCATCCCCACAGTATCTCATGGGCACCTGCTGGGCACGCTTACATATCCCTTGTCTCAGGGACCTTGTGGTACAGACCTGTTAACACTAGAATAGATGTTTCTTGTTCTTAAAAGGGGGGTTCCCAAGTCCGACGCCTCTCTGGGAAACTCCCCACCTTCTGGGACCCGGTGAGAAGCTGAGCCCACCGTCCACGACAGAAACAAGTGCCAGGTGCTCGCGTTCCTAGACGCCCTTGCAGCAAAGGTGCAAGCGTGTGACTTGTACACTCTCTCAGGCAACCAGACATATGTCTCCAGGCATAAAGATGCAGAGATTTAGAGGCACCTAGGTGGCTCAGTCAGTTATGCGTCTGACTCTCGATTTCCGCTCAGGTTACAATCTCCCGGTTTGTGGGATGGAGCCCTGAGCTGGGCTCTGTGCTGACAGCGTGGAGCCTGCTTGGGATTTTCCCTCCTTCTCTCTCTCTCTCTCTTCCCCTCCCCAACTCACACGCACACACGTGCACTTTCTCTCTCAAAATAAACTTTTAAAAAAATCTTTAAAAAAAAAGATGCAGAGAATCAGAGACACTACTGGGTGGGGGCTGTGGTGATAGCAGGGGCACTGAATTTGCAGAGGCAGCCAGGAAGCAAAGCAGTGAACCCCACACATCAGTAAGAAAAAGACTGATGACCCAGCAGGAAAAGATAAAAATGAGCGGGCAAGTCATAGCAAAGGGAAGCAAGTGCCCAAGAGACGGGCAAAGAGATGCCCGACCACACTGGTAAGCAGGGAAGGAAAAATAGCGATGAGACGCTATTTCTCACCCGTCAGCTTAACAACAATGTGAAGGTCCAGATGCCGTGAAATGGCATCTCCTTCGAGTTCTGTAAAACAGATGCCAACATATAGACACCTGGCAATGTCTATACCCTACAGCCAGCAGCTCCTCATCTGGGTATGTATGTACCAGATAGAGAGTTCCAGCCCTTGTGTGTAGGATGGAAATACTGATCCTTTCCGATCTGGGGGCAACCCTGGGGGAGAGGGTAACGGGGGCAGCCTGAGCCCCTGCCCACTGCAACTCAACCAGCCTACTTCTGTTCTAAACTCTGTCCCGTTTACCCCAACGAGACGTACATGTTCTGTTTATGCCGCATGATGCGCAACAGGCAGGACACCGAGATGGGCAAAGGTGGCCATGACCGCATTGTCATAATAGGGGGACATAGAAACCATTTGCGTCTCTGTAGTGGAGACTGTAGTGGGCTGCCTAGACCCCCTGCAGTCTGAGACACTCATTGCCCATCTCCTTGGGATTGTTGGCTGCTAATGGCTCATAACTGAGTTCTTCTCTGAGAATGGCCTTCGGTGGAAGGGAGCTGCTTTGCTTATATGCCCTCCCTGAGGAAGCCTACCTCCAGTGCCCAGCCCCTTTGTCTCAGTTCAGCACAAATCAGTAGGACTACCCCAGCTCCAGAACTCCCCCACAGGACCCGTGGAAGCCTCTGAAGCATCTGTATTGCAGCCCACTTTCTCTTCCAGCCAAGCCTGCCTCCCACGGCCCCTCCTAGGTAGGAGTCCTGCGAGCACTCTCTCATGAACCACCTGCATGCAAATCTTCATCGCAAAGTCTGTTTCTCTGGAAACCTACTTGTAACAGACATGGTCCAAGACCGGGCCCTCTAAATCGGGAGTTTAGAGCCAGATCACCCTACTTGGCAGATGGCAGTGAGGACCCCATCACTGGGGACGGGTGGAACACATAAGTACCTGGCATGGGGAAGTGTTAAAAATTTCACAGGGGGTGAAGTGGGATAGGAAAATGGTAGAAAGGGAGGCACCAGTTGCTACAACACCTCACACATTCGGGAGAAACTGGATGGGTCTTGTTAGGTGCAGTAAATACACTGGAGAAAGCCAATGAAAGACTGAAGGTGATTACTTCCCAACTTATAGTGAAGTGTACAACTCTCATCTCCTGCAGCAAGAGGGCATAAAAAGCTCAGAATCAAGCCCAGGACTTACTTATAAAAATAGCAGCACTCTGAAGAAAGTAGAATTCTCAACCAGTTCTGACAAATCTGTTAATGCCAAAATTAGCACCCTGGCTGGGCAGGGGTGGGACCTTGGCACTTAAGATAGTGTCCGTGTGCTCAAGAATAATGAAATCCTAGGTCTTCCTGAGCCCTCTGGCCTCACAGAAGTGGCCCCTCCTCCCCTTTAAAGGTGCTTCCCTTTGCTTAAAGATGGTGCAGAGACCTCTATCTTATAAGATAGGATTTACACCTACCTCTCCTCCTGGCCCCCACCAATAACTAGAGCCTGGGTCGGGTGCTGGACCTGCTAAGGAGGGGAAAATACTATACCCTGAAGGTGCTGCAGGATCTCGTCAGTCTACACTGGCAGGAGTAGATCCTGAGGGTTCTTAATTAAGGATGGGCTATAAAGTTGGCTAAAGGAGAGTGTAGTAATATGGGAGCACGGTCCCATGATCAGAGTGAACACCCTGGCACGGACCTTGGGAGATGGCACTAATGTGCTGCTAGAATAGATCTTATAACCCTGGAGAAAGTGATGGACCGTCCAAAGTGAAGGACAAATGCCAGAGCTGTCATGGCAGGTGGTAGAGGAAGGAATCAGAATGCTCATAGACACCGGCATGCTAGAGAAGATATCCTAGGTAAAGGTGGAACACCCACCAGCTGGCTATGTTCCATGGAAAGCCCAGAGGGCACCACATTTTCCAACATGATAAAGAATAATATAATGAGGTGGCCCCAGCATCACTCAGAAGCTCACTGGTGGCAGACCTATGGAGACCAGGGCCAAAGGGAACGGACTCCCTCCTTGCAGTGGAGATGATGAGGTCTTGAGTAGATGCTTAACCAAAAGAAGCACAATGGTAATCATTGTAATGCAGAGCAAAACTGCAATGGCAAAGAAAGATTAAGGAAATTATTAATAGACTAAGACATCCCCAGGGGGAAGGTAGATGGGCAATTTATACAACCAAAAGAAATCAAGGATGGATTATCAGAAAGCCGAGAGCTGCCATCCTAAGAAAGTCACAGTTCCTTGGCCAATTTCTGGACCTGAGCTAGTTCTCAGACCCAGAAACCACTGACTGAAGGAGAAGCCAGGTTACCGTGAGGAAGAACCCTGCAATGCCATGGCAAGAATAGATGGTAATTATTCCTCCAGATTTTCTCCAAAGGATCTATAGTCATTCACATGGATAACCATACACTCAAGGAAGAAGAATGTCCTGGGGTGCCTGGGTGGCTCAGACAATTGAGCATCTGACTCTTGATTTCTGCTCAGGTCATGATCCTGGGGTCATGGGATCGAACCCCATGTTGGGCTCCATGATAAACATGGAACCCGCTTGGGATTCTCTCTCTCTCTCTCTCTCTCTCTCTCTCTCTCCCTCTGCCCTTCTCTCCTACATGCGATCTCTCTCTCTAAAATTAAAATTAAAATTAATTTTAAAAAGAGAAAGAAAAACGCCCTCATATTTCAGTGACTTTCATATACGGGATCTGAATTGACATTGATACTCAAGGAATTGAAGGGGTGTATCATGCCCCACCACCACCACCATTAAAGGACATGTGGGGACCAGGCAATGAATGTGGCTTGATTCACATCTGGTTCACAGTGGATTCACTGAGCCCTAGATCCGACCAGTGGTCATTCCCCCAGCCCCAAATGTATGATGGGAAGAGACATACATGGTGGTTGTCACAGCCCCCCATTGGCTCCTTGGCCTATGATAAGAGCTAGCACAGTGGCGGGGGCCAAGTGAGAAGCCCCTGACACCACCTTCCCATTCTAGCCAAGGATAGCAAGTAAAAAACAAGACTGTGTCCCAGAGAGAATGGCAGAGATAGGTGCCACCCTAGAAACCTAAGGGATGTGTGATCTCCATCATAGTCCCATTCAATTCCCTCGTCTGGCTCCTAAATGACAGGTGGTCCTGGAAGATGACAGTGAACAATTGTAAACTCAAGCAAGTAGGAGCCTCCATTGCAGCTGCTTGATGATGTGCAGTCTCTGCTAAACACAGCCCCAAGTGCACGGTATGCAGCCTTTGATCTGGCAAATGCCTTCTTTTCTGTTCCTTTCAAGAAAAGGATCAGAAAGATTTCCCATTCGTGGAAGAAGAGCAATAGTATACATTTTCAGTCTTCCCAGGGCTAAGTTAACTCTCCTGCTGTCTATCATAATACAGTCCGAAGGGACAGGCTGGACATCCCACAGAAAATCACAACGATCTACTCTGTCAGTGACATCATGCTAATTGGATGAGCGAGCAATGGCATGCATTGTGGAGGCTTTTGTAAGATGTGTGTATTTCTGAGAGTAAGATACAAACCCTATCGTACATTCAGGATGCTGCCATAGCAGCGAAGTTTCTGAGAGGCCAGTGGTCTGGGACATCCCCTCCAAAGTTAAAAAGCAAATGAGGGGAACCTGGGAGGCTCAGTCAATTGAGCGTCTGACTTCAGGTCCCGATCTCAAGGTTTGTGGGTATGATCCCCGTATCAGGCTTTGAGCTGACGGCATGGAGCCTGCTTTGGATTCTCTGTCTCCTCTCTTTGCCCTCTCCCACTCAAGCGTGCACGGCCAATCTCTCTCTCTATCTCTCTGTCTCTCTCTCTCAAAAATAAATAAACATTTTTTAAAAAAAGCTAATGAGTGCTACCTATACCTCCTACAAAGGATAATGTCTGGTAGTACTTTCCAGAACATAGTTGGGAATATTGCGTGATATGTTAGGTTGCTAGCCCCAAGTGGGACCCAGAGCAGGAAAATGCTCTACAGCAGATCCAGACTGTAGTGTAAGCAACTCTGCTTACAGTTGAGTCAAATAACTCAACAGACCCTATGGTACTAGAAGCGTTTGTGAAGGGAAGAAAGACGCCATGTAGAGTTCATGACAAGCCCCAGCAGAAGAGCAAGAGTGTACCATTTGCAACAGAGAAGTCTACACCTTTTATAAAATAGCTCCTGAAGTGCTACTGAGCCTAGTTAGAGATGCACCATCTGACCTTGAACTTTAAATGACCATGCAGCCCATCATGAGCAGAGTTCCATCAGACCGGCTAGGTCAAAAGGTTACCTGGGCCCAACAGCAATTGGCCATACAATGGAATGGGACATCTCAGATCAGGAACAAGCAAGGCCTGAAGGTCTGAGGAAACTGCATGAGTGGGGAACCCACACGACCACGTCATTCACCTCTGTCGCACTGGTTCCTCTCTTTTGGCTCACATCAATGACCTCTTAGTTGGGGGGAAACTTGACCAGCTGATGGAGAAGGAAAAAGCCCGAGTTTGGTTCACAGATGGGTCATTTCTGCACGTGGCAGAAGCCGAAAATGATCGGTTGTTATTCTATAGCCTTGGAAGTGGTGACACTCTTCCCAGTGGCAGAGCTTTGGGGGCATGCCTGATCATTCCATTAGTGCTGGAAAAGAAGTCACCTGAGGTTAGACTCTACATGGATCCACAGGCGGTGGTGAGTGGCCTGGCTAAGAGGCACTAAACAACTAAGCAGACAGAACAACTCGGCCAGTCAATGTCAGCCAGTCTCTGCAGTTGGCCACCCCAGTGCTGGTTAAATGGGCTCATGAATGGAGTGGCCGTAGTGGCAGGAATGGAGGCTGTTTATGGGCCCAAAACGAGCTTCCACTCGCCAAGGTGGCTCCAGCGACAGCCACTGCAGAATGTCCATTCTGCCGACAACAGAGACCAACACTGAGCCTTTAGGATGACACTATTGCTTAAACAAAACAGCCAGTCACTTGGTGACAAGTTGCCTACACTGGAGCCCTACCACCCTGAAAGAGTCAGCAAATCTTCTTGGCTGAAATCAATACATATTCTGCATATGGATTTGCCTTTCCTACCTGCAGGGGCCAGTCAATACCACTACCCTGGGATGTGCAGAGTGGTTTGATCTACTGACACAGGATCTTGTATGACATCGCCTCGATCAAGAAACCCATTCAACAGCAGAGAAGGTCTAATGGTGGGCAAATGACCATTGGATCCCTATCACAAACTGTACCATTGAGAAGGTACTGGCCTGAAAGGTGTAGCCGAGATCTCATATCGGAGAGCACGTCCTGTGAGGATGGTACACCATCCTGCAAGATGGGAATAAACTCTAAAGCAGGGATCACCATGCATGGAATTCCCAACAGGTAAAGGAGGTGAGTCCAGGAACCACAGATGGAAGTAGGAGTGACCCAATTACCATCATTTACCATAACCTAACTGGGGAATTTGGGTTTCTCATTCCTTCAACTTTAGACTTCGTGGATCTAGAAGTTCTGATTCCAAAGAGGGCATGCTCCCACCAGGGGACACAGTAAAGACCCCATTAAACTTAAAATTACAACCATCACCTGGTTACTTACGTTTCCTTATGCCAAGAGGCCAACAGGCAAGAAGATGAGTCACTAAACTGACAAGTGTAATTTTGCTGTTAGCAGAAGGACGTAGGGCTGCCCTTGTATAGTGAGAACAAAGAAAAATACATTTGGAAGCCAGGTAATCTACTGAGTGTCCCTTAGTATTTCCCAATTCTGATAGCAAATGCACACGTATGGTAATTATGGCCAGGGAAGAATATGATGACCAAGCGTATAGTCCCCCAATGATGACAGTCAGGGTCATGCCAGCAGGAAAGCCACCTAGACCAGCGGAGGTGCTGACAGAGGATGAAATGGACATAGAATTGATATGAAATGAGCACGAATGGACAGTAGACATGGGAGATGATGAGATCCTGATATAGCCTCAATCCTAGCCATGGTGGCAGGGGCTACAATTTGTCCCACTAACTTCCCTTTTGTCATTTCCCCTGGAAAAGTCCTGGAGGAGCCCCCCCAGAGGCGGAGCTTTTACAATATGAAGCAGGTGGATCCAAGCAGCACAAGAGCTGGACTGTATTGGATGCTGTGGTCAGCTGAGCACAGAGGCATTCACCCCCCGTCCCCAGCTGCCAGAAGTGTTGGCTGCAGACGGTCCCCTTATGAGTCCTCTCTGGGACTTGACCTTCAACAAACAGAGCTGCCTCACCCAATATCATGTCCCCTTCCTGAAGGCAGCCTTCATCCGATGACCAGACAATGAGGGGTCCAACCGCCTGGAAACTTGTCTTGACGGAGGACAACTCTGAAAGTCTCTCCCGGCTCCAGCACTCCCCGTGGGGATCGGCCGAGGTCTCTGTCCCAACTATGTCACGCTCCCACCTCTCTGTGCCCAGTTCTGCTGCCCTTGCTCCCTCCCACGTGGCGTTCCTGAGAACGCTCCCCGGGACTCTTGCTGCCACCAGTCTCTGTCTCCGCATCCACCTCCTGGAGAACCTAGCCAAATGGATTCAATGGGGAAAATCTATGCACTGTGATTTATTCAGAAGTGGAAATCCATACAGATCTTAAGAGGAATGAACGAGAACCAGGTGAATCAACAACAATGTGAAAAATGTAATAAAAAAATGTGCGTGAAGTTCCTGTCATGCAAGATGCGTAAGTTCTTAAGGTCTGTTGGAGAGCACAGTGCCTGTGGTTGTAACAGTACGGTTTTATGAACTTGAAGGTATGTCAAGAAAAGATCGCATGATAAGTGTTATTTTTAAACAACACACAAAAGAACATCAGGAAATTTTTGGAGGTGATGGATAAGTTTAATACCTCGGTTGTGATGATGGTGTCATGATGTATGCATTTGCCCAAATTCATCAAGATTCACACACAATATGTGTCCTGTATTTTGTATAGCAAAGATACTTCAGTAAAGCTAAAATGAAATGAAACAAAACAAAAATCAGTTGGCGCCAGGAAGTCCCGTTTGCAGGGAGCCCTTATCCCAGATGATTTTACATTAAAACAGATTCTTCCCTCTAGGAAGAAACACCTTGCTTTGGCCTTGTGACACCCTGACCAGATGAACTGCACTGTGCTTGGACTTTTTCGGAAGAAACAGCGAGAAAATAAATGGCTGTTGTTTCAAACTGTATCAAATACGCACTAATTTGTTACGGCAAAAGAAAATGTAAAAAAAAAAAAATGAACTTGTGTGAAAAATAAACAAGAAACTGAAAGATACGAACATGTAAAAATGTCATACACGAGAAACAGTATTATATGCTATTTATTGCCGGACAAAACTGTAATAAAGGTATTAAAACACAGGCTGGCTCACCAAATTTATCATACTGGCAGCTTCTGCGGAGAAGAGGAAGAGACTAAATATAATGGACTTCAGAAAGGACTTTAATGTTTTAAGTGACATATTTTATGTTTTACTTTTTTTTTAATTCTTTTAATGTTTGTTTATTTTCTAGAGAGAGAGTGTGAGCAGAGGAGGGGCACAGAGAGAGGGAGACACAGAATCGGAAGCAGGCTCCAGACTCTGAGCTGTCAGCACAGAGCCTGACACGGGGCTCGAACTCACAAACTGTGAGATCGTGACCTGAGCCGAAGTCGGACGCTTAACCGACTGAGCCACCCAGGTGCCCCTTTATGTTTTACCTTTTAAAAAAGAAAATTGAAACAGAGATGTCAAAATTTTGTCATATGTTAGTTCTGGGTGGTGAGTATATTCATTATATTGATTTACTATCGCTTTCTGTATTAAAATGGTTTCCAAGCTTAAAAAAGTGCAATGCAGTATGATCAGCATTCTGAAAAGTATGAAGGTATGCAGTATCCACATAATCGGAGTGATCCTTGTCTCTGGGGGATCAGGAGAGAAAGACTCCATCAGGTGGAATCCCAAGGACAGCATTTCAGACCCAGCAGCATCCAAGCCCAGCAAATGCTCCCAGACCAAAACACACCATCTGGTGTGGCCAGACAGAAGGCATGGGTCAAACAGTGGCACGGGAGGCTGGGCAGCCCGAAAGGAACAGATCAGGCAGAGCCCCAAACACACACGCACATGCACACGCACACACACACACACACACACACACACACCTTGGTTCTTCCTAGGAGCTGTTACCCTGATCTGGGGACTTCACACAGATGCACTGGAGACTCTACAGGGAAGAATAAGTTCTAAACTGTGCAAAACGGGGCCACGTCTGGCCCAGGCATACGTTTTTCTGGATCTGATGTCCTACAATAAAAACGCTAAATAACATATCCTGTCAACACAATGACCCACGTTGGACCATGACCCTGGAATCAGGCCAAGCTGGGTTCGTATTCTGGCTCCACCATCAATGATCCGATTGGCCTTGAGCAAGACAGTGACCTCTCTGAGCAGTGACAGTGACCTTTCAGTTTCCTCATCTGCAAACGACAGATGGCAATAGACCTTCCTGTGGTTGGGAAGATGCAGGGAGGCGGCAGTCATGCAGCGTGGTCAGTGCCCGGCACGGAGCGGGCCCCCCGTCGATGCCCACGTCCAGACGCCCAGGGAGGACTCTCCCAGAGCCTCCTGCCAGGTGCCCTTCCCGAGGAAAAGTCGCTCTGCCTTGGGAATTCGTGAGGAAAGGAGCCCTTCCTAGACAGTCCCCAAATTCCTCACTCCTCAAACGGGAGAGGATAAAAGGGCTCCTTAATTGGTACCACAAAGACTTTTCCACAGAGAAAGAAATAGAACTTCTAAATTAAAGGCAGATTTCTCTGCAGGAGGGGCAGCTGGCCCGGAGCCGGAGCCATTCTCCGGGAGGGAGGCCAGGGTGGTGGGAGGAGCGTCTGGGGAGTACACGCACCCCACCCAGACTTGCCCGAGTGTCCTCATGTTTGTTATCTGATGGGCACCTCACAGGCGGGTGGCCGTGCCAGTGCTGCCCGGCTGAATCCGCAGCTGCAGGCTGGCCCAGCTGGTTCCCTGCGATGGGGCCCCGGGGAACAAGATAGGCTCTAGGGGAGTCCGATCCAGCGGGCGGACAGAGAGCTGCCGCAGGAAGCTACAACCCCTGGCGGAGCCCGGGCTGGCTGGGACCCTGGGCAGAAGAGGGGCGTCAGCATATCAAGGTAGGCTTCCCATGGGAGCAGGTACCAGTCAGAAAGCCACTGAGAGGTCCCTCGATGCGTCGCTGGGCCTCCTGGATGGCCTCTGGTCAAGAAACAACTGGAGAACCGAAAGCCAGGTGCAGATTTCAGGAAGCTCGGGAGCCCCGTGTTCGGGCCAGATGAACATTCAAGAATGCACTTACCGTGCAATCATACGTTCATTTGTCGAGAAACCCTTGGGAGCTCCACAACACAGCCCAGGGCCTGGAGACTCAGCAGTGACACGGCCTGGCCCTCGTGGAGGCTTCAGTGAAGTGACGCACGGAGCCTGACTTGCATGCGGGCTGACATGGGACTCAGTCTCCCGACCCCTCCCATCTCAGGACACCTCTGCCCCTAGGCCTGGCAAGAGTCTACTCCAGATGGTCCCCGCCGAGGGGAGGTCAGGCTTCCAGGGGCCAAAGCCGGGTAGATTTCAGACCAAACTGTAGCTTTGCAGAGCGGAAATGCTGGGTCAAAAGTCCACCTTCAGCATCTAATGCAATCACTGATCCAGGCAAGAATTATCAACGAATGTGTTAAAACTACACGGTGAATCGTCAGTGAACCACTGGACATTCACACTGTACAAAATAGACCCTACAGATTTCCTTGTGGCCCAAGAGGAAGAAATGGAACTGGAGAAGTCAGGCTGTCCCTACCCCCTCCCAGAGTCAGTCTTTCACTAGACACAGTGGGACAACCAGGAATCTTGTGTCTGCCCAGTGATACCGCTTGAAGCTGTCAACTATCTCATAATATGCACCAGCCAGAAGATGTTTACTGGGTCCATCAAACTGCAGATTTGACTTCCAGTTCACAGGATGTAAAAAGGGATAAAGGAACAAGATAAATAGTAACAAAAGAGGGACACCTGGCTGGCTCAGTCAGTTGAGCGTCCGACTTCAGCTCAGGTCATAATCTCCGGTTTCGTGAGTTCGAGCCCCGCATCGGGCTCTGTACTAACAGCTCGGAGCCTGGAGCCTGCTTCAGATTCTGGGTCTGCCTCTCTCTCTAGCCCTCCCCGGCTTGTACTCTGTCTCTCTCGCTCTCGAAAATAAATAAACATTTAAAAATCGTAATACAAAAAGAAAAAATCCCACTGATCATCTGCCAGATGATGGACCCACTCTCTTCAACCAGCCACAACAGAGAGCATTGTGCTAGACGGAAAGCAATCCGAGGCACAGGTGCCCACAGGCACTGCAAGGTCCTGGACCATCTTCTGCTTCACAAACTGGCTGCGACACATTGCTAAGACAACTGATTCCCTCACTAAATACGGACCAGGTATAAGATGATATTTAGATGTGATTTACCTCATCAGGTGGGATAACGTTATTTTAGCTCAATAGAAAATGCCCTCATCTTTTAAAGATGCACACTTGAGTAACATAAAAACTCTAGAATGTTCATAGTTCCTTGTGGTAGACACAGTTCCAAGATGGCCCCCAAGAGTCTCATCCCCTGGTGTACATGCCCTGAGTGTGAATATGATGGGATATCACTCCTGTGATTCGGTTACATTAGGTGAAAAAGGGGAAGGAATTTTTCAGATGTCCCTAATCAGCTGACTTTAATAAAAAGGGAGATTATCCTGGATGGGCCTGACCTAATCAGTTGAGCCCTTTGAAAGAGAGCCTAGAGATCAGAGATAGAAGACGTCAGAGAGATCCAAAGCAACAGCAGACATGTCACTGTTGGCCTTGAACAAGCAAACTGCCATGTTGTGGAGAAGGCCACACATAGGGAACAGAAGGTGGCCTGTGGTTGCTGAGGACTTCAGTCCTACAAACACAAGAAACTGAATTCCACCGACAATTCTCTAAACTCTGTAGAGGTCCCCAGGGTTCATAGGAGACCCAGCCCTGGCAGACACCTGGCTTTTAGCCTAGTGAGACCCTAAACAGAGGGCCCCCAGCCCATGCCTGGACACCTGACCCACGGAAACTGTACGATAATAGATGTGCATTGTTTTTAGCCATTCAATGCATAGTCATTTATGATGCTTCTTTACTCATAGTAGCCAAAAGCCAGAAATTACCCAAATACCCCTCAACCAGAGAATAAATAAACAAATTGCAATTCACCCCCACAGTTGGAATACTCAGCAATAAAAAGGAATGAACCTCTGGTACATGTCACGGCTTGGGTGAATCTCAAAAACATTATGTTGAGCAAAAGAAGCCAAACACAAAAAGACTGTAAGCCTTTGTTTATATTCCATGATTCCATTTACATGATATTTAAGAGCAGGAAAAAAAAAACTGATCTGTTGTGTTAGAAATCAGGACTGTGGTTGCCTGTGCACGGGACAGAGGAGAATTCACTGGAAAGGAGCTTGAAGAACTTTCTGGGGTGATGAAAATGTTTTAGATCTTCATCTTCGTTCGGGCATGGATTACACGAATTTTGCTCATTTGTGAAAGCTCATCAAACTGTGTACTTAAGATCCATACCTTTCATCGGATGTAAATTACTCCGCAACTTAAACATAACACTAATTCTACCCCCGGGTGTTTAGAGCTTGGCAGACGGCTCTTCCTGGACCTGGAGGCAAGAGAACAAGCAGTGGGTGGAGGGGATGATCCTTCAAGATGCTCATACTCACATGTTTGCACACGTGCCTGCGCACACACGTGAGTGTATGTGCGCGCGCGCACACACACACACACACACACACACACACACACACAGATGGCAGCATTCCAGGCCGACTCAGGCTCCCCTTTGGCCTTTGCCTCGTTTAATGTGGAAAAGGCAACTGCCTCCCAGCTCCCAGGTCACTGCCCTGTGTGTCCGCCTGTCAAGATAAGAAGTCGAAGGCAGATGCTGCTAATTACCTGGTCTGTCGAGGGCTCCCCTGGCCTCACATCTGGCGCCATCTCCAACATCCAGCTTGAGCCAATAAAAGCCAAATGAAATCACAAAGGGCTAATTTGGTGGTCAGAGCTCTGACAGGCTGCGCATGAGGAGGTGTGAGGGCAGGACGGGGACATGGCTGGGAGCGCAGGGCAGGAGAGACGCCTCGCTGACCGTGCCAGCAGGACGGAGAAGTGAGAAGGACCCCCTTTCCCCATAGCAAACTGCTTCTGCTCCGGCCGGGCCCAGGGCAGGTCCCGGGAGAATATCGGCTGCTCGGACTCATTTTACTGAGCACCCAGGGAGGGAGGCCCTGCCTTCCAAGCCAGCCGGCGGCCGGACCCGCCTTGGGAGTTTCGTGCTAGATCCGCAGGTGTGGAAACACCAAACGGGAGCCCCGGCATTCCAGCGGTCCAGCCCCTCGTGGGCACCCCGCTTGTGCCTCCAGCGGGTGTGTCGGAGAGCAGGCATCTATGCCCAATATCGCCGGGGGGAGACCGGCCCCAGGAACCACCTGGGACAAGGCCGAATGGAAAATCACCCGGCAGCTGGGAGACTTTTGGAAAGCCCTCACCCCACTGCCCTGTCACTTTGTCTGAAATGCCACCATCGAAGAGAGGCATTTCTTTGAATTTAAAGGCTCTGCAAGTCCGGGGGAGATGTCACCGCCTCAAGACTCATATCTCGGGGACTAACATTCTTAAGTCTTGGAGGAGAGAGGCTGCAAGTAGAGGAAAAGATCAGTGCCATCTGTGTGATGGACCTCAGTTTCCTCATCTGTGGAACGAGGCCGTGGAGTTGGATGACCTCCCAGGTTAAAGCGAAAAGGGGAGGCTGCCCTCCCCGTTCCTTATCTTTGCCGCGTTCATCGAGAATCACCAACGGGCGGCCCCTCGAGGCAGAGTCAGCCAGCAGACATGTTTGGTTTGGCCTGCAGAGCCTTTGAAGAGAATGTGGGCCAACAATTTAAAACCGGACAGATTTCACATTTTAAAAATGCCAAATGTCTTGCTTCTTTTGGAAAATGGGAAGCTCTGAGGGCACTGGGCCCACATTCCACAGGACAACAATTGTTCCGTGCTAGGGCCAGCCGCCCGGTGCAGAGAGGGCATGCAGCCTTCAGTTTGCTCCAGTCCCCACCATGCCTCAGTGTCCCCCACCCCCACCCCCACCCAGCTCACCTGGCCCTCTCCTTTATCTGCCGGACCCTTGCAGGCACCCGAGCTGGCGAGCGCGTTCTCGATGGTCCCGGCCAGCAGCCCCTCACAGCACGGCGGACGGGTGACCCGGGGCCCCACATCCTCACGGGCTCTGCGCACGGTTCGCCTCCCTCTTTGGGAAGCCAAAATAGAGCTGGAGAGAGCGGGACGCTGAGAGCCCTTTGAAGGCCATGCCGTGGGATTATTTTGCTAAACATAAAAACCCAAAAGCAGCAGGGCCGCTAATGTGTTTTCGCAAATTCCGGCAAATTAAAAAAATGTGCGTGCAGCCTTCAATTGGGGGCCAGAGCCTGGCTTTCATGAAAGAATAAGTTGTTGGCCAAGACAAAGCAGCAGATTAGCTTTTATGGAATATGTTTCTCTCCAGGATGCGGCTCCCACAAGCAGGCTCCTCGTGTCTGTGACGAGAGATGCCGCTTCAACCTTTATCTGCAGCCAGTTGAGCCGCCGAGGCCAGCGGCAAGCCTGTAGTAGGACTTAAAATGGCTCGGCAGCAAATGTCAAAACTGTTTGATCTGCTTTTAGAAAATCACCTTTCAAGGCGCTGGAAGATACTTGACACTTTGCAAAGAGATTAGGAACTTTTCAGCTGACTTGGAAAAAGACACCAAGCAGGTTTGATTCCCGTGCAAGCAGGAGGGGGACCCCAGCAGTGCCCAGGGCCAGTAAGTCTGAAGCCAGTGGCCTCGCTTTAAAGGAAAGAGCCAGCTCCCGGCAGGCCCCGGGCTGCCAGCTCCTGCCCTTGGCATGTGGGACAGTCCCAGGGAGTTTTCCCTCCTGGGCTCTCAGGGACAGGCGGTGGGTCCAGGCAGGGTTCGTGCGCAAAGTAGCAACCGGTAAGTTGTGGGCATCAGCACGCAGCCAGCTGAAAGCATCTGCCCCGCCATCGCAGCCCGCCAGCGGGTCCGGAGGCCCCGGAGAGATGTGCAGAACTCGGGGCAGGACCTGGGCTGGCTGGACCACAAGAGCGCAGTCAGATCAGTCTGTACAGGTGACTTGAGGCTGAGAGCAGCGACAGCAACTATCATGGCTCCCCAGCTCCCCCTTCCCCAACTGCGGCCCAGAGCCTGGAGCCTGCTTCCGATTCCGTGTCTCCCTCTCTCTCTGCCCCTCCCACGCTCATGCTCTGTCTCTCTCTGTCAAAAATAAATAAACATTAAATTTTTTTTTTTAATTTTCTGTCTTTTCCCTGGTAATAGTGACCATTTTCTGCAGCTTATCATTCAGTTTCAGTCACGTGTTTCATATGGTTTAACTAGTTTCACACAACCTCTTTGTTATTGGCCTCGTCTTATATCTGAGAAAATTGAGGCTTGAAGAGATTGATTGGCTTTCCTCGGGTCACAGAGAGTGAGGGGGACTCGAACTTGGATCTCCTACCTCCAACCACGCACAGAACCTTCGGACCACACCCATGCTCCCTGTTCTCATGCAGCCTTCCAGAAAAGCCACATCGTCTAAAACCATGGCAAAGATCAGTGAGACCTCAAAAACAGGCTACACTCACTCCCACACCACCAACAGCCCATCTCCATTGTGGAAATGCTTTAAAAATGTAGGCTCATAGGATTTCAGGCACAGCAACCACGAAATGAGAGATACTCTGAGAAAAAGGATCGTGCTGGCATCCCATGAGGACCCCACATCAAGTCGGCCCCTTTCAGAAAGCTACACGTGCCGCTAAAAGTCAGCAGGTAAGAATCCAGACAAGGGATTAGGGATGTGGGTCCCGTCCCTATTCCTAAAAGTAAATTGGTTTTTGACGTCAGGCAAGCTGCTGGGGCTTAGTTTCCTTACGTAGAAAACAGGGATGATAGCACTGCCTGACTTTACCAGTCAGGATAGGCTAGATAATGCTTCACTGATAGACAAGCCCCCAGAGCTTGGCAGCCTGCCGCAGCAAAGGTGTATTGCTTGTGTACATGACATATACAGTGAAGGTTGACAAAGAACTGTGCTCTCTCATTGTAGTCATTCCTCAAGGACCCAGGGTGACAGAGGCCCCTCAATCTGGAACCTGGAACCAGCATCTCAGAGCAAGCCTTCACAGTTCCCTGCAACAAGGGAAGAGAAGGCTGGAGGGCAAAACAGCAACAATTAAATGCGTCAGCCCAATAACGAATGACGCCTGTCACTTCTGCCTACACTTCATTGAGCAGCACTTGCCACGGGACCCTGCCTAACTTCACAAAGCCTTAGAGTCACAGTCCTGCCTGCCACAAAGCAGGTTAAGCAGTGGATAGGAATGAACATCAGCCGTGTCCATCACACCTGCCCCTCAGGTTGCCAACGGGCTTCCGAGGAAAAGCGATAGGGGGATCAGCTGAAGCCGTGGTTCTGATCCCAGGTCAAGTCCTGCTTCAGGAAGTGATCTTGGGCAAATGCAGCCCCCCAGTTCCAATCTCCTCATCTGTGATGCGGAGATATTAGCAACGACCTCATAGAGCTATTGTGGAAACAAGATAATGCATGCCAGACCCTGAGCACGGTGCTAAGTCCTTGACCGATGGTTGGTGGCATGGATGAGACAAGATGGGCCATGAGTTGATAATTTTTAAAACGTTGATGAATTCATGGGAATTTATTAAAATACCCTCCCCACTATCGTGTATGCTTAAATTTCTCCATAATAAAACAAAAAGTTTTTTTAACCTGGGAGAGGTTGAGTGATGGCACACAAAAGGAGGAGTAAGGAATAAGGAGCTCCAAGAACTGATTCCTCCACAGAAGCAATAATTAAACTAGCAAAAACTAACAAAATCTATTCTTTTGGAACACTAGAATGGAAGAAGAAGAAGAAGAAGAAGAAGAAGAAGAAGAAGAAGAAGAAGAAGAAGAAAGAAGAGGAGGAGGAGGGGGAGGAGGGGAGGAGGAGGTGGAAAGGGGTCTCCTGCGTGGCTCAGTCAGGTGTCCGACTTCTGCTCAGGTCATGATCTCGCAGTCCATGAGTTCAAGCCCCGCATCAGGCTCCATGCTGACAGCTCAGAGCCTGGGGCCTGCTTCAGACTCTGTGTCTCCCTCTCTCTCTGCCCCTCCCCTGCTCGAACTCTCTCTCTCTCTCTCTCTCTCTCTCTCTCAAAAATAAACATTAAAAAAATGAGATAAAAATAAAGAGAAAAATTACAGCAACCAGGGTGTAGCAGTTTTGCTTACCTGCCTATCATCCCCCATCCTCCAGCTCAGTGGCAACCACAGGGATGGCAGCCTGCATTCCTCGTGTGATTTGCTGAAGTTGAAGGGCAATGCAGGTCTTGCTCTCAAAAATTTGTGGTCGTGCATTTTGATTTGCCTGGCAGTTCCCTGAGAGACCAGCATGAGGCTGACCTTTGCTTTGTGCCCCTACGGCTGGAATGTCTTTCTAGGGTGAATCTGCAGAAAGCACCATCTGTAGCCGCTTGCCTGCCACTACCTGGGTAGGACAGACAAGGCAAGCATAAGTCTGGGAAGGAAGAGACTAGAGAGTAAGATCCTTGGGGCACTGAGGCCTTCAAAGGACTCCTATGTATAACAGGAAAACTGGAGTACAATGTGCATTCCCAGGGCTGGACGTCTGCCCAGGAAAGATCTGATAGGACCGTATGCCTCTCCCTTAGGCTGATCTCTGGGGCCTGCAGAAGAAGGAGGTAAAAGCCCAGGCAGATGTGTATAGCCTGGTTCAGCACCGAAGGAGTGACCCGGCTTAGAGCCATTCTGCAAAGAGTAGGAAAGTATTTTTCTTCTTTTTGATTGCAGGCATTTAAGAGAATCTCTCAGGTCACTGGTTAACCTCTGAGGTAAAGGAAAAGAGACTTCAGTGACCATATACAACAAGGAATACAGTCTTGGCAAAGAAAAAAACAGTTGGGAAGAGTCATTAACAAACAAATGGCTGCGATGCTCAAAAATCAACAACAGCACACGGTGGGGGGGGGCAGGGGGGGGATTTGACTTGGACAGTTCCCATATTACAACATTTGAAATGCCCACTTGTAACAACAAAAAAATTACAAGCCATCCAAAGAAACAGGAATGTATGGCCCACTCACAGGATAAAACAATATTGCTGGAAACCGTCCCCAAGGAAGCCCAGATATTAGACTTACTTCATAAAGACTTTAAATCAACTATCTTAAATATGCTCAAGGAGCTGAAGGAAACCACAGATGAAGAACTAAAGGAACCAGAAGGACAAAGTATACACAAAGAGAGAATATCAGTAAAGAGAAAACAAAAAAAGGAGTCTAGATTAGGCAAATTCATTGAAACAAAAAGGAGGACGGAGATTACCAGGGACCAGGGCAGGGGGAGGGGGAAGGAGGAAACGGAGAGTTATTGTTTAATAGGTACAGAGTTTCTATCTGGGATAATGAAAAAGTTCTGGAGTAGATAGTGGTGATGGTTACACAACACTGTGAATACAGTTAATGCCGCTGACTTGTACACTTAAGATGGTTAGCATTGTAAATTTTTTTAAATTTTATTCATTTTTTGAGAGACAGAAAGAGACAGAGTGTGAGCAGGGTAGAGGCAGAGAGAGAGGGAGACACAGAAGCTGAAACAGGCTCCAGGCTCCGAGCTGTCAGCACAGAGCCCGGCACAGGGCTCGAACCACAAACCATGAGATCATGACCTGAGCCGAAGTCAGACGCTTAACCAACTGAGCGACCCAGGCACCCCTCGTAAATGTTATGTTATGTATATTTTACCATAATAAAAATAGTCGATCAAACCAAACAGAGAAAGAAAAATTAAGAGATTCCCAACCAAAAAAGAGCTGAGGGACAGTTCGTCACTAGGAGACCAGCCCCACAAGAAATGCTTAAAAGGAGTCCTTCAGGCTAAACAATAGGACACTAGACAATAACTTGAATCTGTATGAAGAAATAAGGAATTTCAGTAAATATAACTACAAAAGTAAAATAAGAGCCAGCGTTATTATGGGTTTTTTTTTCTAACTCCTCTTTTCGTTTCCTACCTGATTTCAAAGACAAATGCATAAAACAATCATTAAAATTCTATGTTAATAGGCCCACATATATAAAGATGTAATTTGTGACAATAACAGCATAAGAGGGAGGGGACAGAGATGTATAGGAACAGGGATTTTGCATGATATTAAAGCTAAGTTGGAATCAACTCAAACTAGATGGTTACAAATTTAGGATTTAATTGTAATCCCCATGGCAAAAACAGGGGTAACCTTATATTTGGCAGTGGAGTCTTAGATATACCACAAAAAACCCAGGCAACAACAACAACGACAACAAAAACCCATAAATTGGATTTCACCAACTTTTAAAACTTTTGTGCAACAAAGGACATTATCAAGAGAGTGAAAAGACAACACACAAAATGGGAGAAAATATTTGCAAATCCTATATCTGAGAAGGGATTAGTATCAACAATATATGAAGAACTCCAACAACTCAACAGTAAGAAAACATGTAAACCAATTCAAAAAGGTACAAAGGGCTTGAGTTGACATTTCTCCAAAGAAGATCTACAAACAGTCAATAAGCCGATGAAAAGGTGCCCAATATCAGTGATCATTAGGAAAAGGCAAATCAAAATCACATTAAGATAACCGCTTCACACCCACTAGGTGGCTACATTTAAAAATAATAATAATTGGGGCACCTGGGTGGCTCAGTCGGTTAAGCATCCGACTTTGGCTCAGGTCGTGATCTCGCGGTGTGTGAGTTCGAGCCCCGCGTCAGGCTCTGTGCTGACAGCTCAGAGCCTGGAGCCTGCTTCAGATTCTGTGTCTCCCTCTCTCTTTGCCCCTCTCCTGTTCATGCTCTGTTTCTCTCTGTCTCAAATAAATAAATAAATAAATAAATAAAACATTAAAAAATAATAATAATAAAAATTAAAATAAAAATTAAAAAATAAAATAATAATAATGTGTTAGTAAGGATGCAGAGAATTTGGAACCCTCAGATTTTGCTGGTAGGGATGTAAAATGGTTCAGCTGTTGTGGAAAACATTTTAGCAGCTCTTCAAAAAGTTAAACATAGGAGCACCAAATGACCCAGAAATTTCACTTCTAGCTAGATACTTAAAAGAATTGAAAACAAGAACTCAAATACTTATACATGCATGTTCACAGCAGCACTATTTTTTGATAGCCAAAGGGTGGAAACAACTCAATGTCCATCAGTGGAGGAATGAATAAACAAATTGTGGTATCTACATACAATAGCATTCAGCCCTAAAAAGCAGTAAAGTACTGATACATGCTATGACATTATGAATTAAATATTATGTTAAATGCTAGAAGGTAGTCACAAAAGGTCACATATTATATGATTCCATTTATTTGAAATATCCACAATAGGTAAAGTCATAGAGGCAGAAAGGTGATTAGTGGTTTCCAAGGGTTGGGGGGAAGGGGGAATAGGGAGCTCTTGTTTAAGGGGTATAGCGTTTCCACTGGGAAGATGAAAAATTCTGCATTTGGATGGCGGTGACAGTTGTACAACATTACAGATGTACTCAGTGCTACTGAATTCTTCATTTTCAAACACAGTAAAACCTTGGTTTGCGAGCATAATTCGTTCCAGAAACATGCTTGACATCCAAAGCACTTGTATATCAAAGTGAATTTCAAGAACCATTGGCTCAGTTGTGATCGTGTGACATTCAGCATCAGGTACTACTTGTATTGCAAGACATCTCTCGTTTATCAAGTTAAAATGTATTAGAAATGTTTATTTCATTTATTAGAAATGCTCCTCTTGTGGGACATTCGCAGAACAAGTTACTCACAATCCAAGGTTTTACTGTAATTTATGTGCTGTGAAGTTCACCTGAAGAAAAACAAGCCAAAAACAAACAAACAAAAAAAAAAAACCAAAAAACCTAGAAGACAGATTTCAGTATTCTTTATTTACTGATGAGAAATCTAATGCCCCAGGGGCCAAGTAACCTGTTCAAGGTCACCCACACCTTTCTTAGCAGCCAAGGTCAAGAATCACAGCTTCCGAATCTAAAGGCAAGCCGTGGTCTGCCTCAGCTGTGTAGGAGGTGACAGGAAAATCCAGAAGATGGGGGAGAGGTAAGACACAATTTGTAGACTCCATATGGATTTTATAGGTCTAGTGGGTTGTTTAGTTTTTTGTTTTTTTCTACAATTTTTCAAGGGCATACTCACCTTTCCAAGGGTGCACGTATATTTCTGGCACAGGTGCCAGAGTGTTGAATGAACTATGTAAACCCAATCATAAACGCTGGCAATGACTTCCAGAGAAGCTGGCAAGCCACCATCATGGGATATCTCATGCACTGTGGCAAAGTCACCACCTACCACATCCAGACTCTACCACCCACGTCTCCCTCAAGTTACTGTTGCTGAGGGAGCCACAAAGCCAGTATTTTATGGATTAGGCTTTTCTTTTTTTCCTGAATCAGTCACTGCCCCTCTATTTTCACTGTTTGCGACCATACTATTAAGAGTTTTAAAGGTTTTCACATGCACTGGAGGGGCACCTGGGTGGCTCAGTCAGCTTAGCCGAAGTGCAACTTCAGCTCAGGTCGCGATCTCATGGTTGGTAAGTTTGAGCCCCACATCAGGCTCTGCGCTGACAGTTCAAAGCCTGGAGCCTGCTTCAGATTCCATGTCTCCCTCTCTCTCTGCCCCTCCCCATGCTGTGCTCTCTCTCTCTCTCTCTCTCTCTCTCTCTCTCTCTCTCTCAATAAATAAATAAATAAATAAATAAATCATCAATAAATCAATAAATGGTTTTCATATGCACTGGAATATTGTTGTTTTCCAGTTTTTTGAAGATATGTTTGAATAAACTGGAAAGTGTAGAAGAATGGACATCCATAAACCTCCTTCTGACTTTAACATATTTGTTTCTCTGTATTTTTTATTAAATTGCAGACATTATGACAGTAGTACTTCAGCATGTGTTGTTGAAAAGTAAGGATACTAATCAACAAAACTAAAAGGCAACCGACGGAATAAGAAAAGATATTTGCAAATGGCATATAGGATAAAGGGTCAGTATCCAAAATCTATAAATAACTTACCAAACTCAACACCCAAAAAGCAAATAAACCAGTGAAGAAATGGGCAGAAGACATGAATAGACACTTTTCCAGAGAACACATCCAGATGGCTAACAGACAGATGAAAAGATGCTCAACATCACTCGTCATCAGGGAAACGCAAATCAAAACAATGAGATACCACCTCACACCTGTCCAAATGGCTAACATTAACAACTCAGGAAACAACAGTGTTGTCAAGGATGCAGAGAAAGAGGAATACTTTTGCACTGTTGGTGGGAATGCAAATGGTGCAACCATTCTGGAAAACAGTATGGAGCTTCCTCAAAAAGTTAAAAATAGAACTACCCTACGACCCACCAATTGCACTACTAGGTATTTACCCAAAGGATACAAAAATGCTAATTCGAAGGGATGCATGCGCCCCAATATTTATAGCAGCACTATCAACTATAGATAAATTATGGGAAGAGCCCAAATGTCCATCGACTGATGAATGATAAAGAAGATGTGGCATATATATATACCTATATACAGATATATGTACATATCTATATGTACACACACACACACACACACACACACACACCACAATGGAATACTAGTCAGTGATCAAAAAGATCAAAAAGAATGAAATCTTGCAACATTTGCAACAATGTGGTTGGAACTAGAGTGTAGTGTATTATGCTAAGCAAAATAAGGCAGAGAAAGACAAATATATGATTTCACTCATACGTGGAATTTAAGAAACAAAACAAATGAACACAGGGGAAGGAAAAAGAAACTAAAATAAGATAAAAAAACAGAGAGGGAAGCAAACCATAAGAGCTCTTGAAGTACAGAGAATAAACTGAGGATTGATTGGTGGCGGGTAGGGGTAGGGGAGAGGGGAAAATGGGTGATGGCCATTGAGGAGGGCACTTGTTGGATTGAGCACTGAGTGTTATACGTAAGTGATGAATCACTAAATTCTACTCCTGAAACCAATACTACATTATATGTTAACTAACCTGAATTTAAATTAAAAAAAGAAAAAGTAAGGCTACCTTCCCATTATATCATTATCTCATCTAACAAAAACAACATTAATTCCCTAGTAGCATCTAATAATCAATCCATATTCAAATCCTCATTTGTTCCAAAAATATCTTTTCTGGTTGTTTAAACCAGAACCCAGTCAAAGACCCCCTCTTGCATTTGTTGCGTCTTGTAGGTCTTTTTGGTCTAGAACAATCTCCCCTCAGTCTTATTTTTTCCCCCCACGACATTTACTTTGTTAAAGATACTAGACCTTTTATCTTAAGGAACTCTGCACAATCTATATTTGTCTTTCTTATTGTTTCCTTGTGACATCATTTACTTGGTCCCTTTGTCCTTTATATTTTCTATAATCCAGAATTGGAGCTAAAGGCTTGGTTAGGAGCAGGTTCAACATCTTTAGCAAGAATCTCTCAAAAGTGAAGCTATGGCTTCGTCATGATATCCCATCAGGAAGCCCAGAACAACCCCACATTAGTGACACTAGATAAATTTGATGCCTGGGTAGAGGGGCAGCAGCCAGACCTTGCCAATAGGCAATTACATATTTCCTTTTGCAGGTAGACTGTGAGGTCAGCAGCTCGACACTGTGCAAAAATCCAGTGCTTGGTCAACTTTCCAACTAATGCTTGCAACATCATTGATGACCCTTGCCTGAATCAATAAATTTTATTAATGGCTGCAAAATGGCCATGTCCTAACTGCCTCATTCCTTTACTTAGTAGCTAGTACTGTTGCATAAAGAGGTACTTTCCCTCCACAACTGGGGCTACTTGGCCACGCCGAAGCACGGCTCCTAAAGGAAAAAGCAGCATAAGCGTTCAAACATAGTAAGTAATCTTGACAGGAAATGCAGAACCAGAAATTGGACAGCAGTCGTGGCTCAGCAGGGAGAGCAAAGCCCAACACTGTGAGGGATGGGCGGTGTGGAGGCGCTGGGTGTCCCCAAGACCCACCAGCCTCTTCCCTCTGTTTGACAGATGACTACAACCCCAGGTGAGCTGGCAGATGGAACAACGGTCAAAGCAGCAAATTGTCAGAATTGGTCCCTGGGTTTCCTTTCTTTTTTGTTTAATATCTCATGGATCCTTTTTTCCGCTCCTGGGTAATTTGGCCACACTTTAAACTGTTTCTGCCAGTTTTTAGGATTTGGGGAAGCTCCTGATTTCTCTGGTTTCTGCTCTCATGCAACAACATTTTTTAAATGGACTTGTCACTCTTTTTTGTTCATATTGAAGTTTTTTGCATCCCCAAATCATTTTCAGGCGATCTTGGCTGCCACAGTGGCTTTCCAATGTTGTCATTATTGTAGATGCCCAAATGCTCAAAATGAGTTTGGCCAAAATGAACATTTTCATTGATCGTTTCAGCAGCGCCCAATGGTGATTCTTTTTTTTTTTTTTTTTACAATTTTCTAAAACGAATCTCGAATCTATTTTTGTGTGTGTGTTTGTTTATTTATTTATTTATTTATTTATAGGAAGCAGGGGAGGGGCAGAGAGAGAATCTCAACCAGGCTCTATGCCCAGCACAGAGCCTGATGCAGGGCTCGATTCCACGATTGCAAGATCATGACCTGAGCCAAAATCAAGAGTCAGATGCTTAGTCAACCAAACCACCCCTACTTTTTCATTTTTAGATTGTAAATACATTTAAGCCCAATACTGCTTGCTTTATATATTTGGCAATGCTCCTCCCTTTCTCTAACATGTTGAGTTTGTGTTTAAGTCGTTTTCCTAAAGAGAAACAAAACAGCCAACAGTGACAACGGCACGAACAATCTTTTCTTGGCTATTCCTGAAAACAACATTTAAAATTGTAAATGTTATCTTAAGACTGGAATGTGAACTAAAGAGGTGAGAAATTGTTGCATAAATTATTTTCAACTTCAGCATTCTGTTCATCGGAGTCGTGGCTATCACTCTCTCTTCCTGTGTGTGCTCCTCACTGTTAGATGGCACTATAACTTCGGGTGGACAGATCATTGTCAGAAAAGCACTGAGCCCTTCATTTGGCAGCAAAGTCACTACGATGAAAAAATAACTCGGGGCACCTGGGTGGCTCGGTCAGTTGAGCGTCTGACTTCGGCTCAGGTCATGATCTCACGGTTTGTGGATGAGAGCCCTGCGTCGGGCTCTGTGCTGACAGCTCAGAGCCTGGAGCCTGCTTCGGATTCTGTGTCTCCCTCTCTCTCTGCTCCTCCCCTGCTCATGCTCTGGCTCTCTCTCTCTCAAAAATAAATAAACATTAGAAAAAAATTTTAATAATAATTCAAGACGCAGACTTACTAAGGGCATCCTGCAGTGAGTTGGGGACGCCTGCACCAGGCTTCCTGGTCACCCTATTGGTGCCCACTAACTTACATGGGGTCAGGGTGGGGGCTGAAGGGCTTCCCAGGTGAGGGCCAGGATCCAGAAGATCCTCTCTCTCCTCTCTCTCTTTCTTTCTCTGTCTTGCCCTCCTCCCCAGGATCCAAACACCCTTCCTATTTTGGAGAAACGTCCCCCATGGAGTCTTGGGAGAGTCTGGGCTCCACTTCAAAGGACTCCAATCTTCTCTTGATTCTATGAGCTACCCAATACTCTTCTGTGCCATTCCTTTCATGCTTGTGTTTGCCAACGCCCGCTTCTACTGCATAAAACCAGAACCCAGACTGAACTGGGACCCCTAAAATATAAATCATCTTGAAGGAAAGAAAAGTCTGATGTTATGAGCCAGACTGCAAGTGGGGGAGGAAAAATAGTTCTTGCCCTGCTGGCTCTTATTCAAGCCCCTTGCAAGCCAGGGATTGTGGCAGCAAGAGCTGAGACCCCCAGGGCCCAGGTAAGTCTGCCGTGGGATCCCGCTGACACAGTGTGGGGCCCATTCCCCTTACCCATTTCCCGTGGGACATGAGCAGTAGCTCCCAGATGACAGTCTAGGGAAGGCCAGGGGAGGGTGGCCCAGGCCAGCACCAGATGGTGGCCTGGACACCAGTGACACACTGCTGGCAGCTGCCTGAGCAGAACAACGAGACTGGGCCTTTCGTGGAGGACCCACGGGAGGAGGAAATGGTGGCCCAGAGACTAAGGTGCAGGAAGACTGAGCTACGAGGCACTGTGAGATCAAGCTTAAGGAGAGAGGCTCTGAAGCCAGATTTCATGGAGTTTAATAGTGGCACTGCCACTTACCGGTTGTGTATCCTTGAACAAGTAACTTCCCCACTCTGCGTGTCAGCTTTCTCATCTGCAAAGTGGGCTGATTATTAAGTGTACCCATCTCAAAGTGTTGCTGTGGTAATTAAACAAATTCTTTTCTTTATTTTTTTAATGTTTATTTTTGAGAGAGAGAGACAGAGTACAAGAGGGGGAGGGACAAAGAGAGAGGAAGACACAGAATCTGAAGCAGGCTCCAGGCTCTGAGCTCTCAGCACAGAGCCGGACACGGGGCTCAAACTCATAAAGCACAAGATCATGACCTGAGTCAAAGTCGGACGCTTAGGGACTGAACCACCGAGGCGCCCCTAAATCAACAGATTCTTGAACAGCACTTGTGCCACATACATAGTAAGATCTCCATAAATGCCATCACTGTTAGTGATGGACAAGTACACTGTTTTAATACCTATAGCTCTGTGGAGGAAGGCAGGAAGAGGAGGGAGCTGTCTGATCAGGAAGCACCCACTGGATGTGTTAAGGGCCCTCATCTGAACCCACACTTCGGTGAAGCTTGAAGACCTTCCGAATACCTATGAACTCAATAGCTGTTTGCAAGCCCTGATGTAATCATGGGTCTAGAGAAAACAAAACCCTCATGTACTGGGGTGAGACTATAACTTGTTCGGCAGTATCTAACCTGAGCTAAAGATTTGCTCCTCTAGGACCAAACTATTCTACTCCTACATATATACCCATTCGATAATCGTGCAAATGGCCACTAAAAGATGCATATAAGAATGTTAACAGCAGAATTATGTGGAATAGTCAAAAAAGGGAAACTACCCAGATGCCCAACAACAGTAGAATGGATAAATCAATTGTGAGATAGATAGATAATAGATGATAGATAGATAGATAGACAGATAGATAGACTATATAGTCTCACGTATATAGTGAGAACTGTATATATACAATGTATGCATCATGAAATACTTCTCCATGAATGAGAACAAACGAAAATGACATTCAAACAATATGGATGAATCTCAAACATAATGTTGAGCAAAAGATGGCAAACAAAATAAGATAACCCATCGCTGATTCCATTTATATAAAGTTCAAGTTCACAACCGGGCAAAACTGCTTTATGCTGTCAGAAGCCAGAGGAGTGGCTGCCCGTGGGAGGTGAGATATCTGGCGGGGGTATGAGAAAAGCTTCCGTGGTACTGGTGAAGTTCTGTTTCTTGATCTGCGGTCTGAGGGGTACGTTCACTTTGGAAAAATGCATCGTACTCAGGACTTGCATACTTTTCCATATGTGTGCTATATGTCAATGAAGACTGGCTGGAAAATATCACTTTTAATTCATTCATGTTCAAGCAGTATTTGCTTGGCCAAGTAAATGCCAGGCATAGCACTCACAACAGAGGGGCTCCAAGGTGGTCCAGACACGGCCCTCTCTCCCGCAGAGTTCAGGTCAAGCCTCACACTGGGCACATGTGACCGAGCCTGTGCCCTTTCTAGTCCTTCCCCGAGCCCAGACCTGGGTCCCAAGCTGCTGACTCCACAGAGGAGTTTTCCACCGTGAGCATGACCATCCAAACCGCCAGAGCAGGATCCTGAGCCAGAGCCGCCCCTACCCTCACCAGGGGTGTAAGAGTCAAGTTTGCCATCAGCTCCCTCCCTTTCTTTCCCTACATGCCCCACCCCCACTTGAGCTTTCCAGACCTCTTCTGCTGGGCCCCGCCCTCTTCACAGATCCCCCATGAGAGAGGGACTAGGATGGAATTGGACTTGACATTAAACAGATGTGCTTTCATGTACTGGTTCCACCTCGTTCTTGTCGTGTGACCTCAGGTGAGTCATTCCACCTACCTGAGACTTAGTTTCCAAAATCTGGAAGAGGAAATTCTCCTCGTACTACTTCACAGGGTTGTTGGGAGGAGGAAAGGGGCTGACACACGTGAAGGGCTTAGCACAGCACCTGGCACACAATAAAGGATAGTGACAACGGTTCGAACGTCCCAGGAACACACGAACTTAAATTTCATAGGGAAATGTCTCCTCCAAAAGATGCAGATGTCCCAACCTCGTAGTGAAAGGAAGTCATGACCAGAGAGCGAGGGCAAGAAAGACAGTCAGAGGATGAGGGCAGGGGGACGGGCCCTCTTTCTTCTCTCTGCCCTCCAAATCCATGACTTGGAGAATCATGTCATGGACTTATGTGAAGAATAGTCTGGGAGTAGCTAGCGGTATTCAGCAACAAGTGTACTTATGACCTAGTGTGGGGGTCTGCAAACTTGCAAGCCCAATCTGGCCCACCCCGGTTTTTGTAAATAAAGTTTTATGAGAACACAGCCACCCACACCCATTAACATACAGCCTATGGCTGCTTTAGTGCTACGACGGCAAAGCTGAGTAATTGCAACAGAAATCGTATGGCCCACGAAGCCAAAAGTATTTACTGTCTCACCGTTTATGAAAAATTTGTGACCTCCGATCGGGGACCCAGTGACCCCTCTCGTGCGGGCAGAAATCTCCCTACTGGTCTGCAAGGGATAGAGCTCATGGCCACATTGCCAGTTAGGGGTCCACCTCTGAGGAATCAAAAAATAAAATGTGGGCAATGCTCCCTGTGGACTACAGCCTAAAGCAAAGAACCAGAAGCACATGTAGCAGCATGGGTGATTCTCACAAACACTGGGCTAAGTGAGAGAAAAGAAAAAGTGAAAAACAGAATAATAAAAAAGAGCTGACATTTTTCGAGCATTTCGCATATGCCAGGCAGCGCTCTGAGTGTTTCACAAGTGTGAGCTCATTTAATCCTCTGGACAGCTCCGCAAAGCAGGAACGAGTGTACCATCGCATTTCGCAGATGGAGACACCGAGGCGCCCAGTGGCTAAGGAGCCACTAGCAAGTGGCAGAGCTGGGATTTTGAACTCGGGCAGATTGAGCCCAGAGCCTAGACTCTTGGCCGCTAAGCTACACCGTACGGAACACAGTATCTCTCTGTTCACTAATATCACGTAGAGTACAAAGGTAAGTTTTGTGTTAGGCGTTTTTTACCGTAATAAAAAAAAAGAAACACATATCCACATACAAAGCAACAATATGTATTCAAGGGTATTTACCCAACACATGGGGAGGCTGCCTCCATGCTGGCGGAATGGGGGCAGGGATGAGGGCAGGGAGGTGTAACATACATACAAATGGCCTCGGCCCCCTGTGAACTGGGCAGGGTGATAAAGTCCATGCCGTGCACCTAAGATCCAGAATGTTTCCAGCTTTCAAGTTTTTAGAATTCTTGCACTCCCAGTCCAGCACGGGGGTCCGGTTGGAGGCTGTGGCCGGCACTGCTCGTCCCCCACCCTCCTCGGCCTGCTCCTGCGGCCCAGCGGCTCAGCGGGCTGTCCCGGCAGCCGCTGGCGGTGCGGGAACCGGGGTTGGCACAGTGGGCATGACAGGGTGCCGCAGGCTGGCTGCCTTATCGCGCCGGACAGAACAAACAGCGTGAGGCCTGACACGGGCCCTCCCCGTGGCCGCAGCGGGCAGCCGGCTTTTTCTCCTGACCATCTTTGAGCTCGAGATCAGACACAGGGAAAGATTAAAACAAATATGAATTTAATCAAGGGATTCTGCTATCCTGGGGTGGAAACAGGAGCCTGCTGACATATAGAGGCTGGAGCGCTGGGGAGCCAGAGTCGAATCAAAGCCGCTTGCTTACCACTAACCGCTCAGATGATCCATATCATAACAACAAAAAAGAAAAACAATTATTTATTCTTTTTGATGTTGCAGCTCAGCAGCAACTTGCTTTTTGAAGAGAGCAAGGTCAAAACCAAGTTATTGTTTTTGCCTGAAACTTTGACAGGGACTCCGAGTTCTTCCGTGTGACCTACTTAGATGAGAGATGTAGCAAGGTTGGAAATGTTCATTCCTTCTGGGCCACGGATTAGGGCTTCCTTTCTTCTCCTGCCCTGCCTCCTTCTCTCCACCTCTCTCCCCTCTCTTCCCATTAAGGACCTGAAGAAGATGTTGTGGGGAACACAGAGGCCACCAAGCAAAAGTTCTGTCTCCTCCCGGAGAGCTGGGAGTCAAGGTCTCCGGCTGCACTCTTCCGGGGCAGGCCAGAGAAAAGTCACTCTTTGACTCCCTGCTCCACCGGCCAGGCGTTCGCAGGGCAGCTTCAGCCCGAAGTGCCAAAGATACGCCCGGGAACAAATCAGACGGGGCCTGCTAGGGGAGAGTCCGCCTTTCCCAGGAGAGAGGGGATTAAGTAACTGAATATAATTCAGGGGATCCACGTGACCACCGGGGTTCATGAAAATAATGGGCTCTCGTCCCCCAGGCCCAGGATTCAGAGGTTTCCACGGAGTGGAAGTGGCATTTAGGCTGAATCTAAAAGGATGAGTCTGGGCTGGCCAGAGGGAGAGGGAGGAAGAAAGTTGCAGCAGAGAGAATAGCTTTCGCTCAGGCCTGCAGGTGAGAGCACGCGGATTCCAGGAATGGAAGGCAGTTCTGCTCCAAGGGCAGAGCCCAGACACCACAGACTGGGCAGGGAGCAGCTCCCGTGGGGCCTTGTGATGCCCCGGCCAGGAGTTTGGGTTTCCTCTTTATGGGGATGGGGAGCCACGGCAAAGGACTCTTCAGTAGGGAGCAATGTGGCCAAGGTTGCTTCAGAAGGAGGGGCAGCAGGGAGGCAAGACCGGGGTGAGGGATGATAGGAGAGGAGGCGGGCTGGGTACGGAGGGTTGGGAAGGACTCATAAGTTACATTTTGAGCTTGAGGGGTCCAGCCGGAGCCATCCAGTCAGATGCACGGTCTAGAGCTCAGGAGACAGGGGGCCGGACACAGAGACTTGGGAGGACACAGCACATACAGATTTGAATTTTCACATTCTTTGACTCTTTGACCAGATGTTGGAACCCTGCTGGGCCCCTTTGGGAAACCAAAAAGCACCATGAGACACCACTTCAACCCTATCAGGCAGCCTCATTCAGAAGCCAAGAGGGGTGCCCCAGTCTGCGTTCCCCCAAAGCAGAGCGTGAGACACGGATGCTAAGTACAAGCAGCTTAGCAGGGAAATGGCCCCAGGAAGCATCTGTAGGGGTGTGGGGAGCTGAGGGAGGGTGGGGAAGGTGGCCAGTACAGGATGGGTTACCGAGCAGGTTAACTGCTGTGGGCAAAAGGCATTCAATCCCAACCAGACCGCGGGGACGTGCCTGAGTGTCCCGCACAAGGGATAATAAAGCCGAAGGATTCGTCCACCATTTCCCAGTGGTCGTCCACTAAGGGCTGCTCCTGGGATGTGTGGGGCCTGCCCCACGTGGTGCTGGTCACCCTTGTGCATCCAGAGAATGAGTCCAGGTAGGTGTAGTTCTTTGCCGGGAGAAGTCAGAGGTGGGAGCTGTGAGCGGCAAAGGCATCGGTATGGGGCACCCACCGTGCCTGCTCTGTGAGGCAAATCATCAAAACGAGTAGTTTCCAACGAATGAATGGATTTTGGCTATTAACAACAACAACAACAACACAACAGAGAGAACTTTCTCCAGGCTTCCCAACCCCAAGAAAGAGACATCAGAGGGTCTAAGAAAAAGCAAGAAATAGACGTAAGGTGACCCCATTCCTACCCCCAACGAAGACAGATCTGAAAACATTCCAGAGAAACACCTCCGCATCCAGAGAACATCAAAATGGTATATCACTGGAAATGTTAAAGGATGTTTACTCCATTTCCCATAGGGAAGCAGGTAATGTTTCTTTCCTTTTGTTTTTTTAATTTGTTTTCATGTTTATTTTTGAGACAGAGCATAAGGGGGAGAAGGGCAGAGAGAGAGGAAGAGAGAGTATCTGAAGCGGGCTGGATGCTGTCAGCACAAAGCCCGACGATGATGCGGAGGCTGGATCTCACGAGCGGAGCCGTGAACTCCTGACCTGAGCTGAAGTCAGATGTTCAACCACCACCCAGGTGGCCCGGTAATGTTTCTTTCCACGAGGGGGTAGTACGCTAAGGGAGAATGGCCCTGAAGCTGGTGACGGATGCTGAAGGCTGGCCTGTTGGAGGCCGCTGTAAGGGATTCAGTGGGATGACCTCATTCTCTGCTGGGAACTCTCCCCGGGATCCCTCGCTGGACCTTACCGCCTCTGCACACACTGGCCCGGCTTGCAACATCCAGCCCCACGGGTCTTGTCCAGAAGTACCAGTAATTTACCATCCCCTGAGGGATAACTGGAACTGATGGCAGATGGAGAGCCGGTGAAGGAGCACCCCAGCCCCTTGCCCTTGAAGGGGTAACGTGAGGGCATATGGCACTCACCACTGCCAGCACCCAGTGGCACTGAGCGCTAGGGGCTTACAGTGACGACTGGCTTGGTTATGCTCCCTTTGCCAGCCCACCCCCCATCTCGGTCTCGCTCGCCACGGCCACCGTATGCCACAGCCCATTCTATCCACCTCTCCCCCGCTCCTCATTCACATGTGTCATGTCAGCCGCTGGAAATCAACCACGGTGGGAATTTACACTGTGAAATTGGCAGACGCTACAGATCGGGGTGTTGCTTTTTGGGTTTGGGTGGGGTGTTTTTTTTTTTTTTTTCCCTAGAGAACCAGTTTACCCGCATGCTATGGGCTCATTTTCCCACTTTCTTATTGTTGATTCTTGGCACCACCTCCCAAATAAACTTATACTCAAACCCTTTCTCAGGGTCTGCTCCTGGGGAAACAAAAATGAAGACAGCTCTGAGCCTGCAGACCAAGGCAGTTAGTTATCCATCTCACGCAAGTGCTGTCACAGAGGCAGTCATGTCCTTACCTTATACTCTAGCCTCTTCTCCCCCCTGCCCTCCCTCTCACCCTCTCCCTTCCCCCTACACACACAGCACAGCCCAAGCCATCCCCACCCTCCCCAACACCCTCAGTGCACATTCATTGTTTATACCCACCCGGCATCCATTCCCTTTTTGCTATCGACAGCACCCTGGTTTCCTCCAGGGACGGTGCTAAGTTGCTTCAATGGTGCCAGTCCTTCTCCCCTCTCCACATCTAAACCTTCCACCGTCAGACTTTATGGTTTATCTCACTAAAGAAGCCAAGTTTACATCCCCGCCCCTTGGGTCTGGGCCCAGTCCCGTGGCTTGGGGAAAAGAATGAGGCAGAAGTGATGGTGTGCCCAGTCTGAGCCTCAGCCTTGCAAGAGCATCACTGTTTCTTGTCTTGTGGCTTTGCCATCAACCCAAGGAGGACATTCGGGGATGATCAACTGGTCCCAGGAGGAGAAGATGAGAGGAGTGGCGGGGAAAGCGGTCCCAGCTAACTGCCTCAGACAAGCTCAGCCTGGCCAGACACTCCAGCCAAACCACAGATGTGCACGCAATAAACACTTCCTGTTCTAGGCAGCCAGGTTCTGTGGTTGTTTGTTACAATAAAGGGAACCATCCCCACCCACTCAATCCATACGGTTCAGGTGGAGCTGACCCCCATCTCCCAGCTCCAGAGAAGACATGTGCCAGTCAGTATAATCTGCACCCTGGTACCCTGGCCACAGTCACTATTTCATAAATGGGACTGTGGTCCAAGCCAGGCCAACGAGACCCAACCCTGGGACATTTTCTGGAATTCCTGGGGAAGAAGTACTCACTTCCCATTTTGGGTTGCATAGATGGTGGGAGGTCAGCCAGCTGCTGCGAGCAGCCATCTTGCTACTGCAACGGTAAATGCCTTCTGGAGAATGGGGCCGTCACGTGCCAGCGAACTGGCTCTCCTCCCACAGAAAATAAAAATTTAGGGGCGCCTGGGTGGCGCAGTCGGTTAAGTGTCCGACTTCAGCCAGGTCACGATCTCGCGGTCCGTGAGTTCGAGCCCCGCGTCGGGCTCTGGGCTGATGGCTCAGAGCCTGGAGCCTGTTTCCGATTCTGTGTCTCCCTCTCTCTCTGCCCCTCCCCTGTTCATGCTCTGTCTCTCTCTGTCCCAAAAATAAATAAACGTTGAAAAAAAAATTAAAAAAAAAAAAAAAAGAAAATAAAAATTTAAAAGGCCCTGGGGAGCCTGGGTGGTTCAGTCAGCTGAGCGTCCGACTTCGGCTTGGGTCATGATCTGGCCGCTTGTGGGTTCGAGCCCCGCGTCGGGCTTTGTGCTGACAGCTCGGAGCCTGTGGCCTGCCTCAGATTCTGTGTCTCCCTATCACTCTGCCCCTAACCCGCTCGCATTTTGTCTCTGTCTCTCTCAAAAATAAACATTTTTAAAAAATTTTTTTAATTAAAAAAAAGAAAGGCCCTGATTTGTAGTGTTTGCCAATTTCCATGATATAAATACTCCTACCACAGACAATTTCATGCTACCAATGACTTAACTGTTTGAGATTCCAGAAAGTCTTACCATTGGCTCCGGCACACCCCTGAAGTGGAACGTATACCGTGGAAAACAGAAGCAAAAGATGAAGAGATAGACAGTGTTCTGGTGATGTTATGTGAGCCCCTACACCTAGCCATGCCTGAAATCCATTAGTCCCTTGGACTGTACTCATATATGAGCCAACAATTTCCTTCTGTTTTTTCTTAAGGCAGTCTGATTTGGGTTTCTTTTACTTGCAACTGAAAGATGACTAATACACACGCACACACACACATACACACACACACCCCATGAACCTCCCATGCCTTGAAAAGTAATAATACATCATTAAAAAAATAACAGTAGTGGGGCACCTGGATGGCTCTCAGTCAGTTAAGGGTCCAACTCTTGATTTCAGCTCGGTTCATGATCTCAGGGTCGTGACATTGAGCCCCACGTCAGCCTCTGCACTGGGCATGGAGCCTGCTTAAGATTCTCCCTCTCCCTCTCCTCTGCCCCTCCCCCTCCTCATGGGCTCTCTCTCTCTCTCTCCCCCTCTCTAATAAATAAACTAATTAATTAATAATAAATAAATAAATAACAGCAGCAAGGCAAGTATTTAAGCACCAACTATGTGCCAGGCACCTTGGAGACACATCCTGCTAATAATTTCCATACCGCCCTTACAAGGTAGACATCACTGGGTTTACTTTTCAGATGAGCAAACTCGCAGAGAAATTGAAGGACTTGCCAGTTGACATCAGAGCCTGTGACTCCACCCACCTCCCTCTGGGGCCCCTCTTACTTTAGCCGCCAGTCAGTTCTTCTGCCAAGAATGTTTCCCGCCTCTTCTCTACCTGTTGCTCCCTGACTCATCTTTTAAACAACTAAGTAACTTGGGTCAGGGCTTGGTCTCACTTTCTCCATACGTCACTCTGCTTTCTTCTGTGTGACTCCATTCTGCCTCCTGGAAGCCTCTAAAGCTCCAGACCCATTGCCTCTCTGTCACAAGTCCACTAGAAAATAGAATTCCCTTTCCCAAACTCATCCTCTGAAAATAGTGGGCCTGGGGGCTCCTGGGTGGCTCAGTCGGTTGAGCATCCAACTTCGGCTCAGGTCATGATCTCACAGTTCCTGGGTTTGAGCCCCGCATCAGGCTCTGTGCTGAGTGCTCAGAGCCTGAAGCCTGCTTTGGATTCTGCGTCCCCCCTCTCTCTACCCCTCCCCCTCCCCCACTCATGCTCTGTCTCTCTCTGTCTCTCAAAAGTGAATAAACATTTAAAAAAAAATTTTTTTTAATAGTGGGCCTGACTCTCATTGAGACCCATCCTTGAGCCATTTAGTGTGGTGGAGGGATGGATATATGAGTTGGCTTAGGCCAAGTTCACATGCCATGCCCTAGTTTGTCACATGCATGCCCAGACCACACAGACTGAGGCCAAGGTCGGATGTCATGCCTTAGGACTAGGTGGTGTGGGCTGAGTGTCACCCAGACCATATAGACTGAGTTTGAGGGAGTAGTGGTTTCCCCAAGGAAAATGAGGAAGTTCTTAGCAGAAGTGAGAGTGGATGCAGAACATAAAAACAACAAATTCCCAACATACACATCTCCATTCTAGACCACCACCCAAAGCTAGGCGGTCATTATTTCTCATCTGGTTTCTAACTAATGCCCTGACTTCAACCTCCATATCTTAACCATCCTCTGCACAGCTCTGAATCTTTCAACTTCCACTCAAAAACAAAACAAAAAACTTCAATGACTCCCTACTGTCCAGTCCATAAAATCCAAGCTCCTAGACCTGAAACTCAACACGTGCCCTGCTCTGACTCTGATGGAACTTTCCAGTCTCCTTGCCTCCAGTTTCCCTTTTCCCACTTACCTGACATTTCAGCCAAACCTATCTCATGTTTTCTCTCCTCTGAGCCTTTAGCTCACCTGGAATGCTTACTGCTCCCCTCTCCCTTTCTCCAAGACCCCAAAATCAAGCCCAGCTCCATGGCCATCACCACCAGGAAGGCACGTATTCTGCTGAATCCACACTGACTCCAAGTCTCCAACCCAGCCACCCCCTGCCTCTGCCCCTCAACTCATCAGCGGGTCCTCCTCAGCACCCTTCTCATGGTGTGGCTTCTGTTGGGGAGAGTTTGAGCTCCTGCCAGCGGGCCTCCCAGGTAGTCAAGCCAGCCCCACCATTGATCAGGACTCTTTCAATTGTGAGAAACCCACGTTGAATCTCTTTAAGTGCAAAAGGTCACTGCTCAGCAGTAAACACACACAGAACAGGGGAGCCAGCAGGCTGGATTCAAGGTACTTTTCTTTCTCTCTCTCTTTCTCTCTCTCTCCACTCCTCCTTTTCTTTTCTTATTTCTACTTTTCTCGACGTGATGGTCTCATTTCCTACTGTAGCTGGAGAAGGGGGCTTCTGGTGATTCTAGCTTACATCAGCTTAGAACTTGGGATCTCAGAGAATGGAAGACCACCTTCCCGGACAGTTCTGGCGGCAAAATTCTGGGTACGACACTGGCCTGGCTTAGGTCATATGACCTTCCCAGAGCCAATCAGTCCGTGGCTTGAGGAATAGGGTTCTCTGATTGGCCAGGCTTGTGTCACGTGACCGTGGCAGGCTTTGCCCTGCCTTTAGAGGTTCTACTCGGAATACGCCCCCCAGGAAAGAACGTTGGTTGCCAGAAGACAAGGCGGAAGAGAGACAGAGAGAGAGAGAGAGAGAGAGAGTCGCTAACCTCAGAACCCCTGCAACACCCAAGCGTGAGGACTGGTTCACATCGTGGATTCTCCACCTAGCTGTTACCCACAACTAGTGATGGCTGAAGAGCCGTGAATGGGGAGAACACCAGCTCACGTTTGGCCAGTACCAGTGTGCCGGGTACTATTGTAAGCACTTCCACGTGTTAACCCACTCATTTCTCATGACAACCCTAAGAGCTGAGGACAATTATTAGGTGAGAAAAGTGAGGCCCCAAAAGGTAGGCCACTTGCCGAAGGCCCTCCAGCTAAGAAGTTGGGGCCTAGGGGTGTGGTCCCAGAACCTATGCCCTCCCCACTGAAGGATACTTTGGACAAGGGGACCTTGGTGGTGGCCAGTGCGCCCACACACAGGAGAGCTAGAGAGTACACACATGTACAGGAGTACATTCCGGAGAGCCAGAGAAACCTGCCCCCACACGGTCATAACCTCCAACCTGCCCAGATTTTTCTTCATCAGAATAGCCCAGGAGCCTGGCTGGCGGTATCTGTCTGGCTCTGCCCCAAGAGAGGAGGCGTGATACGACACCCCAGCCCTCACCAGCTTGCCAGCCCCTCCCGCTCCAGCTAGTCTGGACTCCTCAGTCAGCTGGGGTTCTCCACCCCTGGACGCCCTGAGCTCCTCCCTCAGCGACAGGTGCGGCAGGGGGCAGGAGACAGGAGGCCATGGAGGCCCCAGTGACAAGAACAGAAACCAGAGCCCCAGGCCAGGACAGCACTGGACAGGAATGGGGAGGAGACAGACAGAAGGAGACAGACAGAGGAGAAGACACACAGGAAGAGAGCAAAGGCAGAATGTAGGAGACAGAGATGGGGCTGCGTCCTCCCTCACCCTTCCCACAGGCAACACATCTCTCTCTTGTCTCGGGGCTGAAAGCAAGAAGGGGAGAGGGAAGGCCTTGTAAATGAAGCAGGTGAGAGTTCTGCAGCTACACGTCTCAGTTGCAATTCTCCTCGAGTCCCTGATGCAGAACGAGCACCTCCGGAGGGGAAGTGAGTGAAGACAGGTGCCCATGGGAGATACCCCTCACTCAACCCCACTTTGGGCAACAGGCCTGATGCTTAGAGGGCCCCAGAAACACCTTCCTGACAGGGCTCCAGAGACCAAAGCCCATGGCCACTGAGCCCTGCAAAGTGGCAAAAGGAGAAGGCAGAGGGACACATGCCAGACCCTGCCCATGTCTCCCCAGGGATCTGAATTCTCTTCCCACCCCACATCACACAAAACCCCCATTCTCTCGGAATATCTGATACCTCCCGTGGAACAGGAACTTGAGGTCTGGCTTTGTCCCCAACCAGCTGTGTGACCTTGGTTAACCTCTTCCCTTCCGAAGACCTCAGTCTGCCCTCTCCATAGTGAGCGGCCCTTTGGGGGCTGGCGCTCTGCGGTCCTGGGACTCTGTTGGCCCTCACCAGCCTTCAAAGCCACTGGTGCTCTCAGAAGGATGCTGGTCAGCCTCCCCCAGCTGTCCACCCTACCCGTCTCCTGGAAAGCCCCCTATCCTGTCCAATGTCCCACCTCCTTCTAGCAAACCGTAGCTGGCCCATGCCCTCCGGGCCTTGCAAGGAGCTGACCACCATCCACAGAAATAAGAGGACCCGACGTGAGACGGAAAGTGAGAGCGGCTGATTCCCCCCTTCTGGAGAACACAGCGGCACCAGGCCGGCCTGGCCTTTCGCCTGACCGCCCGCGTTTAAGACAGTGCGTAATGTGGCCACAGCATAGGCTTCCGCACCCCTGACTCCCTAGAATAGGGCTGATTTGCAAAAGAGAGTAAGTGGAGGCCTAGAATGGCAGGTCAGAAACCCCTGCCCAGATGCCAAGAGACAGCCATGAAGGCAGGGGGCCGGGTGGGGAGGGAGGATGACCCGTGGGCACACTGGCCTCCTTCTCACGGATGCCCCGAGGAGGGCGCTGGGAGCAAGGCGCGTCCCGTAACCGCAGCCTGCGCCTGGTGTCAGCCGCGTGGCGCTGCGCAACAACCCCCCCCCCACCCGCCCGTCCCCGAAAACCAAAGGCGCCCCTTCCAGAGAAGAAAAAGGAGGGAGCCTCATCATTAATAGCGCTGGCGGCAAGGTAAAGCCACCCGCCCGCTCCGGCGCACCCTCGCCCATAATTATGCCAGCGAGGCTTTCATCCCCACGCGCGCACGCCGAAAGTTTATTGTTGTATTTCGGCCTTTTGTTCAGTCTCCTGTGCCTTTTATGCAAGGGGAAGGGTGCTGAGGGGTCAAAGCATCCTCCCCCGGCTCCTCTCTCTGTCAGTCCTTTTAGAAAAACACCCAAAGCCATAATTTGTCTTAGAATTTCTTTTGAAACAGCTACAAGAAAGACTCGCGACTGCTCTTTTCCCTCTGTTTCTGATTCCAGCCATCCCTTTATCTGGCTTTCATTAGAGCCTCGGCCGCGCCTCTTTTGTGGGAGAGACTTATGGGAACCCAGGCAGTTTCCCAGCCGCTGTGATGTTGCTAAAGATTAAAAAGGAGCTTTGAAGCTGTACCAGTTCTCTCTGCGCCCCCTCGGTACAGGGCCTCAGAAAGACCCAAGCCATCTGGCAAACCTGACATAAAGACAAAATAAAGTGATTGAGACTGGCTCTTCAAAGCCACAATGGCAGATTTGTTGATTTGGGCGTTATCTTTCATGCAAGGCCCTCAGAAGTCACCAGAACACCTAGGTAATCTCGGGCAGGCCTCACTGGACTGGACAGGCCGAGGCTCAGAGAGGGACCCGGGAGCTCCTGGTGAGGCTGAGGGATGGACCGAAGGCTGCTGGAGGTGGGCCCCGGGAAACTCAACAGTTGGAGCCGGAGCCGGGCCCTGGCCGTGGTTTACAGTGAGGACTGCCAACCTGGCCCCCGCCTCGTGTCCCATCTCAGGAGGGGTGCCTGACACCGGCCAGACGGAGTCAGAGTGAGAAGCTGATGTGAGGCTGTCCTGAGCAGGAGGGGAGCCGCAGGGAGATGAAAGGCCGCTGCCCTAATTGCAACCGACAGCCCGTTAGTAACGCCCTGGCAGCTTCCATATCGGAACCTGCTTCTCACGGCTTCCGGCTGGGCAAGGCCTGGGGCAGATGGCTGTCTGCCGGGGCCCGTGGGAGGATCTCCCTTCTGACTGATGCTGGGATGAGCAAAGATCCTGGAGGGAAAGAACCAAAAAGCAGCCCTGAGCCAGTCCTTCATTAATACCCCGCCTGATCCCCAAGTAACCTGGAGCCCGGCCCTTGCTGGACCTCAGTTTGCCCTCCTGCAAAAGAGACCTAGTGGACACTCATGGACAGAGTCTCTCCCATCCTGTTGGGGAGCAGTGTCCAGAGCCAAAGCTTTGGGTCATGGACGCTCCTCTGGCCTGGATGGGAGCCTGGAGGAGATGATGCCAGAGCCAGCACTACACATGAACAGACGCCCCCCACAGACTGAGCTTCCGTGCAGGAATCTGGGGGACATCCCCACACACACCTACTACTGATGTGACCTCACGCAACCCGCTCCCCTCTCAGTGCCTCGGTTGTCCTCGTGTTCAGGAGTTGGAAGTTCAGGAGTTGGAATACACTAGAGATATTCAGGTGCTGGGGAGAACTGGGGTTCCATGAACATTCCTGAGAGGGCCAAGGGGAGGTCAAGAGGGAGCTGAGCAGGTACTACTCTGGGGTCCTCCAAATAGAGCATTCATCTGTTATGCACACTGAGCTTCAATAAAATCTCCAGGATTTTTTTTTAAGGTTCCGCTGATTAAAACACACATACAACTTAAAAGCCACAAGTTGAGAGGGTCTGCTCCTTCTTTCTGACCGCCCTGAATCTGTGATTCACATCGGACCGCAGTGAGCTCAACCAAGAGCTAAACTTCATTCTATCCAGTTTTAACCAAATGATGAGCTCCCAAAGTCTGACCATGGATCAGCAGCCAAGTATCTATTGAAAATCTACTCTGCACTCACACCGGGGAGAATGTAACACCTGCGTGTCCTCAAACACCAGACCCAGAAAAGATATCTAAGGGATGTTCACATTCACAGGGCACGGGATAGATCAGCATCTGCTTGCTAAACCAGAGAGAGGTGGCCACTGATCAAAGGCCTGGGGGACAATTCATCTATCCCCATATTCCTGTGCCCCCTCCCTCTAGCCAGATGCAGGACTGGGGCCCCAGCTCTTTCTCCGCTGCCCTGCCCCTTTCAGAGAGTCCAAAGAGGAAACGTCTCAGTTTCCTTTCCATCACAGCTGGCCCCAAACACCCTTCCTTCCTGTGAAGAGCACAGCTGGCGCCAGGGTGAGAGGTCCACAGCAGAGACTTCCTGGCACCTTGGCAGTGACGTGCCAACATGAGATTAGGCTTCATCTGTATGTCCTTCCAAAGAGAGAGAGGAAGCCCAGCTCCTGGAGAGGTAGGGCCACAAATGAGCACATGTGGGAGGGGGCATCCTGCCCACCAAACCCTAAAGGGAGTCTTCCAGAGTAGTCCCTCCTTTTCTAATCACGCCTCCCCAGCAGCTGGTGAACTCCTACTCATGCTTCAAAACCCATCCCCAATGTCACTCCTGCCTTGAAGCCCTTCTGAGCTTCCCTCTCCCTCGGCTCATATGCTGCTTCATCCACATCTGTCTTGGGTAACTCTGAAATTAAATGGCAATAGTTTTTTCAGGAAGCAGGCACACATCTGGAAATCAAAGGATCTCGGTTCAAATCCCAGCTGTCTTATTCACCAGCTGTGGGACCTTGAAGAGGTCCATTTTCCCCTCTGAGCCCCAGTTTCCGCATTCTTAAAGTGGAGAGCACAGAACTTATCCTCTAGGGTTGTGTTGAGGGTTAAAGAAAGCGATATATGTGAAAGAGTTGAAAATTCTGTCCAACACAGAGAGGCACTCAAAACCAGTGAGCTCCATTCTTTCCTTTGTAGAAAGTGACCTTCTCAAGGGCAGGAACCAGGTCTTCATTCACCTTCTCATTCACTCATTCATTCGTTCACCCACTCATTCACTCGTTCATTCAGCCATCATCACTGAGCTCCTGTAGAGGAGCAAGCCCTGAGCCAGAAGCTGGGTTCTACAGCAAGTCACAAGGCAGACACTTTCCAGGTGCCCATAAATCTCCCAGTTGGTCGTCCTCACCCGTGTGTCATAGAACCCGCTTTGGCTGACACTGACTCCACCCTTCCCAGGCGGCTGGACCAAGGGCAGGTCTGCCGGGTCCAGGCTGGAAGTTGCCGGCCCCACCCCAGGATCATCAGCAGACCTCTCTCCTGCAGTAGGTGTCTTCTGGAGGCAGAGCCTTGTCCAACACTCGGGGAGAAGAGAAATGAAGACACGCCTTGCTTCCACTCTCAGGGAGCTCCTGGTCTGGTGGGGAAGACACCCGTCTCATCCCTGGGGAGTTGTCAGCCTGATGGAAGAGACTGACATCGTTCTCAACCTTGGAAACTCCCAATCTGATGGGAGAGTCCTAATTTCCCGATTTGGAGAACTTCCAGTCTGAGGACAGAGAGCAGAGTCACATTTTCCCTGATACTGGTGGCTCTTAGTTTGATGGGGGAGACACATTTATCTCTGATTGTAGAATTCCCAGTCTGATGGAGGAGACACATGGCTCTTGATCTTGGACCAGTCTATCACCGATGGAGGAGTGTGGAAGGGAGGGGTTGTTCCCGTCCCAGGAGGGCACCTCCTCTGATGGGAGAGGCAGTCTGTGCCCATAGATAGCTTGAGAGGCAGATAAAACAACATATATGGAAAAAAGAGATCAATCTAGAGTCCCTTTGAAAGGCTAGCTGTGCAGTATCTCTATCTGTTTGTAGACTCAGAAGTGATATTCCTGGCTTTGGTGACACACCATCCTAATCCACAGGGCAGGACACAAATGACAGAATCATTGCCTCACAAGCATCCAGCCAAGCCCCCTCACCAGAGAATCCAAGCCAGAGCTGGCCTGAGGCCCCAGTCGCTGGCATCTTGTGCCAGTCTTTGCCAGGGGAGGGCTTTCTCACGATCAGGGACATCTGGGCTGGCCCAGCTCCCAGAGGCCACCGACATAAAAAGCGAGGGGCTCAGCGGAAACACCATCTGCACATCATAAAGCCGCGTGGTGGTTCCCAGAGGCTGCTTCCAGCTGCGTCCGTGCTGCCCGGGAAAAGCAGAGGAAGGCACCAAGTGACCAGGAGGGGCAGGGGGAAGGATGGCCAAGAGGAGAGAGCCAGGCTGTAACTCCTCTCCCTAGCACCCTGAGCCCTTTGGAAGTTAACGTCACCTGGTTGGTCTCCCTGTCGCTGCCCGGGATCACAGGTTCTAACCATCCCTGAAGGTGACCTGTGACGCGAGCAGTATGCAGTGGCGGTGATGCCCTCAGATCTGAGGGTTGAACTGCCTGGATTCGAACCCTAGGTTTACTCATTAGGGCAGGAGATAGACTTCCCTGAGCCTCTTTTCGGGCCGGTGCCTTGGAGAGGACAGTAACCACACCTGTGTCCGGAGGTTGCTGCGAGAACTAAAAGAAGTCATAATACACGTATTGAGCCGTACCCTTAAGATGTGTGCACTCGTTACACTTTAATAAAATTTTATTACAACAGAGGTAATAGGTGTCCCGTGTCTGCTTTGCCCGATTTCAAGAAATCTCTGTCACTATTGGCTCTTACTATTATCATTGTTACCTTCCCTCCCACACACTAGCCTCAGGCTTCTGGAGGAGCAGGCACCTGTAAGGGGCGCAGGCGTTGAGGATATTTCATTGGCCACTCTCTCCAAGGCCCCGCCCCCAGCACCACGGCCACAGCTGATTGGACAAGGGGTAGGACCTGGCGCAAGGGAAGTTTACCTATTGGCAGTTGCGCAGAGCCTGTCAGGTTCTCTGGGGAATTTGAACTCGGGATCAGGCTGTCAGGTGTAGCGGATGGAGGATCACATTGGGCCGCGAAGAGCTGAGGAAGGAGAAAGAGACGAGTGACTGAGAACAGCAGAGATGAGAGAGACACAAGGTTCCCGAAAGACAGAAAGAGATGACAGACGGGGGGGGGGGGGGGGGGGGCAGTGCCTGGGTTTGGGTGCGCACGTGATTTCCCAGGAGACAAGGCTGTACTGCGTCTCCTGACTTTGGAGCCTAGGAGATGAGTTTGGCCAAGAAGCACAAACACACCTACACACACACACACACACACACAGGCCAGACATGCACACCACATCCCACCCTACCAACATGCACGCACCGCTTTCGACATTTTCTTTACAATTCCCTGCCCATGCCTGAACGACTTCCAGAATGGTGACTCCCAAAGGAGATTAATTCTGTCGTGTGGCTCTAGGAGAAAAAATACCGTTGCACGGAGAGACCTAATGGGGCGTTTCATAAAGTGTCTAAACTGTGGTGTAGGAGCCTTTGCGTAAAACTTCATTAAAATCACATTACCTGCCGTCTCTCGGTCCTGCTCTCCTCCATGCCAGCTCGGAGGGTTTGACCCTCGTGGCTAGCGAGACGGCTGCTGGCAGCTCCTAGAGCTGAACCCTCCCTTAAACACAGGCAGCGGGAGGGGTCCTTGGGTCTTGGTTTGGGCTCCCCTGAAGGGAATACTGAGATAAAGATTTGAGGACGAGTGGTTTACTGGGACACGATCACAGGAAACACTGGTAGGGAATGGGGAAGCGAGCCAGGGAAGGGAATGAAGCCAATAAAGGATGTGTTCTGAAGCCAGTTATCTCTGTGGGCGGCCGGAGCCTGATCTCACCGGGGAGCTGTGAGAGACAGGGTCAAGCATGCACTCGGAGGGGGATCAGGTCGTTCATCCACCAGCCTCCATCAGCCCCTGGTTGAGGGCTGCATCAGGATGGGGTCTAGAACTCCTCACATCCCGCACACTAGGCACCTCACTCGCCTCGCCGTGGTCCCAGCCCTGGCTGCTCCTTGGTGGCACTGATTCCCTGACACCCTGGCCCGCTGCCTGCATGAACATGGAGGGCTCAAGCAGCCTGAGAGAGCCCTCCGGAAGAGTCCCAAGGACTGGCAGTTGGAATCTCAGCCAGTGTTCATGGAAAGAGCAAATGCCAAGAGCACTGAGGTCGGGGCACAGACGGAGGCTGTCACATCGGCAAAAATCTCATTGTATCTCCAAGGTTCTGACTGGATTGTGTTTGTCCCTGGACCTATCACTGACACCAGAGCGATGTCCTGTGCCAACTGAATCGGTCTGGAGCGGTGAGATGCTGGGGCAGGGACATGAGGGGGTGGTGAGGAGGCGTTCCCTTGTACTATATCCAAATGAATGGGAGTGGACCACAGCAGCTCTCGGAAATGAAATGGGTGCTGGGCTGCAACACGATCATGACACACAAGTGACCACCCCTCATGCCCAAGCCGCCAAATTAAGTGGAAGGTGACAAGGTCAAAGGTTCTTCCAGCCAAACCTTTAAGCTGGCCACCTGCCCTTATTAGAGTACAAAGCGTTAATGGAGCAGTGACTTGTGCCAGACTTCGTCCAGGCTCCGGGGAGGCACCCGCGAAAAGGTGGCGCTTCTGTTCCCTGAGCGTTCACGGGCAAGGGTAGCCGCAGGGGAGGAAAGGACAGCAATTACGATTTCAACTACGATTGCATCAAATCCACTCATGAGATGCCGCTGGTTGCAACACACAATTATTTGGTGGACCACCAAGAAAAACGAAAAGCCACCAATTAAATGATGTTATCCCATGGATGGCAATTCATCCCAATTTCAGAAATATGAAATGTAAAAAAAAAAAAAAATGCCCATCTTAGAATTGATGGGCTTGTGGTTATATTTTTATCAGTTTCATTTGCAAAGGGTGTTTTCATAGACACTGTCTCGCTCTCTGCTCACCACAAACCTACTGAGGGTAATATCACTGCTATTTTCCACTCCGTGAAACTGTACTCAGAGAGGGCAGGTGACTTGCCCGAGGTCACTGAGCTACTGACTGGTCAAAGTGGAAGCCAACCCCAGGTCTTTCTGGTTGCAGAGCCACGACACCACCAAGCCTCCTGGCGAGCTTCTTGGACTCTTGATTCTTCTTTTTACAAAATGTGGGCCCCTATCTCCCCTTGCCTCCTCCTCGGGACTGGCAGGGAGCCCCACAAGCACCTCTTCTCTCTGCTCCCAGCGACACACAGGCCCACACTTGAGATATTTGCAGTCCCAGGAACTCTCTTCCTTCCAGGCAAAGGACCACGGGCACACAGTACTATCTTCCACTAGCTCCCTTCAAGGGTCTTGCCATGGTGAGCACTCTTCAAACCTGGGTCCCTGCTGGAGATTCTATTTCTTTTTTTTTTAATTTTTTTAATGTTTATTTCTGAGACAGAGAGAGACAGAGCATGAGTGGGGGGGGGGGAGTTGCAGAGAGAGAGGGAGACACAGAATCTGAAGCAGGCTCCAGGCTCTGAGCTGTCAGCACAGAGCCCGATGCGGGGCTCGAACTCACAAACTGTGAGATCATGACCTGAGCCGAAGTCGGCGGCTCAACCAATTCTATTTCTATTTCTATTCTATTTCTAAGGAGCCAGGCCCTTGCCCCTTGGAACAGCTTACACTACAATGATTTCCTAGTGGCTTCCGTGGAAGTTTCCTCATATAAAGGCCTAAATGGCTGCAGGCTGAGAACCAGGGCTGGCTTTATAGAGCAAGCCACCTAGACAGTTCCATGGGAGTTCACACTTAGCTTAATGCTCTGGACCCCACAGATTACATAGCAGATCCTGCTCCTGCTTAAAAGCATCTGAGCAAGGAGCCTGCCTTGTTACTCCCCATCCCTGAGATTCCTGAGGGGAGTCCAGGTCACCTCTGTGTGCTCTGGGAACAGGGAGTGCTCTGTTCCCAGAGCAGAGGGAGTGCTCCATTAGTACTGAAAGTACTGAAAGAAGTGTGTGTGTGTGTGTGTGTGTGTGTGTGTGTGTGTGTGTTGTGCACTCTGAGGTGCAAGTAACAGAAATCCAGTTCAAAGTAGCCAAACTCAAAGAAGGAGTTTATTTTCCCACTGGATTGAAAAGCGTAAGAGGCTGATGATCCAGAAACTCCTGTACTGTCAGTCACCAGGATATTTGCTCTAGGCCCTACTTTTTCCACGCTGTCTTTATTCTCAGGCCTCGACAGCTCTAGGCTGACATACTACAGCTTAGCAACCCCGGGAGAAACCTTCTCACCAAAACTTCCCATCAAAATCAAGCCTCACTCACCCGCCCACCCCTTGCCAATCGTTAAACCAGGGGCTGTGATATTCTCATTGGCCAGGCCCCAGTCACATGCCTACCCCTGAGCCAATCACTGGCCCTAGAAGCTGTGATACTGCCATTGGCCAGTGTAGGTCACATGACCACTCCTGAACTAGTCACCGGCCCTGGCAGGTGAGATGCCCTCATTGGCAGGCTTGGGTCACGTCAGGGAGAGGAGGCTCTCCAGATGGAACTCAGGATACGTTCTTAGGGAAAAAAAGGAACTTGGTGCCAGACGGTCTTGTACAACCACTGAACCCTGAGGCTTCTGTCTTTGTCCTCGCTTGTCTCAACTGTGGGCAACCTGAGACCCCTGTTGACTAGGAAGGGTGGCCTTGGGAGCCTGGCAAAAGAGGAAGGTCTGGGAAATATCACACACCAGACAAGCAAAAAGCCAAAACTGGGCAGAACTGGCAGGGGCTGAGGCCAGGTGGTCATTCTGCACAATTACCACCAGAGGGCAGGCTTGCCTAGAGATGATGGAAAACAGGACGTGGTCAGAGGGCAGCCGTTAGGTGAGTCCTGTCCCAACCCTCTGATCATAGTAGGTGCCTACTGCTATACTTACTGCCAAGCCTTATAAAGCCCAACCCTGTCCTAAGCACTTTCCATGCATCAACTCACTGAATTATCAGCAATGACGTTGGCACTTTTTTTTTTTTTACCCCATTTTATAGATGAGGAAACCAAAGCTTTGGAGAAGTGTTAAGCAATGGGTCCAAGCCCATACAGCCAGAAAGGGGAAAGTTATGCAACTGTTCTACTAAACCCTGAGCTTCCTGAGGTCAGGGGTTGTGTCTTGCTCTTGTCTGAGGCCCCCACAGACCCTAACACAATCACTATTTGTTTAATGAATATCTCTTAAAGTGAGAATGTGGGCTCAAGGGCTGTCCAGATGTGCTGCGTCTTGGAAGATGAGTCTTAGAGGCTGTCAGGGACCAGAGGGACCACAGCACACCAACAGAAGAGACAGTTGTAGATTGGCAGCGGCTTGGCAACTCTGAAGTCTCATTGTAGGTCACTATTTATGCCTCTTCCAGGGGTGGCTGGCTGTGCAGGTAAGAGAGGAAGAGCACGGGGCCCCCACTGTGGGCTAAACACTATGCTAAGTGCTTCGAGGAAGACAGAGGTAAGTGTGACACAAACCCCTACCTCTACTCCCCTCTTGGGAGAAGAAATCAGTCTTGGCCGGAAAGAAGAACCCAGAAGTAAGGTCCTGACTCCCCTAAGAGTGAACTTCAACCCTCTAATCAAAACTGTGTTATGTACATGCTAAGTGCCAGGTGCAGCAGATACAGCAGTGAACACAGCTGAAAGATAGACACAGCTCAGGGCACCCAGGTGGCTCAGTCGGTTAAGCATCTGATTCTTGATTTTGGCTCAGGTCATGATCTTAAGGTTCATGGGATTGAGCCCCACATCAGGCTCTGCACTGATAGCACAGTGTCTGCTTGGGATTCTCTCTCTCTCTCTCTCTCTCTCTCTCTCTCTCTCTCTGCCCCTCTTGTGCTTGCACTCTATCTCTCTCTTAAAGTAAATTTAAAAAAATAGACAGCTCTTGCCTTCATGAAACTCATTCTAAGGGGGAGACTGATAATAAACAAATATGTAATTGCAAATGTGATGTTTAAAGGAGACAGGAAGGGGTGCCTGGATGGCTCAGTCTGTTAAGCGTCTGACTTTGGCTCTGGTCATGATCTCACAGTTTGTGACTTTGAGCCCTGTGTCGAGCTCTGTGCTGACAGCTCAGAAACTGGAGCCTGCCTCAGATTCTGTCTCCCTCTCTCTCTGCCTCTCCCCGACTCGTGCTCTCTCTCTCTCTCTCTCTCTCTCTCTCTCTCTCACACACACACACACACAAAAACAAATAAATTTTTTAAAAAAGTTTAAAGGAAATGGGGAAAGTACAAAGCGCTATGAAAGAGACTAAAAGGAGACTCATTTAAGCAGGGTTTGGGGAGTTACCTTTCTGAGGTGACAAAAGATGAAAAGGAGCCAGCCATATGAAGAGTGTGGGAATGGCATATCTGGCAAAGGGAACAGCCTGTAGGGAGGTCCTGCATGGTAGGAAAATGTGGCATGTTCAAGGGACTAAAATTAAGAAAATTATTTCTGGAGTGTAATGAGTCAAAGTGGGTCACGGTGCAAGATGAATCAGAGAGGAGGGCCAGGGCAGAACAAAAGCTCAGGTTTTATCTGAGTGTAAAGGGAGACCACCAAAGGGTTGTGAACAGGGCACCGGTTCAGTCTAAGCTGATCTATGTTCGTAAAGGTCACTCTGGCTTTCATGGGGAGAGTGGTTTGAGAGTGGGGCAGAGTGGAAGCTGGAAGACATGGCAACTCTTACTAAGTCAATGTCAAGGGCACACAGACGGGTGGCTATTTCCTCCTAAGGCGGGCATCTGGAAAGGCTTTGAGGAGGGGTCTTTACCCCAACTGAAAACTCAACAGGCGAGGATGAAGGAGAAGGCTGCATCCCCCACTCCAATCTTTTCCCTTCTGAATAAAGAAGAAACTTGTTTTTCCTTTCCTGCCACAGAAACCAGAAAGAGATGGCCATTCATCAATCAGCGCCTTCTGATTTACCTACATGTAGGGCTAACCAATAATTACAACAAACCATCAGCAGTTCCAAGTGTGAATGGCTCAATGACATCGTAAAATTTGGCATAAATAGATCTGGCTGAGCCTCACACATTTTCTCATGGGGTTAACGATGTCAGCAGTTCCGAGTCTGATCCCTGCTGGCCTCTGAAAGACAAGATCACAGAAGAGAAAGAGGCAGAAAGAGCTTCCCTGGTGGCATTTCCCCAAGCAAATGGGCACATTTGCCTCTCGGATGAACAGGGCAAGAGTCAACCAGGCCAACCAGAATGTGATTAGTCAGAAAGAGTCTCTCTGTCAGCTCTTTATCGGTGACCAGTCTCACAAGGGGCAAGAGTTCACGTTTTGTGAAGCCTGTTGTGTTTGTTAAATACCGTGTGTTTTTATTCAACCAGGTACTGCCTGCCAGCCAAGTTTATACGGCAATGTGCCTCCGGGCTCCGTCCATCTCAGACCAGTTTCTGGTCCTCCCTGTTGTACACATCCTCCTCTTATCAGGTCCTCATAACTGAAGTCCCCTCAAAGCAGATAGAGAACTGAGTTTAGAAACTGTTTTTACTTCTGCTGAATTGCTTTGCCTATCCACCATTCATTCACCAATCCTGTGGTAACAGCATCTTAATTTTTCTTGGGGACCTCAACTTAGGCCACATGGTTTGGTGGCACAAGCCTCCCACTAAGGCTCTGGGACTAGACAAGATTTGGCTTGTCATTGAATTCTACCACCAGCATGACCAATCCCAGCCCCAGCCCCACCCTTTCATGCTAATTGGTTCAGAGTCGGCACAAGATCTAAATTGGCTCGGTCAGATAACCTCATGAGTTTTTGCTGGACCACTAGGGAAAGAAACATTCTCTTTTCTCTGAACTGGGATTTATGAGGATGGCAGCCTGGAGCCATGATAGCCTGTCTGAAAATAGGACAAGTGCAGAGGAAGCAGAGCCCAAAGACAGAGGAAAGCATGAATCCTGTGGCATCATTTGAGCTCCTGGAGGTAGCATTACCTGAAGCTCTGCCTCATTAGGGTGGGTTTTAGATACCACCAAAAAAAAGCATTCTGATGATCACACGGACCCTGAGCAATACAAGGGCGAGAACCAGAAATCCTGAATTCCCGTGCTGTGTTCTTACCCTGTATTGTATTCCAGATGACTGTATCCAACCACATGCCCAAACTTGACAAATCTGCACGACTTTATGGTTTATTAAAAGATGGATATTTTTTTTTACACATCTGATTACAACAGTGTTTCATCTAACTGAATCACAGAGTCATGGAAGGGCCCCTAGAGATCATATCATTGAGCGGTTTTCAAAGATTTTTAACAACTTCTCATTTCAAACAAAGTCATAAGCAGAGCTCCTGTATATAAGAAACAAAAGCAGTGTCTTGTTAGTGCAAATGTGTTTTATCTTTTCGGTTACAAGTTTTAACATTTACTTTTAGAATCAATGAAAACTCAAATTTTGATTTATTTGTTTCCAAGGTATAAAAATTGGTTATATAGGAAATCAATAAAGAAAATCAATGAGGGGTGCCTGGGTGGCTCAATCAGTTGAGTGCCTGACTCTTCATCTTGGCTCAGGTCATGATCTTACAGTTTGTGAGTTCGAGACCCGCATTGGGCTCTGTGCTGATGGTGTGGAGCCTGCTTGGGATTCTGTCTCTCCTTCTCTCTGCCCCTCCTCCATTTGTTCTCCCTCTCTCTCAAAAAAAAAGAAAGAAAAAAGAAAATCAATGAAAACAAAATTGGTTCTTTGAAAAGATCAATAAAATCAATGAGCCTCCAGCCAGCCTAAGGAAAAAAGAGCAAGGACAGAAATTACTAATGTCAGAAATGAAAAAGAGGACATCACTACAGATCCTATGGACATTAAGATGATAACAAAGAAATACTGTGAACAACTCTATGCCCATAAATTTGATAATCTGGATGAAATGGACAAATTCCTTGAGAGACACAAACTTACACAAGAAGAAATAGATGATATGAATAGGACTTTATCTATTAAAGAAATTAAACAAATAAACAAATAAAACCTTCCAAAAGAGAAAGCACCATTCCCAGGTGGGTTCACTGGTGAAATCCATACAACATTTAAGAAAGAAATTATATGGGGGTGCCTGGGTGGCTCAGTCGGTTAGGCGTCCGACTTCGGCTCAGTTCATGATATCGTAGTTTGTGAGTTTGAGCCTTGCGTCAGGCTCTGTGCTGACAGCTCAGAGCCTGGAGCCTGCTTCGGATTCTGTGTCTCCCTCTCTCTGACCCTTCCCCGCTCATGCTCTGTCTCTCTCTGTCTCTCAAAAATGAATAAACATTACAAAAAGTTTTAATTAAAAAAATTTTTTTTAAAAGAAATTATATGAACTCTCTATAATCTCTTTCAGAGATAGAAGCAGAGGGACTACTTCCCAACTCATTCTATGAGGCCAGCGTTACCCTAGTACCAAAACTAGACAAAGACATTACATGAAAACTAAACACCAATATTTCTCATGAACATAGATACAAAAATTCTCAAAAAAATATTATCAAACCCATAATGTATAAAAGAATTATATCCTATAATTGGGTGAGATTTATCCAAGGTTACAAGGCTAGTTAACAATCAAAAATCACTTAATGTAATTCATTGTATCATCAGGCTAAAGAAGAAAAATAACATGATCATATCAGTAGAAGTAGAAAAAGCATTTGACAAAATCCAACACCGATTCATGATTTAAAAAAAAAAAACTTTCAGGAAAGTAGGAATAGAAGGGAACTTCTTTATCTTGATAAAGAAACCTATAAACCCAAAATAGATGAAAGACATGGACATAAGACAGGAAGCCATCAAAATCCTAGAGGAGAAAGCAGGCAAAAACTTCTTTGACCTCAGCCGCAGCAACTTCTTACTCAACATGTCGCCAGAGGCAAGTGAAACAAAAGCAAAAATAAACTATTGGGACCTCATCAAAATAAAAACCTTCTGCACAGCGAAGGAAACAATCAGCAAAACTAAAAGGCAACCAACGGAATGGGAGAAAATATTTGCAAATGACATATCAGATAAAGGGTTAGTACCAAAATCTATAAAGAACTTATCAAACTCAACACCCAAAAAACAAATAATCCAGTGAAGAAAAGGGCAAAAGACATGAATAGACATTTCTCCAAAGAAGACATCCAGATGGCCAACAGACACATGAAACAATACACAACATCACTCATCATCAGGGAAATACAAATTAAAACCACAATGAGATATCACCCCACATCAGTCAGAATGGCTAACATTAACAACTCAGGCAACAACAGATGCTGGCAAGGATGCGGAGAATGAGGATCTCTTTTGCACTGCTGGTGGGAATGGAAACTGGTGCAGCCACTCTGGAAAGCAGTGTGGAGTTTCCTCAAAAAATTAAAAATAGAACTACCCTACAACCCAATAATTGCACTACTAGGTATTTATCCAAGGGATACAGGTGTGCTGTTTCGCAGGGGCACATGCACCCCAATGTTTATAGCAGCACTATCAACAATAACCAAAGTATGGAAAGAGCCCAAATGTCCATCAATGGATGAATGGATAAAGAAGATGTGGTATATGCACATATATACAATGGAGTATTACTCAGCAATCAAAAAGAGTGAAATCTTGCCATTTGCAGCTATGTGGATGAAACTAGAGGGTATTATGCTAAGCAAAATTAGTCAGAGAAAGACAAATATCATATGATTTCACTCATATGAGGAATTTAAGATACAAAACAGATGAACATAAGGGAAAGGAAGCAAAAATAATATAAATGCAGGGTGGGGGACAAAACATAAGAGACTCTGAAATATAGAGAACAAACAGAGGGTTTCTGGAGGGTTTGTGGAAGGGAGGATGGGCTAAATGGGCATGGACATCAAGGAAGACGCTTGTTGGGATGAGCACTGGATATTCTACATAAAGGATGAATCACTGGAATCTACTTCTGAAATCATTGTTGCACTATATGCTAACTAACTTGGATATAAATTTAAAAATTAACTAATTAATTAATTAATTTAACAACAAAAAAAAGAATACCTAACAAAAACCCTACAGCTAGTTAACAGCATTCTTAATAGTAAGAAAATCAAAGCATTCCTTCTGAGACCAGGTACGAGACAAGGATGTCCCTTCTCACCACTCCTTTTCAACATCATACTGGAAGTTCTAGCCAATGCAATAAGACAAGAAAAGAAGATACAGCTTGGGAAGGAAGAAATTGTCTTTGTTTGCAGATCATCTATGTAGAAAATCTGAAAGAATCAACAACTAAAAAAAATGAATAATAAATGATTATAGCAAGGTTTCAGGATACAAGGTTAATATATAAAAGTCAATTATTTTCGTATAAGCCATCAATGAACAAGTGGAATTTGAAACTAAAAACATAATACCATTTATATTCTCACGCAAAAAAAATTAAATACTTATGTATAAGTCTAACAAATCTACATGAGGAAAGCTATAAAACTCTGATGAAAGGAATCAAAGAACTAAATAAACAGAGATATTCCATAGTCACTGGCAGGAAGATTCAATATTGTCATGATATCAGTTCTTCCCAACACAATCTACCTATTAAGTGCAATCCACATCAAAATTCCAGAAAGTTATTTTGTGGATATAGACAAACTGATTCTAAAGCTTACATAGAGAGGCCAAAGACCCAGAATAGCCAACACAATACTGAAGGAGAACGAATTTGGAGGACTGACACTACTCAACTTCAAAATTTACTATAAAGCTAGGGTAATTAATACAGTGTGCTTAGGACGCCTGAGTGGCTCTGGGTGGCTCAGTCAGTTAAGCATTTGACTTAGGCTCAGGTCACAATCTCGCGATTTGTGCGTTCAAGCTCCGCGTTGAGCTCTGCACTGACAGCCAGAGCCTGGAGCCTGCTTTGGATTCTGTGTCTCCCTCTCTTTCTCCCTGCCCCTGCCTCGCTTTCACTCTGTCTGTCTCTCTCTCTCTCTTTCTCTCTCTCTCTCAAAAATAAACAAATAAACTGAAAAAAAAAGACAGTGTGGTATTGGCAAAAGAATAGACAAATAGATCAATGGAGCAGAACAGACAGCCCAGAAATAGACCCACATAAATATAGTCAACTGATCTTTGACAAAGGAATAAAAGCAAGATAATGGAACAAAGATAGTCTTTTCAACAAATGGTGCTGGAACTGCTGAACATCTTCACATAAAAAAAAATGAATCAGGACACAGGCTTTACACTCTTCCCAAAAATTAACTCACAGTGGATCACAGACCTAAATGTAAAAATGCAAAAGTATAAAACTGGAAGATGATATGGGAGAAAATCTAGGTAACCTTGGGTATGGCAATGACTTTTTTGATACAACACAAAAAGCACACAAATTCATGAGAGAAATAATTGATAAGTTGGACTTCATTAAAATTAAAAACCTCTGATCTGTGAATCACAATAAAGTCAATGAAAAGACAAGCGACCAACTGGGAGAAAATATTGGCTGAAGGCTCATCTGATAAAGGACTGTTATTCAAAATATACGAAGAACACTTAAAACTTCACAATAAGAAAACAAACAACCAGATTTAAAAATGGAGGGCCTTAGCAGGCACCTCATCAAAGAAGACACACAGATGGCAGATAAACCTATGAAAAGATGCTCCGTATCATATGTCCTCAGGGAAATGCAAACAGTAGTCAGGTACCACTACACCTACCACTGGCCACCTATTAAAGTGGCCAGAATCCGGAACACTGACAACATCAAATGCTGGTGAGGGCATGGAGCAACAGGAACTCTCATTCAGTGCAGGTGAACCTTCTTACAAAACTAAACATACCCTCACCATCCAATCCAGTGATCGTGTTCCTTGGTATTTATCCAAAGGAGTTGAAAACTTACGTTCACACGAAAACTTGCGCATGGGTGTTCATACTAATTTTGTACATATCTACCTAACCTTGGAAGCAACAAAGATGTTGCTTCAGTTCAGTAGGGGAATGGGTAATCCAGACAATGTGCTGGTCCAGACAATGTGGTGATCCAGAAAATGGAATATTATTCAGTGCTAAAAAGACATGAGCTACCAGGCCATGAAAAGATGTGAAAGAATCTTAAATGCATGTTATTAACTGAAAGAAGCCAACCTGAAAAGGCTATATCCTACATGAATCCAACCAACCATATGACATTTTGGAAAAGGCAAAACTATGGAGACAGCAAAAAGATTACTGGATGCCAGGGGTTGGGGGTAGGGGGGAGACACCTGACTAGATGGAGCTCAGAGAATTCTTAGGGCATACTCTGTATATCATACTCTGTATGATAATGCCATAATGGATATACATCATTACATTTGTCTAAACCCATAGAATACACAACACTAAGAGTGAACTCTAATGGGAACTACAAACTTCAGGTAATTATGATGTGTCAATGCAGGTTCATCAATTGTAACAGATGTACACTTCCGTCGGGGATATCAGTAATGGAGGAAGCTATATATGTGTGGGAGCATGGGGTATATGGGAAGTCTATGTATCTTTCCCTCATTTTTCTGTGAACCTAATACTTCCCTAAAAATTTATCTTTTGGGGTGCCTGGGTGGCTCAGCCAGTTAAGCATCCGATTCCAACTCAGGTCATGATCTCATAGTTCGTGGATTCCAGCCCCACGTTGGTCTCTATGCTGATAGCTCAGAACCTGCAGCCTGTTTCAGATTCTCTCTCTCTCTCTCTCTCTCTCTCTCTCTCTCTCTCTCAAATATAAATAAATAAACATTTTTAAAAAAAATACTAGGCCCTCAAGAAAATAGGATGAAGTGAGGCAGGGAGGCTGGGAAGGAGGGTTTGGGAGGGAGGCAAGGAGGGAGAAAGGATGTGGGAGGGAGGGAGGAAGGTGCTTGATCAGGGGCTCCAAGTTGCTCTCTGTCTGGTAGAATCTGAGTCCAAATGACTTTTGTGGCTGTCAGCAATGGGCACCATGGCTTGGACTCACTGCCCTCCAGCAAAGAGCTCTGAGGCCATGAGAGCAGGGGAGGCACAGGGATCACCACATGGACAGATGCCATCTGTTGCCTTTCTTTTGTTCACTCAGAGGCAGACAGCTGGGGCGGCACCACCTGTGATCGTGAGCAACCCTGGAAGCTGCACTGTCAACAGCCTGTCACAGGGAATCACCTCAGGCCACTGCCTCCCCAAAGAGCTGCCCAATGAACCAGCCTCTGCCCCTCGGGGTCTCTCTGCACAGCGCTAACAGGCTGGGGCCCGGCCATCCTGCCCGCGCCACCAGACTCGGGCACCCGCTGCAGCTGCTGGGGGCCTGGGCTCAGGGGATGCCTCCTCTCTCCCTTCCCCCTGGGACAGAGGGCAGGGCTCCCCTAGAGTATCCAGGAGAGCCAGCTCTTTCCCTCCCCCTTTCTGGCCTTTCACACTTGGGGAGGCCTTCACTGTGCAAGAAGCCCTTGTCCCCATCCCTTTCCCCAACCCTCATGCCAACCACACTGGTGCCCATGGCTGGTTCTGCCCACTCCTCAGAGAAGGCAGAGGGGTTCACACAAAAGAAGACAAGAGAAGCAAGTAGCCCACGGACAACCGGCCTTGGGAGTTCCTGGCCCCACCTCACAGCCACATGAGGGGGCTTTGAGGAACACCACGGGGCAGCGGTGGGGGTCTCCAAAGTCCCTGAGGTTCAGAGCTTTCAGCATGACGGGAGCATGGGGTCAGTTCCCAGTAAGCCCCTTTCATCTGTCAGACCTGTGAAGAGTCTCCACTGGGTCTCCCAGAACTGCCCAACCAAGGGAAGCCACGCTTTACTCCAGGATCAGGTGCCCAGGCCATCAGCTGTGTCCCAGAGCTCTCTCTCTCCATAGGTGCGCCAAGTTCCGAAGGCCCAGCTGTGGTGGTCGCCTCGCACGCTTCCGGGTCCTGGGGCTGCTAAGGGCCCGGCTTGCCACAGCCTCACACCCCCCTGGGCAACAAGTCCTCTGCAGACGGGCCTGGCCCTGAGAGAACTGAGCAGAGGCCATTTCCTGGGAAAGCCACCCCCCCCAGTGGCCAGCCTTCCTCACTGCCTCTCTCCTCCTCCTCCTCCTCAGGCTCTAGGAGGCCACCAGTTACCTCCTGTCCTCAACCAAAAGACCCTCAGGGGAAGAAAGTGGGAGGGCATCATCATCATCATCATAAAACAGTATAAGTATTCATTCACTCACTCATTTATTCATTCATTCATTCATTCATCCAAAAATTATTTTTTGAGGGCCTGTGCCAAGCCTGGCTCCATGCTAGGCACAGGGGACACAACTGTGAGTGATACAGGCCCCAATCGTGTCCTCGGGGAGCCGGGAGTCCCATGGCGGGGAGACAGTTGGCAAACACACACACAGACATGTAACAGATACGTAACATTATGTCGGTGGCCACATGTGCTATTAAGAGAAGCAAAGTCGCTCGAGGAGGTGCTACTGTAGATCTCTGGTCTGGAAGCTTCTCTGAAGCAGTCACCCAGGAGACCAGAAGCTGGGACCCAGGAGCTGGGCCAGGAGCTGAGGGGACAGTGCTCTAAGCAGGGGAAAGAGCAGAGGCAAAGGTCCTGGGGCACAGGCAGTCTTGTGCATCAGAAGCAAGTGAGGAGGACAGTGTGGCCAGCCTCAGTGACAGGGGTAGGAAGTGGGTCTGGAGAGATGACGGGGCCAGATCAGGCCTGGAAGCCAAGGTAAGGATTCGGCTTTGATTCTGAGACAGTTTTTACCAGGGAAACAACATTACCTCAAGTATGTTTTCAAAGAATCACAAAATACAAAATTTTTTTATGATGTTTTATTTAGTTTTGAGAGAGAGAGAGAGAGAGAGAAAACTGGAGAGAGGCAGAGAGAGAGGGAGACACAGAATCCGAAGCAGGCTCCAGGCTCTGAGCTGTCAGCACAGAGCCCGAAGCGGGGCTCGAACTCGTGAACCGCGAGATCATGACCTGTCCTGTACCGAAGTCATGCACTTAACAGACTGAGTCACCCAGGCGCCCCAAGAATCACAAACTTTTTAAAAACTAATATCAGCATCTGGCATTTATCGAGCCCTTGCTCTCCATGTGGTCTTACGCTTGGCATTTTGACCACATTATCTTCTTTCGTCCTTACAACCACCTTATGAAGTGGTCGGCCTGATTCCCTTGCCTTGTTTCAAGAGAGGCGACTGAGGTGCAGAGGGGTGAAGTGATACGCCCAAGGTCACACAGCTAGAAAGCATGAGCTCAAGACGAGCCAGGCCGGCCCCCTCCAGAGCCGTTGGGTTACTCTGGTCCTGGTGTTAGGCCGCCTGGCTTCCAATTTTGACTCCCAGCCACCAGCTGTGTAACATAGCCGGCTCCTGTCTGGTCCTGACATTGCCACAGCTCCAGCCTCTGTAAGACGGACACACTGCATCCTCCTCCGGGGGCTGCAGAGAGGACACTGAGCAAGGGTGCGGGCTGGCGATGGGTGGGAGGCAGATGGTCAACAGGTGTGATGGCAGTTACTCACCCCCAAAGCTTTGGGGGCTGTGGTTCTAGAGACCTGGTGAAACATATGAGGTCAATCCACCTTGGAAAGAGGAGACAGCCGTTCGGTCTCCATTACAGCTACAGCAAAACAGACTGCGAGGGACGTGACAGAGGCCCGCAGACAGAGGAAGGTACTGGGTGGGACTAAGCAAGGCACAGAGTCAGCCTTGTCCTCTCCGAAGACTGTCTTCTTCCTCTACAGCCAATCGGGATGGACGAGAGAGAAGTCTCCATCGCCTTATGGGGGACAGCTAGCTTCTGCCACGAAGCCTCCCCACACTGCCCAGGTCAGAGGCAGCGGTGCCCAGGTATCACAAAACCAGAAGTTTCTCCATTAAAGCACTGCTCCATTCGGCACAGCAGTCACCTTTCATTGTTTGGGCTCCCTTTGTTCATTTAGCCTCATGGGACCCCAGAAATCCATAAACAGCAAACAACAACGATCTCCACTCTTTAACTTCTCTTCCGATCCTTTCAATGCACAAACATCCCTTCCTACGTGTTCGTGTGAGCGTGTGAATCCTCTTGTGGAATTTATCTCTATCTGACACTATTCTAAACGTGCAGGAAGAAACCTGGAAGGTTTCTGGCCCTCTTTTAGAAGAGCAGTGTGGCCTCATGGTTAGAATGTAGGGTTTGGAGGTAGACCGGCATGGATTCAGATTCCGGAGAGGCATGCTGTGTGACCTTGGATAAGACACTTGACTTCTTCGGGCCCCAGTTTCCTCACTGGGACAGGGATAAGAGTGTTCCTCTCACCAGGCTAGGAAAAGGAGAAAAGGGAAGAGAGAGTGTGTGCAACACTCTAGCCAAGTACCCTGCACAGGCAAGTTGTTCCTTTACTCTCACTTTAGTCCTTCTTATCCAGATATGCAGCAGGCTCAGAAAGTTCCCTCTTTGGGATAATATTTGTATATGCTATCAATTGCTGTGTAACAAATCCCCCTAAAACTTAGTGGTTTAAGTAAGCACACATTTATTATCTCACAGTTGTTTCTGTGGGCCAGCAGTCTGCCCATCACTTACCTGGGTCTCCTGCTTCAGGGTCTCTTGAATGCTGCAATCAAGGTATGAGGCAGGGCTGAGGTCTCATCTGAGTGCCCCATGGAGGAAGGATTCAATCTGAAGTTCAGGTGGTTGTTGGCAGGGTCAATGGCTCAAGAGCTGCTGGGCTGGAGGTCGCCCTCAATTCCTTGCACATGAGCCTCTCCAACATGGCAGCCTCCTTCCTCGAAACATGCAGGCCAAGAAGGCAGTGCAGTTGGCTAGCAAGACAGAAATCACAATCTTAAGTAACTGAATCCCAGAAGAGACATCTCATCACCTTTGCCATATCCTAATGGCTAGATATAAGTCTCTAGGCCTGTCCACACACAATTGGAGAACATAAATACCAGGAGGCAGGAGTCTTCAGGGGTCACCTTGGAGTTTGCACTACACAGCAAGGTTCAGTTCAGCTAGCATTTTCTGGGGCCTTTTATGTACCAGGCACTGTCCTGGAGCTGGGAACTTACAAAGTGGGGAAGCCAGGGTGTCCATCTCCCAGGAACTTCTGTGAGATGTTTTCTGCTTCAGGCTCTTACTCATTTTTCACTGCTATGAACACTTTGGGAACCTGTGTACGGTCTCTGTTGAGGGGAGGAGGACAATTACTCACTCCATAATGTGAATGAGTTAACTAGGCCCTTTTTCCTCCATCCCAGGCTGGTCAGGGAAAAGAAACACACACACACACACACACACACACACACACACACACACACACACAGAGTGAGCTAGCTCTTAGGGGTATTTGCAAAGTAGTGGTCACTGTGCTGGCTGCTATGGAAACAAAGAGAATGAGACCAGACCCTTCCCTGGGGAAGCACACTGGGGGATGGGGAGCAAAGAGGGAAACTCACAGGTTCGGCCTGGAGTGAGGCATGCCACACTGGAAGCCAGATCCGCATGGGGAGTTAAAGCAAAAAGATTATAGCCAACAGCTGAAAAGTTGAACCAAGCTTTGCCCTATACTTAGTGGACAATGGTGGCTTGATCTCAGAGCAACCAAGTTCCCTTCCCCAACACAACCCCCTTCCCCCACTCTGACTCCACCTCACAGATGCCGGGGAGGGCTTGCTACAGGGAGGCAACAGACACAAACTTCCTTTGTTCAAGGAACCTCATCTTCCCTGGCTAACCATGGCGGTCTGGTGGGGGCTGATGGTCACAGACTAACTCCTCTTGGCCATGGGGGTGGACTGGATACCCAAGCTGGATCAATCTTCCATTCCCTGGCCCATAAGACACATAACCCAACCTAAGCCAATCAGAGCCTTTCTCTGGCATTTCTTCCTGGGTGAAGCTGTCAGAGAAGAGACTATCTTCCTAGTTATGCAGGAAGCAGCTGCTGGTAACCATGTTTTTAGCCATATAGAGAGGGAAAAAGGTGGAGCCCTACATACACAGAAACAAGACAGAGAGAGAGAGAGAGAGAGAGACACCAGACAGTATCAAATTCCTGGTGCCTGTCTTCAAGCTTTACTTGAAAATCTTTTTACTTGAAAATCTTTTTACTTGAAATCTTTTTATTTACTTAAAATAATTCAAACTGGGTATCTGTCACACTCCAACCATAGGGTCCTGAACTAGAAGTATAACATTTTACCGTTGGGAGTTCAAGCTAAAGCTACAAATCTTCCTGGGAGATGTGATCCAGAGGTCCAAATTCTTACTAAAGTATAAATGACTAAGATCCTTTCTTGAGAGAAGGCTGTGATGTGGGTTTATCTGAAAATACACAGGGCATCATAAGGTTAAAAGTAGAGGCTGTCAAGACATCCTTCACCTTATTCATGTGTAAAAAGAGCTTGTGATTCAAATCAGAAAAACTTGAATTTGAGTGCAGGCTCTGCCACTAACTGGCAAACCTACTTCACTTCTCTGGGCGCCCATTTCCCCATCTTTAAAATGGGAATAATAATGTTTCTGCACTTCCTGTCTTACAATGCTGTCATATAGAAAAATATCAACATTATTTTGTTTCCCTGCAGCCAATGTCCCTAGATGTGCTATATTAAATACATCTTAATACTATATTTGGGTAAATGCCAATGAACAGAAATGTGAACAACATCTCTCCAGTAGGACTCAGCACCTGAGGATAAGAGTGAGTGAGAAAGTCTTAAAACAGCCTCAAGGGGTAGACGTCCATCTACAGAGCAATGGTGTTAGTCTGGGCCCCGACTTGGTAAAGTCTGACATACTTTCATCGGGGTGTGTGTGTGTGTGTGTGTGTGTGTGTGTGCAAATTTATACTTTTCTAAATCATCTCTTTCTTTTCATTTTTTAAAAATTTCACAGGCATGTGATGGGGCGCTTGGATGGCTCAGTCGGTTAAGGGTCCAACTTCGGCTCAGGTCATGATCTCACGGTTTGTGAGTTCGAGCCCCGCGTCGGGCTCTGTGCTGACAGCTCAGAGCCTGGAGCCTGCTTCTGATTCTGTGTCTCCCTCTCTCTCTGTCCCTCCCCCACTTGGGCTCTGTCTCTCTCTGTCTCTCAAAAATAAAGAAATGTGAAAAAAAATTTAACATGCACGCGAGAAAAAATGTCAAACAAAGAGAGAAGCATAAAACTAAAACAATCCACTTCAGCACCACTGGAGCCTTTTCATCCAGATCTTAACTTTTATTTCTATATATGGATCTTACCAAACACACTCGGCTTCATACTTCGTTGGTGTTGTTTTCGTTACAGTTTGGGAGGCCTTTACATATCAGCACATAAGTTTGGTGGGTTTGGGGGAATTTTGTTTGTTTTGTTTTGTTTTCTTTTAAACATTAGAATCCTTCAGTGACCAGCATCCTGGGTTTGCTAGATCTGGCATCCAGTACAGGGTTCAATACATATTGTTAAAAGGAAGACATAAACAAGGGGAAGAGGGAAAGAAGAGAGAAGTCAGGGGAGTGGGAAGGGTGATAAAAAGAAAAGAAAAGGAAGGGGAAAAAAGGAAAAGAGGTAGGAGGATGGAGGGAAGGGAGAAAGAGGGGGAGAAGAGGGAAAGAGAGGAGGGAGGAAGGGAAGGAAGAAAGGGAAGGGACACAGAGACAGGAAAGGAGGGAGAGAGCGAAAACAAAGGCAGATAGAAGCAGAGGAAGAGAGGGAGAGAGAGACAGAGACAGTGAGACAGAAAACAGCGAGAGAGCAAGGGAAAGAGGGACGGAGAGGGAGGGAGGGAGAGGCGACAGACAGACTGAGTCTCAATCTCAGAGAGACAGAGAGAGAAAGGAGAGAAGGGAGGAAGGGAAGAGACACAGAGGGAAGGGAGGAAGAGAGGCGAGAAGAGGGAAAGAGAGAGGAAGCGAGAGAGAAGAGAGAGAGAAGTGGAGAGAGAAACAGAGATAAAGGAGGGAGGGAAGAAAGACAGAGATGGAAGGAAGAGAGGGGAAAAGAGGGAAAAAGAGAAAGGACGGGAAGGGAGGGAGACCAGAGAGCAGAGGGCAGTGGGACTCTGAGCCGTGGACACCGCCCCGCCCCCGGCCCCGCCCCCGGCCCCGGCCCCGCCCCCCGGGCGCGGGCTGCCGCGCCACCTCCAGCCGCCAGGAGCCGCCACGGGCAGCCAGCAGCACCCTGCGCGCTCCGCGGACCCTCTCTCCCGCCTCAACGCCGGCCGCTCGCCGCCTCGCCGCCGCTCTCGGGCTCCGGCCGGGTCTCGCGCGCAGTCTTCTCGTGAGGGGCCTCGCGCCGCCCGGCGCACGCCGCCCCCCTGCCTCGGGGCGCGGGGTCTCGCGGGCCCCGCTCCCGCCCTCCGCTCGCCTGGCCCGGACCGGAAGCGGCGCCGCACGGCCTGGGCCTGGCGCGGGGGGCGGGCACCGGGGCCCGGTCCGACATGGGCAAGAAGCACAAGAAGCACAAGTCGGACAAACACCTCTACGAGGGTGAGGAGCTGGCCGCGGTGGGGGGCGGCGGCTCTGGGGAGTGTGTATGTGGCGGGGGCGGGGGGGGAGGGTTCTGGCTCCTTCGAGACCACCCTCGAGCTCCCGAGGCGGGCCGGGGGCCGCACCTCCCACGGGCAGGCCGGGGACCCGCGAAGGGGGCGCGGCCCGCGGGAGGCCGCGCAGACCCCTCCCAGGCGGGGGCGGCATTCGAACCCGGGACCCCTGACCCCCCCCCCCCCCCGGCGGGGCTCTTGTTGGGAGGTGTGAGACGGCCCCCAGAGGCCCGCAGCGTTCGGGGCACACATTCGGCGAGTGTCCGTCAGTCAACAGGTGCTTCGCGGGGCGCCCACTGCGCGCCCAGAGCCGCCCCGGCAGTGGCTCCCCCTTCTCCCCTGCCCGTCCCCCTGCCCGCGGTGCCTCTGCATCGTGGATGCTGGCCGGCGCGTCCCGCCCGTAATCGAGGCTCTGTCCTTTTGTTTTAAGAGTATGTAGAGAAGCCCTTGAAGCTGGTCCTCAAAGTGGGAGGGAACGAAGTCACCGAGCTCTCCACGGGCAGCTCGGGGCACGACTCAAGCCTCTTCGAGGACAAAAACGATCATGACAAGCACAAGGACAGAAAGCGGAAAAAGAGGAAGAAAGGAGAGAAGCAGGTTCCAGGAGAAGAAAAGGGGAGAAAACGGAGACGAGTAAAGGTAAGCGTGGCTGCGGTGCTTCGGCTCTGCTGGTGGTGCCACTTTTTAAGAGTTCCCGCCTCCCGCTGCCAACCTAACTTGATTCCCTCTGTGTCTGGCGAGACGCTGAAACGCCTTTACGGCCGTCTTGTTTTGAGGAAGAGCAGGGCAGCCTAGAAACATGAATCAGTTGGGACTTTCAGCAACTCTTGATTTATTTATACTTAGTTACACTCACAGCTGAGTCCTGATTTTCAAGAGCCGCGTCAAAGAGCATTTGCCCATCTAGGAAAAGTGGAAGTCGTGCTGGAAGCAGCCTCAGGTTTGTCAGCAACAATAGTCGTTTCAAAAGTGAACGGGATTTTGCTCCGAAGTGAATACTGTAATGCCAGATATATAATGAGCAGCTTTCGTCTTAAAACGTGAATCCGTTGAAGAGGAAATCTGATCAGAGACCTTTAAGGGACATGACGCCAGTGGTAAAAATTGGCATTTTCCTAACCATGTGCAGTTCACAGAAAAGGGGGGGAAAGTAGCCGCTGTCTTGGTTCGCAGGCTCGGCAAACATGCCCGGAATTAGCCTAGACTTCTGCACTTCCCAGATTTAACCGGTCACTGACTGAGTGGTTTATTAAATCAGTTACTGTACCTTGAAGATAGATTTCCATAAATTAGTTTTATAACTTTTATGTGTATATACATAACAGAAGGGTTCTATTCCATGTGATTAAATACCTTGATAAGTCACTAAATCTTAGAGACGCTCTGTTTAGAATTTCCCAAATCCGTTATTTTCTGCCTCAGTTTTTAGTTGCCTTTGGCTGGATTGTGACAATATATAGAACTATATAATGTTTTCTTTTGCTAAGTTATAAAAACTATTATGTGCATGTGATTTTTTTTTTTAAGAAATTCAAACAATACAGAGTGAACAAAAAGGAGGAAATTTTGGGGCGCCTGGGTGGCTCAGTCGGTTAAGCGTCCGACTTCAGCCAGGTCACGATCTCGCGGTCCGCGAGTTCGAGCCCCACGTCAGGCTCTGGGCTGATGGCTCAGAGCCTGGAGCCTGCTTCCGATTCTGTGTCTCCCTCTCTCTCTGCCCCTCCCGCGTTCATGCTCTGTCTCTCTCTGTCTCAAAAATAAATAAATGTTAAAAAAAAATAAAATAAAAAGGAGGAAATTTTTCCTCACCCTGGTCCCTCATACAGTCCCTCCCACTAGAGATAACCAGTTGGAGGGCACCTGGGTGTCTCAGTCAGGCGTCTGACTCAGACAGCAGCTCGTGAGTTCGAGCCCCACGTCGGGCTCAGAGCCTGGAGCCTGCTTCCAATTCTGTGTCTCCCTCGCTCTCTGCCCCTCCCCCGCTCGCACTCTGTCTCTGTCTCTCTCTCAAAAATAAACACTCAAAAAAATTACTTAAAAACAAGGTAACAAGCTGGGTTTTTTTCTTATTTGTAAAGTAGTTTATGAACATAGTTTTTAATTTTTTTTTTTTTTTAATGTTCATTTATTTTTGAGAGAGAGAAGGAGACACAGAATCTGAAGCAGGCTCCAGGCTCTGAGCTGTCAACACAGAGCCCGACGCCAGGCCTGAACCCACAGACCGTGAGATCGTGACCTGAGCCAAAGTCGACACTTAATTGACTGAGCCCCCCAGGTGCCCCAGTGAACATAGTTTTTAAAAGTCAAGAGTACTTCAGAGCTTTTACACGAAAGCAGTCTCCTGCTCCAGTGGAGAGTTTTACTTCCAAAATGTTTTAGTTTTTTTCCTTTGGGTATTTGTGTCCTTTTTTTTTTTTTTTCGTTTATTTATTTTTGGGACAGAGAGAGACAGAGCATGAACGCGGGAGGGGCAGAGAGAGAGGGAGACACAGAATCGGAAACAGGCTCCAAGCTCCGAGCCATCAGCCCAGAGCCCGACGCGGGGCTCGAACTCACGGACCGCGAGATCGTGACCTGGCTGAAGTCGGACGCTTAACCGACTGCGCCACCCAGGCGCCCCTTGTGTCCTTTTTTAAATGTAGTTTATGTTATTTCCTGACTTATCAGTACGTCTTTTACTGATAAGTTACAGAAGGTGAGAACTTAAGTCAGCAGTCCAATACCGCTTCACACCCCCGATTTCCCTTCCTCCATTCTTCCAGCATGGATGTATCACGGTTGTTGGTTAAATCAGTATTCAGTGTTTAATTGTTTTTCACTGGTGACAAGTATAGCAAACATAGAGCCGAACTTGGTCTCTTGTTAATTGCTTTCATTCGTTTGGTTATTGTGTACCAAATCTTCCCAAACTGACAGATTTATGAAACCCGTCTGATTTCTGTTTTTCACGTGGTCAAACAGTTCTCCTTGTCTTGAGACATCTATCTTGGAGCCCTCTGGGCCCTCCTGCCCTGTCCAGTCTGGTTGAGTCCTCTAGGCCTTCTGGGATCCTCCTTTGCTTCTTTCCTGGATCCCATGCCTTCTTGGTTTGCTCCCTTATTCTGGTGGATTCTTAACTCTAGGAAGTTCCTAAGAACCATTCATAGGAGGTAGGTTTTGGAAGTCCTTATGTGTTTGAATATCTTTATTCTGCCATCCTATAGTCTCACATAGATGGATGGTTTGACTCCGCATGGAATGCCAGATTGAGAATTATTGTGTCCTAGAATTTTAAAAGCATCTGGTTCTCTAATTGTCCTTTTTTAAAAAATAATAGATGTTTATTCATTTTTGAGAGAGCAAGTGTGAGCGGAGGGAGGGGCAGAGAGAGAGGGGAACAGAGGATCTGAGGCGGGCTCTGCGCGGACAGCAGCAAGCCCCGTGTGGGGCTCGAACTCATGAACCGTGACATTATGACCTGAACTGAAGTCCCAACACTTAACCAACTGAGCCACGCCGGCACCCCTAGTTGTCCTTGTTTTTATAGCACCCTGTTCTTATTTTTCTATGCAGTATCTTCTTTTTTTTCTCTGAGGATATTTTTTTTTCCTTTTAAGTTTTCTTTTGCTCCTTGCTTTGTATCTCCAGTTCTTCAGTTTATTTTCTTGGTCTCCTTCTTTTATGTTAACGGCATCCCTTAGATACCTGTTGCGCCTTCCTAGTCTGTATTTCAGTGTGAAGCACAAAAGGGCTGATTAATAAATAATTAAAGTACTTAATTAAAGTATGAATAAATACTTTGTATTTAGTTTTCTAGCTGTAGAGCCACTAAACAAAGACCTGATCATTTCATTGGGGAACCCCCAAATGTCTGTTCTCCAGAGAAAAGTCCCTTCTTGGACAAGGATTTTACCTGGCTGCTGGTATTTTGGGGGCCAGCCAGGGAAGGGGACTGAAGGTCCTACCACCCAGTGCTCTGCATTCAGTCCAGCATCTCTCCCCACTTCTGGCTGGTATGCTGTCTGGAGACTCTGGTTCCTTACGTCTCCAAGTGTGAGCTTTTCCAGGTTTCTCAGGTTTGAACTTTTCTCTAGCTGTCCACTTCTGCGTGCAGGAGGTCTCTTGCTTTCTGTGATCTGCACGCTCCTACGCTTGCCTTTCATCTCCCAAATGTGTGGGTATCTTTCATCCCCTGTCATCTCGTCTGTACTTTGTTCATGTCGTTTAACTGGAAGTTGAGGTCACCCCTTTTAGTTCTGGCACCATAATGCCAGCTGATACACTCGTGTTCTTCATTTCTTCTTTTATCAATTGTCTCATTCCTTTTATTAACTGCGTAGTATTTTGTTATATTGATGTACCATATTTTATTTGATACTACATTTAAATGTTACAAATAAAGCTTCATTGAGCCTCGTGTACACAAATCTTTGTATACTTTTGTAAGGATATCTTCAGGATAAGTTCCCGAAATTCCCCCCCTGTGTTCCAGCCACTCTGCCCTTTCTTGACTGTGGCTCGAAATGTCATTAGCCCTCATTATATTTCGACTACCTTGTAAATTAAGATGCTTTTGCATCCGTAGTCTTACTTGGACGTAACACCCTGCAGAATAGGACAAGTAGGTTGGTTTCCGTTTTATAAAAGGTAATGTGGAAACTCAGAAGTGAAGTGAATTTGCCCAAGGTCCCGTTTCCCCAGGACTCAGAGACCATGGGCCATTCCAGATTCTCTGGGGTGTCATTGGTTCTGTAGAGGCTGTTTGGGCCATCCCTTCTTTGCAGGTCAGACCAGGGATGGGGGAGGGGGTTCTTTTACTAGTGTTGTCTAGGAAGGGAGACTTCCGGACGCTCCTCTCTGAGCTATGTTCTGGATCTCTAGGGAATTTTAGGAACAGCAGTTGCCTCTGGTCTCTTCTTGGGGAGAAGCAGCTGTGTAACAGACATGGGCCTGGAAGGGGCTGGGGTATGTGTGGTTCTAAAGGACTGGTGATTCTTCTGGCCATTCTATGTGGCAGGAAGAAGGAAGGATGCAGGGAAAGGATAAAACTTACCATTTTAAAGCGTTTTTCTGAAACGCATACATAACTTCTGCTTGTGTTTCATCAGCTACAACTTAACCACATGGCCACCCTAGCTGCTAGGGAGGCTGGGAAATGTCTTTTAGTTGGAGAAGGAGGTGGGGCTTTGTACCCTAATAAAGATCAGGAATCTGTTACTTAGGGAAGAAAAGGAAAAGGTAAAGTTTGGGGGAAGCACACACACTTACAACATAAAACCCTATAATTTTTCAAAAGTGTTGGAGTTAAATGAGTTTCTTCTCTTGAGTAGGAAAGGCCCTGGTTATATTAGTTTAAAATGGCCAAGCAGTTACGATCGATAGTATTTCTCTGTGTAGCACAGTGGCATTTAATACCAGCCAGAACATTACGAGTACAACATCCCTTTGTTTTAATCAGGCCATGATCTAGATACCACCCCTCTGAAAGTGTGTTGGCTAGTTTTTCCCCCCTGAGCATTCGAATGCTGAGTGATTGGCAAAGAATTTGTGTGCTGGCATAACTCTTAATGTATTTCCTAAAGATTCAGCTTTACATTTGCAAGTCCTTTATTTCCAATTTCCACATCATATAAAAAATATATAAGGCACCTGGCTCAGTCAGTTAAGCATCTAACTCTTAATTTCAGCTCAGGTCATGATCTCCCAGTTTGTGAGTTCGAGCCCCTCACTGACAGTGTGGAGTCTGCTTGGGATTCTCCTTCCCTCCCTCTCTCTCTGCCTTTCCCCCTCTCATGCATACACACACTGTCTCTCCCTCTCTCAAGATAAATAAACTTTAAATAAAATAACAGCTGATGAATAAATGCTCCTATCATTTGGTCTAGTAATATAAGCATGAGAGGACAATGAAGTAAAACTGAGGGGCAATAAGTAAAATTCTGTGGGATGCCTGGGTGGCTCAGTTGGTGGAGCATCTGACCCTTGATTTCAGCTCAGGTCTTGATCCCAGGGTCGTGGGGCTGAGCCCTTCGTGGGGCTCTGCACTGAGTGTGGAGCCTGCTTAAGATTCTCTCTCTCTCTCTCTCTCTCTCTCTCTCTCTCTCTCTCCCTCTCTCCCTCTCTCCCTCTCCCTCCCCCTCCCTCCCTCCCTCCCTCCCTCCCCCTCCCTCCCTCCCTCTCTCTCCCTCCCTCCCTCCTTCCCTCTCTCTCCCTCCCTCTCCCTCCCTCTCCCTCCCTCCCTCTCCCTCCCTCTCCCTCCCTCCCTCTCCCTCCCTCTCCCTCCCTCCCTCTCCCTCCCTCCCTCTCCCTCCCTCTCCCTCCCTCTCCCTCCCTCTCCCTCCCTCTCCCTCCCCTCCCTCTCCCTTCCTCTCCCTCCCTCTCCCTCCCTCTCCCTCCCTCTCCCTCTCTCTCCCTCCCTCTCCCTCCGTCTCCCTCCCTCTCTCTCCCTCCGTCTCCCTCCCTCTCTCTCCCTCCGTCTCCCTCCCTCTCTCTCCCTCCGTCTCCCTCCCTCTCTCTCCCTCCCTCTCTCTCCCTCCCTCTCTCTCCCTCCCTCCCTCTCTCCCTCCCTCTCTCTCCCTCTCTCTCCCTCTCCCTCCCTCTCCCTCCCTCTCTCTCCCTCTCTCTCCCTCTCTCTCCCTCTCCCTCCCTCTCTCTCCCTCCCTCTCTCTCCCTCCCTCTCTCTCCCTCTCTCTCCCTCTCCCTCCCTCTCTCTCCCTCCCTCTCCCTCCCTCTCCCTCCCTCCCTCTCCCTCCCCCTCCCTCCCTCTCCCTCCCCCTCCCTCCCTCTCCCTCCCCCCTCTTCCCTCCCCCCTCCTCCCTCCCCCCTCTCCCTGTCTCCCCACCACCCCCACTTGCGTGCTCTCTCTCTCAAATTAAAAATTTTTAAATGTCAGTGGATTTTTGTTTTGCTTCTATTTCTTGGCTATTATAAATAATGCTGTTGTAAACCCGAGTATGTAAGTATCTCTTTGAGAACTTGCTTTCGGTTCTTTTGGATATATATCCAAAAGTAGAAGTGCCAGTTCATCCTGTCTTCTCTTTTACAGATGAGAAAACTTAAGGCTCAGAGAGCTTAGTCACTTGCTCAAAGTTGCATAATCAGTGCCAGAACAGGAACTCAAACCCTGCCCCTTAAATAGGTCTGTAGTGTGAAAGAGTTGTTAAAATGGACACTGACCTCCACACCCTTCACAGTACATGGAAAATTAAAATCGGTGCCCTTAACAGAGGGGGCGTTCTAGTTCTGAGTCTCTTGAGAGTCCCTGGGGCTGGGTGGGGGGAATCACAGAAGATTTTGCTTAGGCGGTTGCATTTGAGCTGGTCTTGAAAAATCAGAATATAATGATGTTACACTACATGTTCAAGCAATGGGATAAACTATGTACTCTGAGCTATTATTGTAATATAGGGATATTCTTTTCATCTTGTACGATTACAGGTAAGGAATCAAGGGGCACCTGTGTGGCTCAGTTGGTTAAGCATCCAGCCTCGGCTCAGGTCATGGTTTCACAGTCCATGAGTTCAAGCCCCACATTGGGCTCTGTGCTGACAGTGCAGAGTCCACTTGGGATTCTCAATCTCTTTCTCTCTTTCTTTCTCTCTCTCTGCCCTTCCCCTGCTTGCATGTGCACATGCCCGCCCGCCCTCTCTCTCTCTCTCTCTCTCTGTCTCAAAATAAAAAAACAACAACCAAAAAAATAAATAAATAAATAACATTCGAGCGTTTACTGTATGCCAGGCACAGTTCTGAGTTCTTTACATTTACTATTTTAATTCTTACAAATAGCTCTGTGGAGTAGGTGCTGTTAGTATCTCATTTTATTGCTGAGTTAACTAAGGCATAGAGGATGAGGTAGCTCATAACTAGAGAGAAAAAATGGATGACTGTAATCATTAAGCAAAATGGAAATTCTGTCAAAACACAACTCATTGATTTGTTTGGTATGACATCCGCCAAAGCCAGGATCTCCCAGCAGAAAATCCTCCCACTCTGGTTTCCTCTGGAGGTTGTCCTCTTTAAAAAAAAAAAAAAAGTTTATTATTATTTATTTTTATTTATTTTTTTTAGTAATTTCTGTACCCATTGTGGGGCTTAAACTTACAACTCCTATAACAAGAGTCACATGCTCTTCCAACTGAGCCAGCCTGGTGCCCCTAAAGTTTGTTTGTTTGTTTGTTTGTTTGTTTGTTTGTTTGTTTGTTTTTTTAAGTAGGCTCCACACCCAGCGTGGGGCTTGAACTCATGATCCTGAGATCGAGTCAAATGTGCTTCCAGATGAGCCACCTACATGCCCCTACTTATTTATAGTAATCTCTGCACCCAAAATGGGGCACAAACCCACAACCCCAAGATCACGAGTCACACGCTCTTCCAGATGAGTCAGCCAGGCACCTCTAGAGAAAGAAAGACTGTTATGAGTGTAAGAGTAGTGTTGCTCCTCTGATGGAAAGGCTGTTTATTCATTTATTTACTCAACAGACATTTACCAGGCACCTCTTACATGCCAGACTCTGTTATTAGACTCAAATGATGAAGGTAAATAAAATACAGTTCCTGCCCTACAGGAGGAGCTCAGAGTTGAGCTGGGGAATCAGATGTGAAAGGAGAGCTAAACTTCATGGCCTGGTAAATTCTAGTAGAGGTATGAATAAAGGTATGTTCTGGGAGTCCAGGGGAAATTGTTTCTTGTTTTCCCTTGGAGAGCTGGGGGAAGGCATCAGAGGTACAGACTAAATAGGCAGCACATGCTGTCTTCAATCTAAGGCCAAAAATGAGGTGTCACTTTGAGGTAGTAAGACTGATTTTTCAATTAAATTCAAAATCACCTGTTAAATTCTAAAATTGTTTTGCGGATTGGAAGCATTATTTGAGTATAGTATCTGTATCTGTATCCCTTCCAAAAGTAGCTGAAAGACAGTACTTATCACTAAGGACTTCAGCTGTTAATTTGTGTGCTTTCACATTCCCATTCCATGCTGCCTCCTGTAATTAATTAATTCTGCAAGTATTATGCATAAGGCATTGTTGAGCTTGGAGGTACAGCACTAAAAATGACGTGGGACCCTGCCCACAAGGAGCTCTAGTGAAGAGGCAGATGTGTTTATAGTGCAATGAGTGTTATAATATTAATAATATGAGCAAAGATTTGCTTCAGAAGTGTCATTCACAAATTAATAACTTGCCATTGAGTTGTGAATAAATTAGAGTCTGAAATTAAGTACAGTGCGTTTGTAGTTACAGAAATAGCCACTGTTCCTCTCTCCTGCCTGGACCTGCTTGCGCACAGGATATTTCCTCTGCCTGGAATGCTGTTTCCACCCACCCACCTCCACCCCCAGCCTGGCTAAATTCTGTCCTTCAGATCTCAGCTCAGATGTTACTACCTCGTAGAAGTCTTCCCACACTTGTCCAGTCTAAATTAGATTCACCCAACAGTTATTCTCTCCATGGATTCTGTTTGGGTCTTTTTAATGAGTTGTTTAATGTGTGTCTCTGCTGTTACACTGTCAGCTTCCTAAGGGCAGGGCTGTGTGTGTGTGTTATCCACCAGTGTTTATCTATACAGTAGAACCTTATTTTTTTATTGAATGCATGAATGAATGAGTGTACAATATGGGCAAGTGCTTCGCTGAAATTTCACATATACTGTCTTACTTCATCCTCAGAACAATCTTCTGAGGTATGTATTGCAAAGATAAGAAAATTACTCCCCTCCCCCACATTATATAGTTTATCCATAATTTCATGGCAAATAAGTGGCAAAGCCAGAATCTGAGCCTATTTATAAACTATAACTGTAAACCCTTCTTCCTTGGCTACCTAAAGTTAAATGGCTCCAGTATCTTTGTGTCGTTTTCTATATGTAATTGGCAAAATGCGTTAACTATTAAGCATAACTGTATTAACTTTTGGTTTTACATATCTGTGTGACTTTAGTAAGGGACGTTCTCAGTAAGATTCTTTAACTATGTTCTGAATCATGAAGAAAATTAGAAGGTTGGAATCAGAATTTTAAGTGGAGAGAGAAGTGTAGAGGTCAAAGCCTCTTGTTTTGTGGGTGAAACTGAGTGAGTGAGTGGGATAACTTGTTCAGGGTCACATTCTGGTAAACTAGAAGGCAGGTCTCCTAATTCCTAGTCTGGCAGTAACATGTTACTGAATATCCATGCAGTTTAGGGTGCTTTCCAAGTATAGGTTTTTGTATTCTTTTTCTCTTTGGGACTGTAGCCTAGAAGGTTATATTCTCTTGCCATTCTGAATATTAAGGTGGTTAACGTAGACCAGGCTGACAGGATAAAGTGACCAGGTAGTACCATCCTTTGGTACTTTTTCAACTTTTCTATTTCTTGACCTCATTTCACCATTCCATTGATTCTAAGATAGATAAAATCAACAGTTAAATCTCTATCTTGTGGGTGATGAGAGGCCTGATGAGAATAAGTGAATTGCTTAAGAAGGTCACTGTGTGTTAAGGATGAGGCTGGGGCTAGAACTTGAGCCCATAGACCATGGGTCAGCAAACCATGGCCGGTGCACCTGGCTTTATAAATAAAGTTTTGTTGGAATACGGCCACACCCATTCGTTTATGTATTGGGTAGGGCTGCTTTCACGCTACAACAGCAAAGGTTAGTAGCTGGGACCTTAGGACCACAAAGCTAAATTATCTGCTGTCTGGCCATCTACCAAAAAAAGTTTGCCAACTCCTGCTCTAGATTCCTGGCACTATAGCCCTGGTTCTTTCCACCTAGGAGGGTGCTTATTGCCTTGCAACTGTCCTCACTTCACAATTTACATTTCATAGGAAGGAATCTGTGTCTCCAGGGGGTCTTTTTCCATTGAACAGAAGGAAATTTTCCAGCCTACAAAAGATTGATGCCAGTTGTTCTGATTGATGGCAAAAAACCCACAAAACTTTCCAGAATCAAAATTTGCTGCTCTAGAGTATGGCATGAAGTCATAAAAATAGACACCAATCAACTTGATGATAACTGAGATCAAGAGCACTATGAGTACAGTTTATATAGCATTTTTCTCTGGAGCCTTGAAACCAGTCATATATTCTATATTAGATGCTTTGGACCCTGAGAATAGAAGCTCTGTATCAGTGATCCTGAAAGTGTGATTCCTATAGCAGCAACACCCACAAGGCCTGGAAACTTGTTATTAATGCAGACTCATAGGCTCTACCTTAGACCTACCGGATGGGTAATCCCGGAAACAGGGCCAAGACATTAGTGTTTTAACAAGACCTTCAGATGATTCTGCTGTACACTGAAGCTTGAGATCCATAATGGGCACTCAGAATTTGCACTTCTAGCAACTTCCCAGATAATGCTGATGGTGCTGGTCAGGGAGCACACTTTGAGAACCACTGCTCTGGATACTAGGACAATAAATTAGGACATAAGCCAAGAAAGTAGTTTTGGAGTTGATAAGATCCTATTAAGAAGCTTGATTCTCGGGGCGCCTGGGTGGCACAGTCGGTTAAGCGTCCGACTTCAGCCAGGTCACGATCTCGCGGTCCGGGAGTTTGAGCCCCGCGTCAGGCTCTGGGCTGATGGCTCAGAGCCTGGAGCCTGTTTCCGATTCTGTGTCTCCCTCTCTCTCTGCCCCTTCCCCATTCATGCTCTGTCTCTCTCTGTCCCAAAAAAATAAATGTTGAAAAAAAAAATTAAAAAAAGAAGCTTGATTCTCAAAGGCATAAGTAGACATTTTTAGACAATTTTAGTAAAAATTTAATTAAAAAAAAAAAGAAAACACAATAATAAAACTAGCACCTGGATACCAACCATCCAGCTTTAGCTTTTTTTTACTTTTTACTTGATTTTTTGGTTTTTGACTTTGGCTTTTTGTTTGTTTTTGTAAAGAAATAGGGGCACCTGGGTGGCACAGTCGGTTGAGCATCTGACTCTTGATTTTGGCTCAGGTCATGATCCCAGGGCCATGGGATGGAGCCCTGCTGACAGCACAGGGCCTGCTTGGGATTCTCCCTCCCCCTCTCTCTACCTTCCCCTGTTTTCCTGCTCTGTCTTTCTCTCCAAATAAATATTGAAAGAAAGAAAAGGAGGAAAGAAAGAAAGAAAGAAAGAAAGAAAGAAAGAAAGAAAGAAAGAAAGAAAGAAAGAAAGAAAGAAAGAAAGAGAAAGAAGAAAGAAAAAGAGAAAGAAGAGAGAGAGAGGGAAAGAGAGAGAGGGAAAGAGAAAGAAAAGAAAGGGAGAGAGAAAGGGAAAGAGGAAGAGAGAGAAAGAAAGAAAAGGAAGGAAGGAAGGAAGGAAGGAAGGAAGGAAGGAAGGAAGGAAGGAAAAGAAAGAAAGAAAGAAAGAAAGAAAGAAAGAAAGAAAGAAAGAAAGAAAGAAAGAAAGAAAAAGAAAAATTAAATATAGATACAGATGAAGCTTTCTGAGTATTCTTCCAGAATCCCATTCCTCTCCGTCTCCTCTCTCTCTGCCCTGGAGACCACCATTATTGTGAGTGTCCTGTGTATCAGTTGCATACTTGTTTTTGTAATTTTACCACTTCCACATACATCTGTAAATAATATACACTTACACATTTTCAAACTACAAAACCAGTATTGTAACAGTATTCTCAACTTTTATCTCTAGAAATTATAGTTCTGAACACTCTACATCTTGATACAGTGTAACTTTAGCTTATAAATTTTACCTGCTGTGTAAATGTCATAATTTATCAATCCATTTTCCTTTTAGTAGGCATTGGATTGTTCATAATTTTTTACTATTTCAGAATGTGGCAGTAAATATTCTTATACCTGCCTTCCATGTAGAGAAGTTTCTCTAGGGTATATGCCCAGGAGTAAAAAAGCTGAGAAGTAAGGTAAAGGCATCTTCAGCCTTAAAATATTGTTAATTGTTCTCCTAATGGTTGTACTTATTTACCTACCCATCTGCAAGGTGTGAGAGCCCTATTTCTCTGTTTTCATCAAAACTTGACATTTTCAGGCATTTTATTTTTTGTCACATGGAGAGCTAGGAAATGCCTTGTAGTTTCAAACATTTATAATCCCCAGAGTTCTAGGCAGCTTGAGTTAGTTGGCATGTTTTTTGATATTTCAGGTTTCTGGGAATTACCTGTGATATCCTTTACTCATTTTCTATTGGGTTATCTGCCTTTTTACCTGAATAAATGCTCTTTGCACAGTTTTTGTTAATACTCTTGAGTTTTATGTGTTTCAAGTACTTTATGTCAGTCGATAGCTAATCTTCTCTACTCTTGAGTCATAAAGATCCTTTACTTTTATCTGAAATTTTAAAGCTTTGCTTTGTACATTTAAGTCTTTAATCTGTGTGGAATTTCCTTTTGTGTACAATATGAGGTAGAGATCTAATTTTATTTTCTTTTTCATGTAGATAACCAGTTGTGCCAGCACTGCCCTTTTGTCCTTGATTTATAATGCCACCCCTGATATACCAAGACTTGTCTATGTGCACGAGTCTGTTCTGTACTCTGCAATCTGCTCTATTGGTCTGTTTGCCCCAGTTAGTATTACAAATACTATCTGGTAAAACACATCTTATTGTGACTTTTTTTCAAAACTGTGTGGATTATTCTTGATGATTCACTCTTCAAGATAAATTATATGATTGGCTTGTCAAATTTCATGAAATTCTGGCTTACAATTTTGATTGACATAACATTTTATTTATTTTTAAATGTTGAGAGAGAGAGCGAGTGCACAGGCAGGGGAGGGGCAGAGAGAGAGAGGGAGAGGGAGAATCCCAGGCAGGCTTTGCACTGTCAGTGCAGAGCCCATTGCAGAACCTGATCCCACGAACTCTGAGATCATGACCTGAGCCGAAATTAAGAGTCAGTCGCTTAACTGACTGAGCCACGCAGGCGCCCCATCATAACATTGTATTTGTAGATTACTTGGGAGAGAATTGACTATCAATTCATGAACATGGTATATCTCCTTTATTCAGGTCTTCCACAGTGACCTCTCAGTAATGTTTCATAATTTTTCCTAAAAGGTATTGGACATCTTTTATTAAATTTATTCCTAGGTATGTTTTCTTTTGTGAATAGTATTATTTTTCTAATTGATTATTTCTGGGATATAGAAGCACTACCCGCCCCCCCCCCCCCAGGAGCTGTTATTCTCTCCTTTTCCAGTAGATGGCAATAAAATACATTAAGATTTCATTATTAGAAATCTATTTTCTTTTAAGTAGTGTCTTGTTTTCGTTTTCACTGAAATTATTTGTTTTAAAGGTATTAATTCTGAAGTATTTCTAAATTGTTTCCCTTTGTTCCATTTAGGAGGATAAAAAGAAGCGAGATCGGGACCGTGTGGAGAATGAGACAGAGAAAGATCTCCAGTGCCAGGCCCCTGTAAGATTAGACTTGCCTCCTGAGAAGCCTCTCACAAGCTCTTTAGCCAAACAAGAAGGTTGGAATAAGTCTGAATTAACTTACTTGAATGAGGAAGCTGAAATTATTTTAAGGGTTGTAGCCCGGGAAGGTGACTGGGTTTTAGCTTTTAAGATTAAAAGCTGTATAATTGAATTTTTTTTTTTTAAGTTTTCTATTTTCTGTCACTGCATAAGAGCTTTAAAGTAGCTTCCATTTTGAATTGATACTCTAGTACTTCAATATATTTGTGTAAGATAAATGAAATTTCTGTATGAGACATTTAATGATGAGTATGAGGTAAGTCATATGGAAAGAAATCAGCTAAACAATACTCTTTAGAATCTTCCTTTTGAAAACACTCTTTTCCTTTCTCCTTTACTTTAGAAGTAGAACAGACACCCCTTCAAGAAGCTTTGAATCAACTGATGAGACAATTACAGAGGTAAATGTTCTTTCCAACATTTTTTAACTTGGAAATTAAAATGAGAAATATAGGATCCAAACCACTTCTCTATTTTTGATTATTTAAAGCCACATTTTTGTGGCCTAAATCCAAATGTACTTGATTTTAAAGTGGATGATAAATATTGTGCCTGGCAATAGAAAGTACTTTAAGAAGCTGACTTTTAAATGTTCTCCTTTGGTTTGTTTTAACTGGCAACCTGAAGAGTGTTACATAATATTCTTAATGGCAAATTTCTCTTTAAACTAACTTCTGATGTTGAAGCTTTAAACCAGGAATAAATAATACAGCTATTTTCACTTTGCTAATAAATGAAAATACCTTCTGTATATTTGTTTAATGCTTATCATGCTGTGAATATTCAACAATTATTAAGTCTGGGAGAAGAAACTAAGTAGGATTTGTGGCCCTCTCTTAAATGCAAAATTTTGTTCTAAAAAATTCAGTATCTAGATTAAACCAATGTTAAGTTCTTAAAGAGGAAAAGAATAACTCAGTCTTCATTAAAATACTTATTTTTGCTACTTTTCTTTACTCAGAATTTGAGTTTTCAACCCAAAGACATTTATATTATTTGCAGAGGATTCGTGGGTATAGGCCATGCATTCTAATACTGAATTTTCTTCTCACTCTGTTATACTTCTGTGTCAACCTCAGAACATATTATAAATCATTTTGTAAGTGAAAGCCTCTAGTGCTATCTGTATTCAACACCTGTTCAGCTTTGCAGTTAAGATCAGAAGTTAGTGGCCTCACTCCCTTTTTGGTGTTACAGAGTAATTGAGAAATACACTTGAATAAGTCATTCACTCTTTGTCCCAAAAATACGAACAGGTAAGCATTAGGTATTCCAACTCTATTGAAATGCTCGACTATGAAGTGTTGGGGCTGCCTTTTAAATTTTTCTTCTTATGACATGATCAGGATGTAGGCTAATGAAATCTTTTAAGTAGATTTCTTAAAAGAAATCTACTTAACAAGGTCTCTCTTAGTCCAAGGATATTCACATTTCTCAGAACACTTTGGGAATTAGAACCCAGAGCCGCATTTTTTGAATAGTCTGTAGAGATCCGTTATCCTTAAGACTCAGCGCAAATGCTGGTAAATAATGTAATTGATTAGGACCATATTAAAATGATTGATTTTAGGGGGTGTAGGTAATTTGCTCTGAAGAGGTCCTCCAGAGATGATTAGTGTTGTTATTCATAGTAACTACTGTGGACAGCACACAGTTGTATGTAGCAGTTCCAGACTGAGTATTTTTGCTTATTCTTTATTTTTTAATCTCATTGCTTAGGCATCCTGCTAGAGAAGAACAAATATCTCAGGTTATATTCCAGCTCTATCTTTTATCACATTTATGATCTAGAACAAATGATTTGCCCTCTGAGCCTTAGTTTTCTCATTTCTAACTGAGGATACCACCACCTGTGTGGCTTTTATAAAGATTACATATAAAATAAATCAAGTACTTATCAATGGGTCTGCATGGGGTAAATACATATTAAAAGTTGCTGCTTTTATTATTTTTTAAACCATTTTTATTAATATAATTACTTGCACTATGAAAACCTTGGTATGCCAAATTGCCAGAGGAAAAAAAATCAGTCTAATGACCTAATTGTAGAGCAATGGTTCTCAACCCTGTCACTACTGGAGTTACCAATGCCAAATATTCCAACACTAATAGGAATAGTCAATCATACAAGTACCAATGTCTGCACCAGCCCTCCTTCCCAAAAGATTCTGTCGTGGGTCTAGGCTGAGCCTCCTCCTCCCCTCCCTACCCCCCAACTAGAATTTTTTTTTTAAGGCTCCTCTATTGGTTCTGATGCACAACCAGAATTGAAAACCTGTGATAGAAAGCACTGGTTCTTAAGTTTGGGGGTAATTTGAGGACCTTTTTAGTATCAGGTTTTTGAGTTCTCCCCTGTAGATGAAATAGAAGTTGGATCCATTGACTAAGAAAATATACATATTTTACATAGATGTATTAATCCTGTGGCCCCCCCCAAGAGTCCAAGCTTATAGTTATAAATCAGCATGGAAGATTGCAGATGTGCATTTATAGTTACTATTTCTGCCTTTTCCCCTATGGTTGATAAAAGTACATAGGGTTTACGTCCCAGAGGCCAAGACACTGGTCAGTTAGTCTGGATTTTTTATTTTGTTTCATTTTTCCCTATGTGGGAGGTGCTACCAACTAATTAGATATGTATATCTTAAAAGATTCTCTGTCTTAAAGGTACAACTAGTATGTAAAACATCTTCACCTTGTTATTAGTTGTTAGTCTTTGAAATCATTCTTTCACTTTTCAGTGAAAAGTATGTTAGCATACTACACATTCTTTTTACATCTGAAAGTTTTCCTGTGACTTCTCCTAGACCAGTAGATTTGTTGTAGTAGAAATAAGATTGCTCTTTGCGTATCTATTAGTTGTTAGTCTTTGAAATCATTCATTCTTTCACTTTTCAGTGAAAAGTATGTTAGCATACTACACATTCTTTTTACATCTGAAAGTTTTCCTGTGACTTCTCCTAGACCAGTAGATTTGTTTGTAGTAGAAATAAGATTGCTCTTTGCGTATCTTCACAGAAAAGACCCAAGTGCTTTCTTTTCATTTCCTGTGACTGATTTTATTGCTCCCGGCTACTCCATGATCATTAAGCATCCAATGGATTTTAGCACCATGAAAGAAAAGATTAAGAACAATGATTACCAGTCCATAGAAGAACTGAAGGTAACTGTAGTTATTTATGTCGTGATTGGAAAATAGACAAACTTAGGATGCAAAGTAACATGTCTGTTCAATTGAGAGTCTTGGATACTGTATGTACAAAATCTTGGTAGAAATCTACATGTTTGGTATTAGGAAACTTTCTAATTGACCTTTTATTTTGCAGAGAATTAAGTTTACTTTAATATCCAAAATCTTTGTATTTTTTTGTCTCAGAGCTTGTTGATAGGCAACCAGGCAAACTAAGCCATCTGCTATCTTTTATTATTTTGGGACATTTTTAGAAAAATTTTGAATTTCATATGTTCTACAATATATATTCTCAACCTTTAAAATGAAAAAGTATCTGATTTTTAAATTCAGACTAGTGCAGATAAAATTGATACTTAAATTTGTGGCAGAGTAGTTTCCTTTTCTGTTTCTAGTCATGTCTCTCAAATAGAGGATAAGTTGGCCTGTCCAGAAAATAGTCAACAAAAGTTTAATTACATGTTCTAGTTTGATGAAAGTCAGTTGCTTTCTGAGTTCAGTTTGGCTAGACTTATTGAGCATATTTTCTTCAAAAGAGAAGAAGGAGATTAAAAACTTTAAAAGTGAAGGGGCGCCTGGATGATTCAGTTGGTAAGCTTCTGACTCTTGATTTTGTCTCTGGTCATGATCTCATGGTTCGTGCGTTCAAGCCCCACATCAGTCTCTGTGCTGACAGCAAGGAGCCTGCTTGGGATTCTCTCTCTCTTTTCTTCTTTCCCTCTCTGCTCTTCACTTGCTCACTCTCGAAATATGTAAATAAACTTAAAAAAAATAAAAATAAAAATAAAGAAGCTATAAGCCACCAGGATGATGTGTGTGTCTCATGTTACAGTGGGAGTGTTTTCCATCTTTAAATAGCCTTGGCATATGTTGATTTCAATGGTAAATTTTTCATTTTGATCCTCAAAAGGAACCACGTGGTTTTTGAAATTTTCCGTGTCAGACCACCACAAACTGAACTGGTTTAGATAATATCTATTTTGCCTTTATTTTTTCTGCATGAACGTTGTAGTATTCACCTGACCTAAATACTAGACTCTAGTCAGTTACAGATTATCTTTACCTTTTCCTTTTTTCATCCACGTATCAGTTGAGATTTATTAATAAAACCAGCATTTAATTCTATCTTCGCTATCCATTTGACTACATAGATAACATTCCACTTACTCTGAAAAAACTGAATTACGTTCAGAGAAATGGAAGCTTTCCCAACTTTTCATCTGGTGAAAATTAAACTAGAACAGTTTATTTCAGCATATTTCTGACCTTCTTATTGCTTAATGGGAAAAAATTTCACAGGTTTTTTTTTTCTTTTTGTGAATAGTTTTCTTCTGATCTTTCTCTTACGATGACAGGAGACCATAGAAATGGGCCCCCTAAGTGTTTTTGCACAAATGATTAAGATTTGTCATAAGTGGAATGAACTAATATGTTCAACGTTTTAGAGTTTTCTACATGAGTATGTTTTCTTTTGGGGAAAAATCCAGTAGTCCAATGTAATATTAATTAGCTTATTCAGCTCATTAGGCTGTTCAAGTTGGGTTTTTGATTTTTTTTGTAATTATATGGAAAGTATGCAGAAAGGTCATTCAGCTTTTTGAATGACCAAGTGCCATTACCCCGAAGTCCAGTAAAGCCTAGCACATGACACTTAAGATCATGGAATCTACAAATGCCTTATCAGATCCAGTACTCTCTTGCCAGTTATAGGCCCAGTGGTCATTTAGTATAAGTAATAGCCATCTGATGTCCTCCCTCATTCGCCTTGTTTCCCAAAATATATATTTAGTAATTCTTTGTTTTTTTAATGTTTATTTATTTTTGAGAAAGAGACAGAGCACAAGCAGGGGAGGAGCAGAGAGAGAGAGAGAGGGAGACACAGAATCCAAAGCAGGCCTCAGGCTCCGAGCTGTCAGCACAGAGCCCAATGTGGGGCTTGAATCCATGAGCTGTGAGATCATGACCAGAGCCAAAGTCGGGTGCTTACCACCCAGGCACTCCCTATATTTAATGATTCTTAATGGAATAGAAGTTTTTCCTACTATCTGTAACAAGGGTCCTTAACCTGGGGTCCCCCGGATAGAAGCCACAGATAAGCCTTTAAGGGGAACCTACTAAAATGACATGAACAATTTAGTGTTCAACTTGGTGTGCATATATATGCTTGAGGAATGGATCCATGGCTTTCATCACATTCTTAAAGATCTGGGATGTAGCAAAATTCTGAACTGATAAGAGACTTGGCCAGACACTGAGGATCCAATTTAAATCCAGTTTAAAAATAACACCAAATTTCTTGGGACCCTTGAGTCTATCTTCTCACATGCTTTCAAATAATACTAAATCTACCTGTTTTTATCCCCTGTAAGTATTCTAAGCTGTCATCACTAGTTATTAAATAGTGAGATTTGAATATTTGGTTTGAATTTAGAGGAAGAGAGTTTGTTTAGAGGGATTCTTTTTTGTTGGGTTTTTACCATTTTAACTCAGTAAGGCCTTGGTATAATCACTGTCACATTTATACAAGGTAAAAAATTACTTGACCATGAAAACATGCAGTGGAATTGAGCTCTCCAGCACATGTAGGTACTTTGAAATTTAACCCAAAAGTACAGTTTTGATAATTTGGCTATTCTAGTTACATGTTTCAACTCCTCGAGATTGTATGGTTTGTAGCACATCGGCATGGTTTTGCAGCATTCTGCAAGTTATGTTTAGCTTACGATAGTACCCAAATATTAACATTAGTGTAAATGTGTTAGTGTTTTTGATCAGTTAATTTGAATTTCTAATAAATATTGTGATAATTTAGCCCTGTCCCAGTTTTCATCAGGATTTGAAATTATTTAATTCATAAACGGAAACTTACGATGTTTGTTTTAAAACTAAGAGTAGTATTTTTTAATTACATGAACTCAGTTAAGATTATTCTATTAAATGGAAGTATTTTCTTCTAATTCTTTTTCTGTGTTAGTTAGATTATAGTGAAGAAACCCATTTAAAAATTTCATCTTGGGGCGCCTGGGTGGCGCAGTCGGTTAAGCGTCCGACTTCAGCCAGGTCACGATCTCGCGGTCCGTGAGTTCGAGCCCCGCATCAGGCTCTGGGCTGATGGCTCAGAGCCTGGAGCCTGTTTCCGATTCTGTGTCTCCCTCTCTCTCTGCCCCTCCCCCGTTCATGCTCTGTCTCTCTCTGTCCCAAAAATAAATAAAAACGTTGAAAGAAAGGAAAAAAAATTTTTTTTTAATTTCATCTTGGGGGCCACCTGGGTGGTTCAGGCGGTTGAGCATCCAACTCTTGATTTGGGCTCAGGTCGTGATCCTAGGGCTGTGGGATCAAGGCCCTCATCAGGTGCTGCACAGAGCGTGAGGCCTGCTTAAGATTCTCTTTCTGCCCCACTCCTTGGCTCTCATGTTCACTCACTTGCTCCCTTTTTCTAAAATAAATAAATAAATAAAAATTTCATCTTGGGATCTAAAGGTTCATGTAATTAATTACAAAATGTCTAAGAATTTAGAAAGAAATGTATAATATTTAAATTAATTTAGCAGTATTTGTTAGTGAATCTTAAAACTTAGTAAATTGTTACTAATGTTGTAAAGAGTGAAAGAAAGGTTTTTTGTTGGTTTTATCTTTTTTAATTTTTCAAAGGCCTATATGATTTCAAACAGACAGGAGGATGCTTTGTTTTGTTTTAAATGCATTTTTCTTCTTAATATTCTCTCTCCAGGATAACTTCAAACTAATGTGTACTAATGCTATGATTTACAACAAACCCGAGACCATTTATTATAAAGCTGCAAAGAAGCTATTGCACTCAGGGATGAAAATTCTCAGCCAGGTAAAGGAAATTCTTTGTCATAAATAATAACATAAAATCTATATACCTTTGTTTTTTGGTTAGAGTTGATAGAGATCCAGTCTAGTACAGTACTAGTTTTACAGGCAGATTTTTATTAAAGTAGGAAATACTAAAGGGAAAAAGTTTTCACATAAAGAAGAAAGTTAAAGCAGGAAAGTTCTCATTTGGAATTGATGCAAATAAATACTGGCATTCACTACTAATTATTTATTTTAGAGGCTATTGAATTGGTAGTCACCAGATAGATTTATATTTGCTATGAAAGAAACATCACCCTGAATTCCAGGGTAAGATTGATTAGATGAATTATGAGAGCTTTTAGGAGAAAAGCTGTCTACTTCCCTTTGTACAGATGGACCCTGATGCTTTGGTGAGGCACAGGAACTCCTTACAGTAGAAAGAAACAAAATTTCAACGAGCAGTAACTTGCTGGTTGCCACCTCCCCACAGGAGCACTGTCCCTTGAAAGACCACAACTGCTACATAATAAGGTGTTGAGGTGGGAGGAACATGTGCACATGCACAGACACTTACTTCATCATCAAGCTTCATGAGAGCACATAAACATGACCGTGTGTTCAAAACAGGTTAGTGGCAGAAAATGACACGGGATGCCTCAGAGCTACGGTTTGAGGAAAGGCCTTGGGGTAAATTGAGGTGATTGCTGTGCACCTGCTGGGAGAAAAGGAGAGCTCACAAGATAAGTCGTGTTCTTTGAGGTTTTACTCAGCTCTGAGTAGGGTGGGAAACTAACAGAAATGATCCTGGCACCTTACCATGGCAGGAAGTTGGAGTTCTTTGAACTTGTGGACCTCAGGCAAGGCATTAACCACGCTGGGCCTCCAGTGTTCTCGTGTGTGGAGAAGAAGGTTTCAAGAGTGATCTCCCAAGATGATTGCTAGCATTAGGGTGCCAACTCCATAAGAGCTAGAATTGGGAGGAGACTACGAGAACGGAGAGCAAGACAGGAGAGGGATTTTGCGAAGAAGGAAACGAGTGGGTATAAGACAGGAAGAATGAGAAGGAAATCAGAATTAAGAGCTTGGGCCCAGACTCAGGAGAGTTATAGGATAGTAGGAATGAGTCATGTGTAGCCGCACATGGCTTTCCAGTTGTTGTAGTGATCATCTGTATCATGCTTTTACGTTGAAAGAATTGTCGTGGTGTGCAGATATCTGAGTGTCTGTGTGCTTGGCCCTAAAAGATTTCTTGGATCCGTTTAACTGGGGAAAGAAAAACATTTGGATTGACAATTCTTGTGCAGACAGCATCAGTTCCTACCCTTTCCTAAAGACTTAAGACCCTGTAATGTAAGCCAGTTACACATCTTTGGCAAAATCTGTTTACCCCTCTTTGCAGGAAGGTTCAGAATCCAGAATGAAGCCATATTCCAGATTTAAAAATCTGCAAATGCTCGTTACTACACTTGAAGTAAAAGTGCATCCTGCAAGTGCAGTCGTTAGTTACTCCAAAACTGGATATTGAAGTTTTAGGAGAAAGTTGAATTTGCAGTATTCCAAGTAAATTTATCAACTTCCATTTCCCATTATTTTCTTTTCTTCAGATAATGTAGTTAATATAACATGCAAAAGAGTCCACTGTCTCTTGAATTTTCCTGGGGATGGGATGGCTGGAAGCACAGAAAATAAACATTCTTCTCCACTTTCCCTTTTCTCTCTCTGTGGTCTTCCTTTTTTCAGATCTCTTCCTGTTGAGGAGCCCTACCCATCCTGTGTTATAGTTTCCTGTTGACTGTCCTCTCCACCCTAAGTGGGAGGGATCCTTACAACAGTGATTTTTAAACGTTTAAATTTAGACCTGAGTTAACTCTTGTAACAGCAGTGCTCCCAAGAGAGCCCAGTACACCCTTCTATGATTGATGTCTTTTAAAAGATCATTGGTTTTGAATGTTCAGTGTAAAGATTGTACAGTCATTTATCATTTTTTTTTTCATTTACACACAAATAGTGACTATTAGTAGACCTTTTTACTTATTTATTTTTTAGTAGTAGACATTTTTATAAAGGACACGTGTAGAATAATTTGTTTGCTCTCCTAGATAAATACTAGCATGCTGCGTGCTAGTACAAACAAAGTAATAGAATCAAGGTTCAGGGCTTGGCTGTGCCTTCGAGATGCTGAGTGACCTCAGGAGGCAGTGTTACCTTTCTCAGCCTAGTACTTCACTCCTAGAATCATGCCTGACATGTGGGAAAGCACCAAGGGTTAGCTGTCATTAATGGCAAAGAATCAAGCCCTTTTAGTCATTTAATATTGTTAAAGTGATAAGTAGTATGCTGATTGGGAGACATCTTAATTATTTTTTAAAAAGACTACTTTCAAAGGAAAATTAAATTCAACTTTTTCCAGTGATTTGTGTTGAAATTTAGAAAATTTCTCTAATTCTTTTAATTCTGTGCATGTTCTGGGTTTTTTTTAATTGTTTTTAATGTTTATTTATTTTTGACAGAGAGTGAGAGACAGAGCATGAGCGGGGGAGGGGCAGAGGGAAAGGGAGACACAGAATCCAAAGCAGGCTCCAGGCTCTGAGCTGTCAGCACAGAGCCCGATGCGGGGCTCGAACTCACAGACCACGAGACCATGACCTGAGCCGAAGTCAGATTCTCAACTGACTGAGCCACCCAGGTGCCCCTGTGCATGTTATGTTTTTTAGAATTCCAGAATGTTTTTGATGTAGGTTCTCCTCTTTATAAAATCGAAGAATGGAAATAAAAAGATAAGTGAGAGCTTCATGATCTGAACACTTAACAGTGCGCCAGACTCTGATTTAGGTACTAGAGAGAGATGGGTGAGAAATTACCTAAATGATATACACAAGGGAAAACACAAACGGCCAATAAAAAGTTACAGAGACAATCATACTAATATTTTTTTAAGTATGTATTAAAATAGACATATTTTTAAAACTCAAACTGGCAAATTACTTTAAATACTGTTAAATTTGGTAAGGATTCAGAGAATTTGTCAATCACTGACGTGTATATATAATGTATACACTAACATGTAATACAATGTATATTAATAAAACTATTCTGGAAAGCAGTTTGGCAGTAAATATCAAAAGCCTTAAAAATACTCATTCTTGTTGACCTAGTGTTTTCACTTCTAGGAATTTTGTTTTTTAAGTATAGTTACATACAGTATCACATCTAGGCATTTATCCTGAAGAGATCTTCTTGGAGAGATTTATTTACAGTGATGTTCATGAGACTTCTATTTGTAATAGTGGAAACTTGGAGATAATCTAAATGTCTGATAGCGGGATATTAGTAAGACCATGGTACCTAAGATAAAGTTATATATATATATATATATAATATATATATATATATATAGTTACTGGAAACACTTTAAAGAATACTTAATGATATGGAGGTCACATGCTTGTAATTTCTTAATGAAGAAAATGCATGTTACCAAATATTCAGCGTAATGCCAATCTGTTGATATGTGTAATGCTTAGAGAAATACTGGAATAATGATAAATTAACAAGGTTTTTTTTTTCTCCTCTACCTAAATCTTTGTCTACAATGAAATATATTACTTTAATAGTTTTAAGGTTACTTTAAGATAAAAGTTCAGTAAAGATAGCTAGTCCAGGGACACCTGGGTGGCTCAGTTGGTTAAGCGTCCGACTTCAGCTTAGGTCACAATCTCACGGTTCGTGAGTTCAAGCCCCGCGTCGGACTCTGTGCTGATGGCTCAGAGCCTAGACCCTGCTTCAGATTCTGTGTCTCCCTCTCTCTCTGCCCCTCCCCCGCTCACACTCTGTGTCTTTCTCTCTCTCAAAAATAAACTAACATTTAAAAAAAATTGTAAATAGTCCATGTTCTTGAGGCTCTCATATTCTGCACTACTAATATAGCAGAGTGTGATGAGCCAAAGCCCCTTAGGAGACACTAGAGGCCTGGACTTCATCACTGGTTCTTGACCTTAGGTGAGTCATGTAGCGTTTCTGGGCTACATTGTTCTTATTCAAATGACCTCTGGTCTTCTCCAGTTCTTAGTTTCTATTCTGCAAAAATCTTCCCTGCCGTTGCCATGCAGCCCTAAGGAGACTGCACTCCATATTTTATCCAGGGACAGTGCTCAGTTGGAAGGCAAGAGTAGTCGCTAGAAACAGACGTGCCTCCAGAAACCTCAAGCCCTTAACCACAAAGAAAATTTCACAGCATATCAATGCAGTGGAAAATTAAGTACATGTTTCACAAAATATAAACAAGGCTTCTTTGGTTAGAAGAACATTATGCTTTCTGGGAAAGAAACTACACTAGCAACCTTTCATTCTCCTTGAAGCGTGTTGTTTTCACACGGAGTAAAATGCCAGAGTCATCAGTGATTATCCTAGGATACCAGAGTATAAGGGTTCTTAACATGTTCACATCATCTAGCTTTTGAAATACCTGATAATTCTTAAGTTTCACAAGATAAGCCATTCTGTGAAATCTAAAATTTTAACGTGCTATTAAATTAAATTCTGCTTTTTAAATTTAGTACTGCAAAGAATACTTACTAGTATTTATTCATACTTTCTCTGAACGTTTTGATGATGTAGTCAGGTTGCAAAGCACTCTCTTATGTTGGAAATTAAATGATCTGAATTGAAGGAATAGACTGTATTCTGGTCACCAAACATTTCTCTTGTTATAATTATATTTAATTGCTTTTCTTCCCTTTTAAGTGCGAACTCACATTGTGAGAACGAAATGCATTACTTTAAAAATCAATGGCAAACATACAATGAGAATGTTCTTGAATATTTTTAGGAGAGAATTCAGAGCCTGAAGCAAAGCATAGAATTCATGGCAGACTTGCAAAAAAGTCGAAAGCAGAAGGATAGAACGGACCAGTCTCAGAGTGGGGAGGACAGCGGCTCCTGGCCGAGAGAAAGGGAAGACTCCGGAGACCCTGAAACCCGAGCCTTCAAGGGTCCCAGCAAGGAAAACAAAAAGTAAAGAATCTTCGGGATATTGAAGCTAAGCTGTCTTTTTCAGCCTAGGAAGGGGGAAAAATACTAATTCGGTGCCTGCCTTGGGAAATCCAGGTCCTGGTCCGCCCGTGGTTGGTTGGTTGTGGCATGAAAGTCCATTTTGGTGATGTGATACCCTCCTCTTCTCATAAAGGCACTATATGGAATCGTTTAAACACAGTTCAGAACAATGGTTCTGAATGTATATTCTTATGAAAGTAGTTTTAAAATCAAGAAATTATCTTTAGGGACTCATTGTCAGTGAACTTATTTAAATAGAACTCTAAGAAAAAATTTGTATTCGTTACCTCATTCCATAGACAGTGATTCAGCTTACCTGTAGTTAAAGCCATTCCTAAGGAGATGGGCTGTTGCCGAGGTGCGTGCTGTCCACCAGACATCGCCTGGCGGGACCAGTACCTCCCAGCAGTAGCCGGCGTGGCCGGACGCACGTGCGTGCACCCGCTCTCACCTCTCGCCAGCGGCCCCCGTGCCTCACACCTCACCGTCCTCTCTGGAAGAGGGTTCTAGGGAGCGGCTTGGGATTTCTGCGGTTGCAGTGCAGTGCAGAGAAAGTAAACTTGTGACATATTTTTGTTCTGTTTTTAAGATTTGTACAATTTAAATGTATTTCATTTTAAGTTTTAAAAATCAGGCTATGAAAAGAAAATTCCATGTCTCTCTGCTTTCAAAATACGTTTGAGGTAGAATCCATTTGTGTGATGACTGTATTGAGAAAAATGTTTAAGACAAATAGCACCAGATACCGAAAGGAGGGAAGTAACCAGGGTGTCGGGTTTGCTTTACTTCGAGTGTGGCACAGGCCCTCGGCAGGCCCCTAAGGAACAAAGCCATAGTTGGTGATTGTAGTGCCATTGTCACCCTTTGAGTTGTACCCCTATTTGGAACTCATTTTAATGTTTTCACCTTATTATTATTTTTTTTTACTTAGTATTAATGTGTGTTTTCAGGAAAGACAAAGATATGCTTGAAGATAAATCTAAGAGCAGTAACTTAGAAAGAGAGCAGGAGCAGATTGACCGCATTGTTAAGGAATCTGGAGGAAAGCTAACCAGGCGGCTTGTTAACAGTCAGGTGATTGGACTTTTCCTTTCTTTTCACTACCTTCTGACTGGTCGTCTGAGACATGCAGTTTTCACATTGCTTGTGCACTTGTAGCCCGTGTCTGCCATGGAGTTGTTCAGTACAACACTCCGAGGAGGCAGATTTAATAACGTATTTATAAAGGACATGATTAACCTTTTTCTCTGTTATTGGCTTTTAGTGAAGTTAATGTGTTCTAAACTTGGCAAATGAGCATTTATACTCTGGTCTCTTGAATTCATTGTTTAGCACATTGCTCTTAAAACCGAATAGATTAATACATAACTTCCAGCAGGTCACTTCCCTTCCCTGGTCTCCAGTATCCTCCTTTTTTTAACAGAGGGGACAAAACAGAGTGGCCTGAAGGCCCCACATAGCTCTTTAAAATTCTGTTTCCTTAACCTTCATTTCTGCAGCCCATTAGCACCTATGTATATGGAGCCAGGTGGGAAAGTTAATATCTAAGTGTAATGGTAGCAACTTACTATATTGGTTTGATTAAATTTAGGGCATTGTAGTGATATATATACATATATATGTATGTGTACATGCACATGAATGTGGTACATATAAAACTGTTGAGGACATTTGGATACTTTGGGTCATTGCAGTGTGAATTTGAAAGGAGAAAACCAGATGGGACGACAACATTGGGGCTTCTGCATCCCGTGGATCCCATTGTGGGAGGTGAGTTCACAGGTCACACTGTGCATGAACTTGCTGTTTCGCAGGCAGTAACCTGGGTGACGTTTTAAACCAGCAGGCCTAGTGCTGTGAAATCCAACCGTATTGTCAGCCACAAAGAACTTGGCTAGGCATCATGTATTTCATGCTAATAGCATGAATAGCTTTACTTCGTCTTTAAGTAGATTCTATATAGATCAAGTTTTCTTTAAACTACAAAGTCCTGGGGCGCCTGGGTGGCGCAGTCGGTTAAGCGTCCGACTTCAGCCAGGTCACGATCTCGCGGTCCGTGAGTTCGAGCCCCGCGTCAGGCTCTGGGCTGATGGCTCGGAGCCTGGAGCCTGTTTCCGATTCTGTGTCTCCCTCTCTCTCTGCCCCTCCCCCGTTCATGCTCTGTCTCTCTCTGTCCCAAAAATAAAAATAAAAAATAAACGTGGAAAAAAAAAAATTAAAAAAAAAAAAAAAAAAAAAAACTACAAAGTCCCAGGGCACCTGGGTGGCTCAGTTGGTTAAGAATCCAACTTCGGCTCAGGTCATGATCTCACAGTTCAGGAGTTCGAGCCCCATATCAGGCTCTGTGCTGACAGCTCAGAGCCTGGAGCCTGCTTCAGGTTCTGTGACTCCCCCTCTCTCTGCCCTTCCCCCAGCTCGTACTCTGTCTCTCTCAGGGGGAAAAAAAAGTCTGGAATTTAAATGTATTTAATACAGAATATCAGACCCACAATTAAAGCCAAAATTTTACAGTTTCTAACTCTGGCTCAAAGAGATTATGGTGTGTATGCTCAGTTATTTCTGGAGGTATCTCAAAACCTTCTTATAAAACATCTGAGTGACTTCTTAAATTTCAGTGACTAGAACGAATATGTATGCCCTACAGTACCATATAGGAATAATAAAAACCTGCTGACATGATGGCTTTCACTGTAGTTGGTGGAAAGTTTGTAAAGGTTGGGAAGCATTGCTTTAGAACCTCCGTCATGTTTTTTATTTCCCTCAGGTATTTTAATGGTAGTAGTATAGGGAATAATTTTAAAATTTGATATAAGAATTTTTTGTCATTCACCTGAGAGGAAAAATCATATATTGTGATACGCAAATGTGAGCATGCTATTTTATAAATACCCATTTTCCCCACCGCCATTATGAGAGAGATCACTGGGGATACAAAAATGAATGACGCTTCAGTTAACGGTCTCCAGTATTTGCCTCTTGCTGCAGGCAAGGCCTGTCTTGGGTGCCGGAGGTGGAGCTGGGTGTACAGCAGGGGACAGAACAGAGATGAGTCCCTCCCCTTTTGTCTGTGGGGTGCGGAATGGAGGAGCCAATGAGAATAATCGCGTGAAGAAGAGCAGCTGTGACGGGACACAGGTGGGGGTCAGAGAAGGCTTCCTTATTCCTTAGCAAGGTGACGTTTAGGTTGGTCCCAAAAAGTGAGTAAGGAGTGCGGGGATAGGAGGTAAGAGACTTTGAAGCAGTGGGAAGAGCCGGATGCATTTGAGGACTAAAGAGGGGAGCCTATTCGTGTCTTTCAGCGTTTCCCTCCACTCTTGAGGTGCTGACGGAATCCCTTCACGTAGAAGAAAAGTGCTGTCTGCAAAGCAACACTCACTTTTTGCTTTTATGTGAACTTGTCGTTTGATGTGAAATTTATATGGTATTGAGTCAAAGTGCCACGGGATCGGGAATGTTGTTCTTTCTAGTGTAGCTGTGGTGAAAATTTGGTAACTAAGAGGATAAGGATGCAATTAACGATTTAGGTGACACCTTAAGATCTGCCCCTTTCTTCACGTCCAGGGTCTGTCTCTGCCCTTGCTCTGCTTCCTTGCATTTGCAGCTCCTGGAGTCGGTGTGGCCCAGGCTGCCCTGGCTCCTCACGTTTCGGCAGCTTCCTGAGAGGCCTGAGCACTGGTCTAAGGTGGAAGCTCTGCCCCTGCTCACTTCCAAGCTCTTCTTCCAAATTCCAGACTGCTCGCCAAGAGGGAGAGAAGCTCCAATTTAGGTGTTCGGGGTTTCTCGCGAGTGCTTTCATCCCCTCACGCTGATCACCTGTGGCATAGCCTCTGTTCAAGGGTGGTCGTGGTGCAGAAACCAGAACGCTTCCCTAGAGATCGTGTTTTCTCCTCATACCACCCGTCCTTCCCAGTTCTGCTTATATCAGAGTCCATCCAGTTACAGGGTCTGCTCCTGGTTTACAGAGCGCATCTTTACGGACCGTTCCTCACTGCATTGAAAGTATGCCTCAGAGATCCTAATTCTTCTCCTGAATGTACCACGAGTTCTTGTCTTTAGTTGGGTGTTGTCCCCTAGTCTTTTACTAAGCTTTTCTACTCGTTTACTTTCATCACAGGTTTCAACTTTTAAATCCTTAATTTTTGTTTTTAAGTGAACTGCAACATGATTATAAGGTATTCCAGGAAGCAGGAGAGGGTAATGAAAAGGACCAGGTCTGGGGCCTGGCCACATTCCTACCTTGCTAAGCTGCGATTTTCTTACGTGAATAAAGCCTCCTGGACAGAGTCCCATGGATGGCACGAAGCAGCGTGCGTGCAGACACCCTGCAGATCACCCATCGGCTCCTTACCACGTGCACCTCCCACACCGAGCCCGGTCTTCTGTTTCAGAACCAGGCTACTGCCCTGTGAGACTGGGAATGACAACCGGAAGGCTTCAGTCTGGAGTGAATACTTTGCAGGGGTTCAAGGAGGACAAAAGGAACAAAGTCACTCCGGGTAAGGTTTTTTCCTCAAGCAGCTAGCGGGGGGAAAGTGTAATTACCACTTACTGCTTTATTACTAACTCTTTTGGTGGCATTTTTGCAGTATGAATCAACTCTTTTATTAACTTCGGAAGAAACTGAAAAATCAGTTACTAGTATTCAAAATGACTTTTGTTCTTTCTTTCCTCGGGGGAGGAGTCACTTGAGTTGTGACTTCATGAGGATCCAGGAGGGGGAAATACCTACCTTCTATTTGTTATGCCAGTCATTGAAGTAGTAAAATTAGAAGGGAATAATCTTTAATAAAATAAAAATCAGTTTGACACAGAAGTTAAAGAACAGTATTGCAGTACTTAATTTCTGTCAACAGTGTTATACTTGAATTACGGACCCTACAGTTCTTATGCTCCACATTACGACTCCACGTTTGCAAATATCAGCAAGGACGACTCTGATCTAATCTATTCAACCTATGGCGAAGAGTCTGATCTTCCAAGTGATTTCAGGTGAGTCACCAGTTCATCAGTCTGCTGAGTGCCATGTTGTTCTAAAATCCTAATAAACGTGTGTATATACCAGGGGTGTGGTCCAAACTGGAGGTATAACTTTTGAGACCCCGTGGATGTGTTAGTCCTGAGGTGAGTAAGGTCACCTTAGGGAGGAAGTGAAGGGCAGGAACAAGTCCAGGACTGAACGCTGACGCCTCTGTCATTGAGAAAGTCTTCTTTTTCTTTGACGGTTTCCCCAGGAGCATTTCATTTCACTGTGTTCTTGATCTTGTTTGCTTCTCTCATGACGGTAAAGTTAGCACTGGTAAGGCTGTAAGTATGCTATCGTACCTAGACAGAAATTTTTACACGGTGGCGTATAAATTTAAGTCATGTCTGGTGGAAACCGTTGGCCGGGATGGGAAGATGAAGCCGACAGGTGATTCATATGGAAGTGACTTTCCCAACATTCTCTCTTTCAGCATCCATGAGTTTTTGGCCACATGCCAGGATTATCCATACGTGATGGCAGATAGTTTACTGGATGTTTTAACAAAAGGAGGCCATTCTAGAACCCTTCAAGAGTTGGAGACGGTAAGAAGGCTGCTAAAGAACCGGGTAATTTATTATTGGCTCTCAGCATTAGTCACTGAGTGTTATGAAACCAGGGGAGTCACCAGGGTGACAGCTGGGCTGCCTTCCCCTGAAAGACAGCCCAGCCTGGGTGTGGACCGCGGGTGGAGGACAATGAACGGAAACGAGTAAGCCAGCTACCAGGGTCTGTGAGGGCCAGAAGACTGTCGTTATCTCCCGATCTTGGGAACATAAGAATCAGGATGGGGCTGGCTGCTCACAAGTCAGCTGGTGCCATGTACCCTAACAGAAGAGGGGGTCTCGCTCACTGGATTGAAACCGAGTTGACTTACAATGCTAGCGAATGTCCTTTTCTTTCTTATGTGGTAAGAACACAGTGGTGGGGCCCCAAGGAACAAAATAAGAAACTTCCTCTTTGCTGTCACTAACACTTGTAGACTGTCTCTAGTTCACTTGGACATAGTTGATAATCTGGCAGACCCACAGCTCAGAGACTAGAACCAGACAGTGTTCCTGGTGCAGAGGGAGAGTCAAGCTCCACACCGTCCTTGTCACCATACTTAGAAGAACCTTACGTCTCTCAGGGTCCTAGCTGTTCCCAGTGGCTGTGGCTACTGTCGCCTTGTCCTCTGCCCTCACTACACATGGGGCTGCTGGTCCCTGGGTGACGGTCAGCAGCGCTGAGTCGGCACCTCTGGCTCACTGAGAACAGCTGTACAGTCTTAGTGCTCGATCTGCTTTCTTCGCATGACCTAAAACCACGCACCTTCGCATCAACTCAAAAATATTTTTCCTCTAGCCTTCCCATCAGTTAACTTGAATTAATTAGTAGTATTCAACTACAATTGAGTATCTTTCATTTGGTTGATAGGGCAAAAGATTTCAAATATGAAATTTCTCTGTCCACTGATCCAGCAGATATTCTCAGAATAGATCTTAGAAAAATTTAAAAAGTTATATATAAGGATGTGTTGTTTATAATTTTTAAAAATTGGGAATTGGTTTTAAAAAATCATAATAAAGCTTTTTTTTTTTTAATTTTTGTTAATGTTTGTTTATTTTTGAGAGAGAGACCGAATGAGCAGGGGAGGGGCAGAGAGCGAGAGGGAGACACAGAATCTGAAGCAGGCTCCAGGCTCTGAGCTGTCAGCACAGAGCCAGACACAGGGCTCGAACCCACGAATAGTGAGATATGACCTGAGCCGAAGTTGGACACTCAACTGAGTCACCCAGACAACTTTTTAAAAGATAACATCGTTCCTAATGTTTGTGCACGATACCTTTGTCTGTTGTTAATATGTGCGTGATCTCTGAAGGCTGGTATTATGGGAAGCTTTCACATTCTCCATAGCCTTTGAATATTTTACAGTAATCTTCTGCTACCCGAGACTATTGCTCTGTTAATGCAAAATAGTCCCTAGAGTGCCTCCTATTTTCTCCTTGTCATAGACTCACTGGTTGTTGAAAACCGACTCCATTTACTAGGTACTTTTGTGCTATTTACCAAATACTTTCATACCTTCTTGCTCAGGCACAGAAAGATTAGTCTTGAAGTTACCAGTAATAGGTACTCTTGACTCACAAATACTCTCAAAATGCTACTTATTGTATCTATTTCATTTTTGGTTTAAAATAAATTCCAGGGGCGCCCGTGTGGCTCAGTCAGTTAAGTATGTGACTCGTGATAACGTCTCAGGCCATGATCTCACGGTCAAGAGATCGAGCCCTGCATCAGGCTCCTCACTGAGCATGGAGCCTGCTTGGGATTCTATCTCTCTGTCCCTCCCCAGCTGCCTCTCATGCGCGCTCTTTCTCTCACTCTCAAAATAAATAAAAAATTAAATTCCAGTAATCCAGGGGCACCTGGGTAGCTTAGTCTGTTAAGCGTCTGACTTCATCTCAGGTCACGATCTCATGGTTCATGAGTTTGAGCGCCAGGTCGGGCTCTGTGCTGACAGCTCGGAACCTGGAGCTGCTTCAGACTCTGCCCCTCCCCACTCACACTCCATCTCTCACTCAAAAATAAACATTAAAAAAAAATTTTTTTTCAATGAATAATTTCCAGTAATCCATATTCTTATTTCTTGCCTCGAAACTCTTAATATTTTTTTATTTTCCTTGATATTTACCTTTTTAATATATCTTTTAATGAAAATTGGTTTTCTTTGTCCTTACAGCCATCACCTGAAGATGAAGGTCAGACCAGGACCCTTGACACAGCAAAAGAAATGGAGGTGATTATATTCGTCATTAAAAATATTTAAATGGAGGATAAACTCAAAGGCCTAAATGATAATGCTTTGTTTTAAAAGAAAATTATTTATTATCTCCTTAGATAAAAGAACTCTTTTTGCCTGTGGGGAGCGTAGTAGTAGCCAGTGCGGTGCACAAGCATGTACACAAGGGAGCCCAAACTAGTTACCGCACCGTGGAAATGTACACGTTGTAGGAACACAGATCAGAAACCAGCTGCTCTGGATGGCCAGGGAGATCCTCACAGAGGGGATGCCAGGTGGACGGGGTCTAGAAGGATGGCCAGGCAGTCTCCCAGCAAGCAGTGCCTGGCATCTGAAGTGGGCAGAGATGCTGAAGTGGGACAAACGGATCTGAGAGGACAGGGCACGTGTGCAGAGAGCGTGGAAAGTGTGTGACCCTGGGGTGCCGGGCAGAGGAGGAAAGATGGGGAGGCTGCCTGAATGAGGGTCTAGTGACAGAGGGCCATACGTGCAGTCCGAGAAGCTGAGAGTCCACCCTTGAAGACAGGAAGCTCTAAGAACATGGGGAGGGGAGAGAGGCTGGAGGAGAGGACCGGTGAGAAGCTGTGGGGCTTGACAGCCATATGCTGATGAGTGTGGCAACGTGGAAGAGAATAAAGATCTACAGTAAAGAGAAATACAGTAGAACTGAAGTCGACAGGACCTGGTGCATGAGGTACATCATAGCATCGTGAGCGCCCATCCAGGGTGGGAACAGGAGCTCCCCTCAGTGGGAGAGCAACTGCCTTCAGTTCCCCACGCGGCAGTGATTCGAGACGTGGCTGCAGGGGAGGCCTAGGACTCCCGGATCTGGCGGCAGGCGTGTGGATCTGGAAGTTGTTGGCATAAAGGGAGAGTGTTACTGTAGTCATTCAAGTGAATGCGATTGTCCCGAGAGAGCACGTGCCCTGGCTAAAGGTTGAAGGACAGATCCGGGTGCATCCATGTTGTCACAGTGATAGCATTTCCTACTTGTTAAAGACTGAGCGACATTCCACTGTGCGTGTGTATGTGTGTTGATTTCATCCGTATACCTAGACATGGGATGATCGCTGGATCGTGTAGTAGTTCTTTTTTTGGTGGTTTGAAAAACCTCCGTACTGTTTTCGGTAGTGGCCGTACCAGTTCGTATTCCACCAGTAGTGTACGAGGGCGCTCTTTTCTCCACGTTCTCACCAGCACTTGCCATCTCTTGTTTTGTCGTCATTGTTGATGGCCATCCTGGCTGATGTGAGGTGATACCTCATTGTCATTTTCATCTGTTTCCCTGATGATTTGTGGTGTTGGGCACCATTTCACGTACATGTTGACCATTTGTATATCTTCTTTTCAGAAATGTCTATATCAGTCCTTTCCCCGTTTAAAAAATGTTTTTATTTGTGTTTATACTATTGTGTTGTTTGAGTTCCTTATATATTTTGTACATTAACTGATTATCAGATACGTGGTTTGTAAATATTTCCTTTTATTCCATAGGTTGTGTCTTCATTCTGTTGATTGTTTCCTTTGGTGTGCAGAAGATTTTTAGTTTCATGGAATCCCACTTTGTTTTTGCCTCTGTTGCTGTGCTTTTGTGTTCATATCCAAGAAATCATCACTCAGACCAAAGTCAAGAAATTGTTCCTATACATTTATTAAAGACGCTATTCTTTTCAAAACAAAGGGAACAAAAAAAGGTTGAAGGACAGAACTTTGGAGAAGACCCGTAGTTGAGGTAGAAAAATCACGGAAGAGGGACATGCAGGAAGGAGTCCAGCAGTGTCAGCCGCTGCCAATGAGCCCAGTAAGAGTGGCAGGTGTGGCATTTGTAACCGGCAGGGCAGTGCTGGTAGAACGGTGGGGTTGGAGGTCGACGTCAGGGGGCTAAAGGAGCGGAGGGAAGCTGGGACACACGAGCGGACAGATGTGTGCCCGGTGACTGACACGGAAGAAAACCTGAAGAGGGGGTCAAAGACAGATGCGGACGTGGTGCCAAACCATGTTTTCAAGGAATGAGGAGCAGGCAAGGTCATGTGCTTAGTGAGGGGGCAAGAATGCGAGAAATCTTGAGAATGGGAAAGGCAGCTGGGTGAAAAGGGAACAGCTACGGAATAGGGTCGTGAGGGCCCAGCCCCGCTGGCAAGCCGCAGCATATACTGATGGTTTTCCTCCACACACCTGCCCACGTGTAGCTGAGAAATCGGGGGTTCAGATACACGTCTGGAGTGCCATGCCAAAATCTAAAGGGAACCCTGGACTTCTGATAACTTGCTATCTGGGGCAATCTCTTCCTAAAAAGCAGTGTTGAGGTTATGGAAACTCTGAGTCTTGTGATTCCAAAACCAAAACGCCACCCTTTTTAGGATTTTGTTTCTCCCATGCCGTACTGACAGCCTGGCTCTGTGGCAGGGAAGAGACCCAGGAAGTACCTCATGCACATCTGCTGTGGGTTTGCAGGTGCATGGACCGGGGGCCAAGACACTGCCTGTGAGCCTCGGAAGCGCGAGGCATTGTCACAGTCCCCGAAAGTTCTTCATGGTGCAGACATCGCCAAGGCCCTCATTCCTGTAGTCTTTTTAGGTGGCTGCCACATGGAACAGGTGATGTGTGATGACACATCATTTCACTATAGAGAAGTGTGCGTATTCTGGAGACACATTTTTTATAGGTAGCAGAACTCTAACTGCCAAGTAAATAGGTGGGACAGCTTGGCCTGCACACACAAACCATCTTACTGACGTTTCATTGCAGCACTGACGGGACTTAACAAGCTGAAATAATTCCTTTCTTCCTTTCCTTCTTTTTTTCTTTTTTTTAAGCAGATTACAGAAATAGAGCCAGAGGGGCGTTTAGACTCCAGTAATCAGGACAGGCTCACAGCGCTGAAAGCAGTAACAAATTTTGGTGCTCCTGTTGAAGTGTTTGACTCTGAAGGTGAGTATCATTTCATGACCCAGGCAGTCCAGGTTTAATGTCACATTAGTACAGATTAACATAGCCATTCACCACAGGAAGTCTTGGCTGGCCATGCTTCAGTGAGTAGTAAAGCATGTCTGTGGTGGTGATCTCATTTGGAGGGGATCACTCCTTTGAGGAGAGAAGACTAGGCAATAAACAGCAAAACCCCAGAGCACAGGACTCCCTTTATTACACAAAAGGTAGAACCCAAGTATGTCCCTGTTTTCCTTAGCATGTTATTCTTCGTACCTTACAGAAGCTGAAATGTTCCAGAAGAAACTTGATGAGACCACCAGATTGCTCCGAGAGCTCCAGGAAGCCCAGAACGAGCGTCTGAGCACCAGACCCCCTCCCAACATGATCTGTCTCTTGGGCCCCTCTTACAGGGAAATGCATCTCGGTAGGTCGCACCTCCGGGAAAAGGAGACTTGGGGGATATTTAAAGGGAAAAACTTCTGAGAAGGGACACCGCTGTGAAGCAGTGCTAAAGTGAACTGTAGGTGATTTATTTTTTGCATTTACACAGTTGACCCTTGAACACGTGGGGGTTAGGGATGCTGACCCCAACCACCCACCCTGCACAGTTGAAAATCCATGTGTGATTTTTGACTCCCCCCAAACTTAACTACTGTAATAGCCTTTTGTTGCCTGGAAGCCTTACCTGTAAACAGTCAGCTGACATTTCGTATGTTCTATACTAATTCATACAACAAAGCTAGAGAAAAGAAAGTATTAAAATCAGAAGAGAAAATACATTTACAGCCCAGTGTTACCGGAAAAAAAGGCAATGTGAGTGGATCTGCACAGTGCGAACCCCCATTGTCCCAGGGTCAAGTTTGTGGTGTTCCTATGACTTTTTTTTTTTTTTAATCTAAAGGAACCACGTTTCAATACCTAGAGCTGTGTTTCTTTTTCTTTTTGTCTTCCTTCCCAGCTGAACAAGTGACCAATAATCTGAAAGAACTCGCACAGCAAGTCGCTCCAGGTGATATCGTGAGCACGTATGGGGTTCGGAAGGCGATGGGGATTTCCATCCCCTCCCCCATCGTGGAAAACAACTTCGTAGATTTAACGGAAGGTACGTGCCTTGTGTCTCTGGGAAAATGGAAGGCTGTCGTGAGCAAAAGGGACATCTCCTTTCAAATAACACTGGAGAGGTTTTTGTCTCTGCATGTTGATAGTGTAAAAACTGCTTTTGTTCTTTAGACAAGATATAAAGGAAATAAAGGGTTCACACGTTTGCAGACAGAGCTACAGTGATGCCCTAGTAGCACATCTAGTCTTTAACCTTGAACGTGGTAAAGAAGGGCTGTCAGCACTTATTCTGGATGACACCTTTACTTTTTACTTAAAAGGGGGAAAGTGCTGAATGAAGCCGTAACTTTTTCTTTCAGATTTTGAAGAACCTAAAAAGACTGATGTTGCCGAGTGTGGACTGGATGGGGTTTGAAGCTAACTGGTACTTCATTATATATTATGTACATAGTTTTTTCATTCTTCACTTGGAAATCCTTTTCAGAAGATAGTAAATATTTGTAAATTGTGTTTTTAATTAAACTTTGGAACAGTTAATGTTCCAGAGATTGGACTTCTATTAGGTAATAAAGCTGAGCTGGGACTGCGAGCTGTGTCGCGTGTTATCAGCTGAGCTGTCCTTGACCTTTCCCCGGGGCTGGGTCTGAGGATAAAGTGATAGAGAAACACTTAGGAAGTAAAACAGCCTTTTCAGGACCATTCGTTAAAAGCAGCAAGTCCCCCAAATAATTGAAGTCCCTCATTTTTCCACATTTGCCACCCTCCTCAGAAATTACAACCAGCTGGTTCCTGACTTACAAAACATTTCATCTGGATGGTTTCTTCAAAGAGTGGCCTTGTGAGGGAAGGAAGGAATAGGATGGACTCTGACCTGTTGCCCTCCGGAGCAGAAAGAGTGGACCTGGGCACATTTGGGTCAGATGGTGATAAGGCTGCTTCTTTGGGGGGCACAGACGGGACCAGAGCAAAGACATTTCTTTCAAATCCCCATCCAGTGAGATTTCCTATTGTTACATTGTGGAAACAAATACACTTAACATACTTTTAGAATCTGCTAGTACGTCCCCTGCATACCTGCTGGGAATGACACTGTGTGTGCAAGGACGAGGTGCTTCCCCTGTGCCACCCTCCCCCTCCCCCAGAAATCACAGCACTGACTTGTCTGGCGGTCCTGTTTGCTTTGCCGTTTTCCATTTTTGAGACAGTCACTTAGAACTGCTGTAAAAGGATAAGCTAAATAAGGGAATCATGGAGCTTCAAGTTCACATTTCTTTTACCGTTTCTCACGGGTCACCCGTGCCTCAGCGTGTCCCTTGCCCTAATAGTCATCTAATTTTATCTGAAATGCAAAGGTCAGCTGCTCAAGCAGGCAGCTGAGCAGGAGACCGTGAGACGTGTGGCCCCCTCCTGTAACAGGCGCCACACTGCAGCCTTGCTCAGTGAATGAGGCGCGTTTAAGACCCTGCGCGGACTGTACATAGCCCTTCTGTAAAACCCCCCAGCTGGAAGTCGTGTTAGTTTTATTGTCCTGACCTTGAAACTAACATTTAGCAATGTTAGGGTGAAAGAGAAGGGATTCTCTCAAGAGAGTTAGAAATGACCCAGTCTTTTAAAAACCTACTACAGGGGCACCTCGGTTTCGGCTCAGTTAACGTCGGACTCGGTTTCGGCTCAGGTCATGATCTCGGCTTTGTGGGTGCAAGCCCCACATAGGGCTCTGTGCTGGCAGCACAGAGTCTGCTTGGGATTCTCTCTCTACCCCTGTCACTCTCCCTCCCCCACTTGCACTCTCTCTCTCTCTCTCTCTCTCTCAAACTTTGAAAAAATAAAAGCCTACTTAAAACTGTATGCTAGAAGACCTTTAAAATTGTGCAAATACACATTTTAGAGTTTAATTTTAACCTTTCAGTTAGAAACCAAGAAAACATTAAATTCAAAACACTAGGACATTCACGTTTTCCAGATTGCTAATTTAATGAATGAAATGCTAAACAAAGTAGAAACACTGGTACTTTATGAAAATACATTTTGAAACAAACGTTACAGATATATAAATATTCAGGATACAGAGTAATTCCTAGTTGTTTGCACCTTCTCAAAACCTGTTTCTGTATGTTGACCTGTTATATACACAGTGTAGAAGCTGGTTAATGATCTTCTTCTCTATTAGGAAATTTTCTTAATGAGTAAACCAGAGAACTTCAGGTGCGATTGTCACTAGAGTCAGGGAGGCCACCTTTAAGCAAGCCCTTGACCCTTAGAAAAGGTCAGTGTTAGCAAAGACGCTTGTCCTAAGACAGAATGGCACCTGTGAAGAAAGGGCTCAGGGATCAGAAAACAGGCAAATCAAAACTATGTGCTTTTTATGGTCAGTTATGCACTAGGGTCTGCACATGAAAAACTAAAAACTTACAAAATATTTTTATCTGAGCGCAGTGCTTGAACTGGAAATAAAAATCTATGGTAACTACTTTTTAAACTCCTAATTGGGATTTCTGGTGCTGGAAGAGAAAAGTAATTCGAATATTGCAAGAGTAGCAATATGTCCACCTCAGAGAGGCCCAACACGGCTGTGTGTGTCTATATCGCATCAGTGACAGAACCTCCCTGACACTCCAGGAGAGCCCTGTTGAGCAGCCCTGGTCACTGCTGAGTTAAGTAGACGCATTTCAGTGTAGTGCCCCCTGAAACCAGCCCTTTATATGGAAAGTCGGTGCATAAAACAGTTTAAGGTTATTCCCCTTAACAGAATTTTCGCCACAAAATTCCTTTATCCAGCAAGTTCTTATACTTCGTTCGCCTCTATTCTGGTTACATGCGGGCCTCAGAGCTGCACTAGCGCCCCCAGCACCTCTGCGAACCGGAGAAGCCCCTTCTGAGCCTCATAAGCCCGTGGACACGTCCCAGGCAGACGGCGGACAGTGGCTTCAGGTCCAGTCCTCCCTGCCCTTGGCTGCAACCCCGGGTAAGCCTTTGAAGTCTCCCATGGGCCAGGTTTCCTGTACTTGCGGGGGGTTCCTGGAGGACTCCAGCTGGGAATCCCTGCTCTGTAGTGATCTTCAGCCATGTTAGAGCCCCAGGTGTGCTCTGGGGATGCAGCGGTGAAACTGATTCAGAAACAGGAATGAGCAGTTTGGCTCCTCCTCAACCTTGAAACGCAGCGAAGGCTGACTTCTGATTCTCTTAGACTTGCAGCACCGTAAGACGCCTCTCGCAAACCTGGCTTTTTGCACTTGATTTGATTCCTCCCGTTTGGAACAAGTCTGTCTCCGCAGCTCTGAGCGGGCTGGCTTCCCAGATCCGGGAACCTCTTCTGCACACTTGGGGAGGACATGCTTTTCGTCTTGAAGCTCTACGAGTGAGCTGTGAGGACTAAAGAAGAGAAAGGGAGCACTGCAGGTTGTCTGCCTTCTGTCTCCACAGACCCCCTTCCTTTCCAGGACAGGAACTGAGATGTGAAGATAGCAGGAGGGCGCCAAGTACACACGGTGGTCAGGGAAGGGCTGAGAGGCCGTGCCTTTCTTTCCGGGCTGTGCCACTCCTTGCCTTCTTGCTGTGTGACAGCCGTGTTCCTCAGCCCCAGCGGGGCTAAATCGTCAGCGGACGTGGTTAAAAAGACAACACACTGGAGGGAAGAGATTTTTGTCTGGCATCTAAGAAGTCATTAGAAAGGGTAAAACTCCACTAATCTTATACCCATTTAAATCAAACACCTGCCAGAGAGGACAAGTAACAAGCCTCTGTTGTGCTGTTCTCTCCCTACTGTGTGAAATCATAGATGGAAAACCACATTTTCAGCTCTGTTTACCGGGGTGCCTGTGTGAGAAACATACAGCCCTGTTGCTGCTCCACTGGGAGAAAGGCGTGCCCAACCCATCCCGGACAGCTCGTCGTGGTTCTGTACCTAGAAAAGACCAGTCCCACCCGTGCGGCTGGCAGGCCATGGCCAGTTGTGTGTCTGGCTCCCCCTCTGAGATCTCCACAGTACCCAGGGGATCCACATGTCCCAGCTGCCTGTGCGTGGCGAGGCTCGGTGGTAGCCTCGGGCTGGAGTCTGGTGCACGTTCCGAGAAATCCTCTAGCACAAGTCCAAGGAGGCCACACACAGCCACCTTGTCAGGGTAGTGATGGCCAAACCCCTGGAATGCCTCTGTGACTGGCGTAGGGCCGAGTGCTCCCTGTGGCTTGCTTCAGGGACGGAAAATCCACTTCCAGCATGTTCACCTCCCAGAAGCCCTCAATTCAGTCCCAACCCTTGGAACTTTGCCGTGTCTGTGCAGACAAAGTAAGTCCTCAGCTCGCCTTTGCCTTTGACGTTAATCAGTCCCCGGCACTCGCAAGAATAACCTAGTCCCTGGAGGATGGTGCAGGTCTCCTCAGTAACCTGAAAAGGAAAGGACAACAAACTCTTGGGATGCAGGAGAAACGCCTGCTGTTGGAGGGATGGCCAGGAACCAGCCCCGAACACACACGTCTGGTGTCCCTCAAGCATATCCGGGCTGGAATCACAAAGCTGACGGATGCCTGGGTCCCCCGCCCCCGCCGGGAAGTTCCTCCCCTGGGTCATGGGTTTCCCCAGCTGGGGTGTACCTGGATCTTGCCAAGTTCTCCGGTGCTCTCCATTCGGCTGGCGACGTTGACCGTGTTTCCCCAGATATCATACTGAGGCTTTCGTGCCCCGATCACTCCAGCGATCACAGGCCCGTGGTTTATGCCTGAAGATGACATTTGCGGTTTTGCAGGTTGGGGAGGCAAAGCCTCAGGCTCTGCCCCTACGGGAGGCCACAGAGTCCAGCGGCAGCCCCAGGAAGCACCGACCAGCAGCTGAAATGCAGGTTGGAGGGGGCTTCCCAAGCCTGTGACAAGACCTCTCACTCGGGACGTGGGAGAGGCGCTCCCTGGGCGGCCCTCTTCCCAGCTGCTCGCTCCCGACGTCAGGCTGAGGTCATCACTTTTCCAGTATCCGCTCATCTCCCAGCAAAGAATAAACGGGCTTTGAGCCCCAACCCCGTTAGCGAACACGGAGCAGTCAGGCTCGTAACTGCTTTGTTCTCAGTATATTTTAAGGATTCCAGCCCGATTTCTGGTTCTCCATTTTCTGTAGTGATACCTTCTGATGTAAACTTTCAAAGGTAACTTTATTAACAGTATGCAAAGAAAGAGCAGTTACCCAGTTGCTGGGGTTGTGTGGCCAAGAGGGATTTCTCAGACCTTTCCTACCATCCAGTCAGGTGCACCGACAGACTCGAGCGTGGGCTTGCCGGGCTCCGGGACCCACCGCAGCCTCCCACCCTGGCGTGGCCCGGCCCGCCCTACCCTCGGGCCCTCACCGACTCGCAGGCGGAAGGAGTTGAAGGAGTGCCGGTTGATGCCGTCCAGCTTGCTCATCAGGGCGATGCTGAACTCCACCATGATGCCGATGTGCGCGTGCTGCCGCTCCAGGTCCTGTGGGACAGGGCGCTGCACGAGGGCCGTGGGATCCCGTGCCCTGTCTTCCCTCCTCCACGGGGTGTTAGCCACCTGCACTCCCCACCAGATGCCTTCCCCGGGCTGAGTCGTGAGGTCCTCTGCCCCTCCCTCATAGGACAGGGCAGGAAGGGGTGTCCCCTCGAAGTCAGGTGATAGGTCTGGGAACTGTTGAGTCCCCCGAACGTGGGGCTGGGACCCGCGGCCACCAGCTCAGCTCGGTACCTGGTTCTCAGACCCTGAGGGGACGCTGAGCCCCACGGCTGCCATGTACGTGCTGCCAATGGTCTTGATCTTCTCCACACTGCTGAACTTGGGCTTTAGGAGCAGCTGCGGGACGAAGGGACACAGAGCCATATGGCCCAGCCACAGCCCCGGCCCACCCCAGGGTCTGAGAAGGGGTGGGGTCCCTCTCGCCACTGCTGCTAAGTTCTCACGCTCGGCCTCCCCGTGTGGGCAGACAGCCGGTCCATGCAGGGACACGGCCTCTGGCTTGTCAGCCCTGCTCCTCCTGACTCGGGCTTCCCAGGGTTCGTCCGTCTGCTCCTCGGCCCCTCCTGGGGCACCTGGACTCTCCTTTTTAAGGACCAAGCACAAAGCACAGCCCAACAGTATCTACCCAGGAATGTCGACTGCTTGCAGCTGAGAATCAAGTCCAAACCGACTGACTTCCTCTGAACCAGCTGGCAAGTGTAGACTTGCTGGAAATCAAACTACAGGAGCCCCTCCCCTTACCCACTCCAGGACCCCCAGGGGATGCCTAACACCTCAGACTCCCGAAGCCTATACGGTGAGTGCTCCCGCCTGCACGTACGTCCCTACGATGTTCAGCGTACAAGTCAGGCACAGGGAAAAGGTCAACAACAGAACAGAACAACGTCCTGTAATAGAAGCTACGTGAATGGTCTCGCTCAGAAAGTCTTTACTGTATTCATTCATCCTCCTCCTCGTGAGGACACGAAGCGAGGTGAATGGCCTGGCTGTTGTGACATGGTGTCAGGCTACAGCTGACCTTCTGACCACACGTCAGGCGGAGGGTCCACTCCTTCCGGAACACCGCTGACCCGGGGAACTGAAACCGCAGATAAGGGACTGCCGAGTTCTTCAAGGACCTAAATCTAATCTTCGCAGGCTGCCCGTCCCAGAGGAGATAACAACACTTACTGAAGAAGCGAGGAGAGGCAGATGTGCACCTTCGGCCCTGCGTGTCGCTCCCCACACGCGGCTCGCCGCGCCCCGCCTCCCCCCCAGCGGCTCGACCCGGAGGCCCTACCTCGTCGAAGTCGGAGATGATCTCGTTCAGCAGACGCAGGCACTCCAGCCCCTCCTTGTTGACGTCGCACTCCGTGTAGAAGACTTTGAAGTCCGGCACCGACGCAAACATGACACACACGCAGTCGTAGGACTGATGGTACCAGTCCTGGGTGGGGGCGGGGAAGGAAGCAGGCCACCTTAGGCCCCCCGGCCTCGGAAGGGACCGGGAGCAAACAGGGACACGGCTCCTCGGCCGCCCCACCAAACTCGGGAGGGGGCGCCAGGCAGGTGCCGCTCCACCCGGCTTCCACGGAGACCCATCTGGGGGCTGTTACAGAAACAAGGCCGTGAGTCCGCTGCTTGGGGCAGGCCAGGCCCTGGTTGGCTTTGGCCCTTCGGTACCCTGGGTCTCCTGGCTGAGGCTGAGAGCCCCTGGGGTGGGAGGAGGTCCCAGATCACAGGAGACCTGGCTTCCGCACCCATTGGGCCTGCTTCCTTATCTGTGAAACGGCGACCCAGAACTGGCGGAGCGCACGCTTTCATCCACACGGATTGTCCAGATGACAAATGCCTGGACGTACATCTGGTCCTCACAGCCACCCTGACCCGTGGGCCCCCTCGTACAGGGGCGAGGTCCAGGGCCCCGGGACGTGAGGTCCCAGGGGCTGCATCCGGACCCTCAGACGCCCTGTCCTAGTGACCCAGGCCCCGCTCGCACCGCACCTCATTTAACTTGTCACCAATGAAGTGTGCGGCCACGTGGGCTGGCAAGACGTTCTCCAGAAGGAGGCGGTTCACGTTCTCCATGGTTTCAAACTCCTCGTGTTCCTTTTTGAACTTCTTCTTCCACAAGCAATCCAAGCGGCAGTAATAGTCAATCTGCAGACGATGGGGGAGCATCAGTGTCCTGGCCGCGGTGAGCGGGGGCAGAACGACACAGGCCGAGAAGCAGCAGGGCGCGCCCATCACCCTGGGGCTGCGGAGCCGTCCCGTCCGTCCGCCCTTCCACCCTCTGTCCCCGGCAAATGGCTCCCACTCAACAGCCACCTCCCAGTGGCCTTAGAGTCCCAGTCAGCCGTGACTCAGTTCTCAAGTGACCCACGTGACCAGATGTCACTGGTGTCCTGATGGGAGGCGATAACAGGGAGGTGAGGACGCAGGGACCCCTCCCCGAGGGACCAGAGCTTCCCTGCAGGGCCGTCTGCCCCAAATCTGCGGAAGTTCCCGCCCCATCCCAGTTCTGTCTCCGAGCTGAGCAAGGGACGCTGGGGGCTCCCCAGGGGGTACCTGTCTGGAGAGCATGATGAGGGTGACGTAAAACAAAACCAGGTAGAAATTGATCATTGCCTTCGGGTCCTTCCACAGACAGAACGGGGAGCTGCTGGACACGAAGGGAAAAAGCAGGAGTCATCTCCAGCCTCCTGCCCAGTCCTCGGATGCAGGGGGCGGCGGGGGGCGGGCCAGAGCCAGCCTGCGGGAAGGCGTGAACGGGACAGAGATCTCTGCCATCCGAGCTCATGTCCTCATGGCGGAGACGCTAAAGGCAGCAGCAACTTGTACAGAAGAGGGTTTGACGGGGAGGTGACCGCGGCGACAGCACAGCTCACACCCGGATGCCCAAGGATAGCCACGGCAAAGTCTGCACGAAAAGCACTGCAGGCAGGTGAGTCCTCTGAGTGAGTCAGGGACTTCAGGTTGGCAGATGGGGTTTGCAGGTGCCGCAGACCCACAGGAGCAGGTTTTGTTCTGGGTCCCGAAACTCCAGCCTTCTAAGTTCAAGGGGAGCCAGGCCCCTCTCCTCAACCCACAGGGGCCGAGAGCCCCCAAAAGCACCCACACGCCAGCCCTTCGGGTGTCAGACAACAGTGCTTTCCAGAACTCTCTGGACCTCCGGGACACAGATGAAGGAGGGGGCCTGGACTAGAGCTGAGGCCTCCCCCCGACCCACCCCCCGAGCGGCATAGAGACCGGATGACCCAGGAGGCCTCCGTGCGACCAGGGGCGTCCCCCAGAGAACCTGCAAATGAGTCCCTCTCCAGCTCCGAGCGTAGCGGCCCGAGACCGTCGCTTGCCTGGCCCATGGCAAGCGTGCCACCTGCAGGTCCACCCCACAGGCGTCCAGTCCAGACGGGACCCAACGCAACCGTCCCGCAGCTCGAAACGACGGCAGAACCAAAGGGAGGTGCTGCCGTGGAGCGCGGTCGGGATGGGCGCCGCGGGCCCCACCTGAGGGTGCCGTTGGTCTTGGTGAGGTTGGCCAGGCTGTGGCTGCAGCAGTCCCACTGCCAGCACGGGGAGATGTTGAAGAGCACCAGGTAGGCCACCAGGGCCACCGTCAGCAGCACCACCTTCAGCTCCAGGCTCATCCGCAGGAAGACGGAGCAGGCGACAAAGGCCAGGATGCAGCTGCAGGTGTAATACTGGGGAGGCGGGGGGATGTCGGTCACCGCGAGGCACCCCCCGGACCAGGGGTCACCAGAGAGGGCCGCCTCTAGCCGCGGCACACTGACCCAGAGCCCTGGCCCCACTTGGGGGACCCGTGAGGAGCCGGCCTGTCTGCAGCACTGCCCTCTTGCCTTGACGACCCTTCTTAACAAAGCAGACAACAGAGTCTAAAACTTCACGGTGTGTTTGCTTCTACCTGCGGCAAACGGGCTCCTCTAAAGGAAAGAAGGCGGTGGCATGTGGACGTGACCAAGGTGGTACGCACACACCCGAGCGGCCTCCCTGCCTCTGGCTCGGCCAGGAGCCTGCCCTTCCCGAAGTGCATCTCTGCCCACGTTCCTCTCCTCAAAATCATGCTGTGGCTCCCCACTGCCCCCAGAAGAGAGACACTCATGGTCCCCCCTGATCTAGATCAAAGCCACCCCTGGCCCCATCTCCCAACTGGCCCCGCTCCACCCCCCTGTCCCATAACCTTCTTGCCCTTCAGAGACCAGCTCCCAATTCACCACCACTCGGGATGAGTGCCTTCAACGTCCCGAGCTGTGCGGGAGCGGTCCAGGTGGGGACACACGGTGCGCAGAAGTCCGGCCGCACTCACCGGGAGGAGCTTGCACGGGGCCAGCTCCCTGCTGCTCACATCTCCATCCGCCAAGCTCTGGTTGCCTGCAGGCTGCCTCAGGGCCGGGAAAGGCATCAGCGGCTACAGAGGAGACAGGTCACCATGAGGGGTGGTCGGGGGACCTGGGACTCCAGGACCTGCCAGGACCAAGCAGGGCTGGGGGTGGGGAGGGGCCGGAGGGCTGGGCCCGAGGCCTCCGCGACATCTGCCAGGCCCAGCTCTGAGTGTGGCCAGAGTCACTGCCCCGATTCCCCAGCACGGTCCTCAGCTCCACAGTGGGGACGGGTCTGGGGGAGAGAAGGGTGTAGAATGAAGCCATACGCACACTGTCCCCAGAGCATCAGAGGCTGGTGGTGGGAGGTGTGGGGGATGGGGGGAGAAGCTGGGATCAACATGGACAATGAGCCCCCTGCTCCCCGGGTGACACAGTGTGGTGGTCACAGTCTCCAGGACACGGAGACACCCTAGCTCTAGATGTCAGAGCTGGGAGGACCAGCAGGGACAGGTGCTGTCTGCAGCACTGAGCACGCGAGCAAGGCCTGAGAAGCAGGGGCTCAAGTGTCCCTCAGGCCTGTGCCCGGGCAACCACTCTGTAGTGAGGAAATGGAGTCTCAGAGAGAGAAAGACAGGGCCTCCTCAGGGGACCACAAAGAAAGGCGAGGATGCCAAAACGCTGGTGATTCAAGACATCGCGGCCTCGTGGGGCTAGCCACGGAAGCTCTATGGGGTCCCCAAGTCTTCGTCTGCAAACCGGGCCTGCCTCGGGAACCTCCCAGAGCCTCGTGGGGCTAGCCACGGAAGCTCTATGGGGTCCCCAAGTCTTCGTCTGCAAACCGGGCCTGCCTCGGGAACCTCCCAGAGCCTGCCCGTTGCGCTCTGCAGGGGCTACACCAGATGCAGCTCTCAGGCAACAGGATGATGGGATTCGAGAATCTGAAGCTTCCCAGGGTCAAACACTGGCCCCCTCCACCCGGGAAGCGTGCGCAGGCTCGAGGGGTCCTTGCCAGGGCCCGCCTCCCCCACCCCCGGAACCCACCAGGTTGACGATGGCGATGCTGAGCAGACTGCCAATGGTCAGGATGGCCAGGGACAGCCGCAGCAGGGGCTGGGTCTCCACCCTCTCGGAGATGGCCTGCAGTGTCCCTCGGGCAGGGCAGCACCTCTGTGGAGGCACGGGGTCAGGTGGCCGGCGCCAGCACCCGGACAAGGAGCCCACGGTGCAGCGCCCCGGCGGATGCGCAAGCTCCCAAGAGCTCCGCTAGTGACCGTCAGCAGGTGCGCTGTGCCCGTGCCCAGCCCAGAGCTCAGCACTCACGGGGTGCACAGACAGAAGGGGCGTTCCCACCCTTCGGGCCGGGGACGGCCACAGCCACTTGGGGGCCACCAGCAGCCTGGGAGGGCAGATTACTGGGAGAAGCACCCGGCAAACTGTCATCCAGGCAGGAGGGGCGAAGTTGAGCACGGAGGGCTCCGGGGAAGGGTGGAGGCAGCGGGAGGGCCGGTGGGGCAGGGCCCGGCCAGGTGCCCGCTCGGGCCTTCCCACTCACCAGGAACTCGTGGGCAAAGCACAGGCCTAGCACCAGCCCCAGCACACAGGCCACCAGCCCGAAGGACACACCCAGGGCCGCCATCCTGGAGAGGAGAAAACCTTAGTCCTGGAGGACCGTCTGCCCAGGGCCAAGCCACAGGCAGGCCCCCCACCCCCCAGCACCCCAATTCTCCAGCTCCCGGCCACTTCCTGCCCCTCCCAGACTACTGCCTACACGCAGCAAAGGGGATCTTTGAGAACTGTGGTCCAGCTGCCCACTCCCGGCACGCAGGGCCCGTGGTTACACAGACTTTAGACTCCTGTCCGGCACCAAAGTGCCATATAAACGTGCTTCCTATTTGGTCTTTATTAGGCACATACTGAACCCCAATCCTCGCGGACCCTTTGGCCAGACCACCCTTCCCGAAACCGCCAAGTAGCTGACCTTACTCCTTCCCTGTGACCTCACCCCCAACCCTTCCCCCCACCCAGCAGGGCCTTTGAAGCAGAAGCACGAATCTCCGCGGCTCCTGATACCCTGGCCGCGCACCCGGAGAGGGCCCTAAGCCCACAGGGGACTGGGGAGGGGAGGCGTGTGTGGGAGGGGGAGGCCTGCAGCCGGACAGTCAGTGACAACAAAAATCAGCTCTAGTGACCCCAGGTGTGCGGCCACAACCCCAGTCCAGCTTCTCCCGTCTCAAAAACCAGCCCCCTCCTGCCGTCAAGAGCGCCGGCAGGTCCTCTGGTGAGCCCTGCAAGGTCACCGCCCCTCCTGGCCCGACCCCAGTGGGCTGGACGGTCCCGCCACGCCAACTGACCTGGGCAAGAGCAGGACGTGAACGAGCAGGATGCAGACGAAGACGAGGCTGGCGCAGGCGAAATAGTGGCGGACCCGGGGGATGGGCGCCAGGCGGTACTGGGGGCAGTGGGGACTATCAGGGGTGGCAGAGGCCCCGCCCACAGGGCCACTTGCTCTGACCCCTTCATCGCCCACCCCGGCTTGAGTTAATCACCTTAAAAACACCCTCCTTGAGCTCCAGGTGGCAATGGGACATCATCAGGACCAAATAACCCTCATGAGCTCCACTGGGCATGGCTCCTTGATGTTTAGAGCCGTCCCTGCCCCTCCCCCACCCCACCCGGGGTCTCTGACTTGATTTCCCAGGTCCCTGAAAAGCCCATGGCCCCAAGCCTGTGGATGGGAACCAAGTCTGAGCTCTGGGCTGGTGGTGGGTCCGTCCCCAGCCCAAACCAAGGAGTAAGGCCAGGGCTGAGCCCCTAGCTAGTGCTGTCTGCCCCCCTACACCGGGCACAATCTCATGGTCTCCAGCCACAGGGCTCCTACCACAGATGAGCAGACTGAGGCTGGGACACTTGGACAGCTCAGTCGACTCGTGATGTTGGCTCAGGTTGTGACCTCGTGGTCGTGAGATCGAACCACACATCAGTGGGAGCAAGCCCCACACTTAGCGCAGAGCCTACTCAGGATTCTCTCTCCCTCTCTCCGCCCCTCCCCTACGCATGCTCTCTTTCTCAAAATAAATAAATAAAACTTGAAAAAGCCAACCAACCAACCCTGAGGCTCAGAGAGTCCAGCAGCCCACCCGGGTCACACAGCTAGTGGAAGGCTCGCCAGACAGGTTTCCCGATGACCACACCTCCCCCAGACCCCAAGCTCCTACGGAGCTGCCAGCTCAGGGAGCCCCAGCTAGAGAAAGACCCCCCCAGTCCTGGATGCTGAGAGGGGAGAGAGGTCCCAGCACTGGCCACACAGATCAAGGGTCTATGAAGTAGGCAGCAAGCAGCCATCTGTCCCACCACATGAGGTTTCAGTGGCATAACGTGTGTACCTGGGACACTGCCAGAACCCAGTAGGTGCTCAAGAAATAAGTAAACACTTGGTACAAAAAGCATGTCGTCGTGCAGCCAGAAGGAGAAGCACTTTTTCCTAACTATAAGGCTGATACTGTCAGACTGAGGCGTGCACTGGCCCTTATGGGCAAAGCTCCTAGCGTCTGAATGGAGCCTCTCCCAGACCCAAGAGGGAGAATCACTGATGGGGGCGGGGCGGGGGCGGGGGGGGGGGCATGTCAGGGTGAGCCAGCAGGAAGAGAGTCCAAACAGAGCCAGACTGGGCCCCACCCCCACCCCACGGCCAGCCGGGGTGACTCCCCACCACCCTCCCTGAACAGACGTGGGAATGTTGGCTGTCCCACAGCCACCACCCCCAGGCCTTGGAGCCCTCATTCCTGGGGCTGCTCGGGGGCCCTCACCTCTCGCTCAAAGCCCTTCTCCAGGAAGATGGACCCAAAGGTGTAGAAGTCATCAGACTTGGAGCAGCAGGGCCTGGGGGTTGGCAGACACAGGCTGTGAGACCTGGCCCGGGGGACTAGGGGGCCCCACCCTTGGGAGGAGATGGGGGAGGAGACGGGGCCCACCCGCAGGAGGCGAAGGAGCCACCGTGGACACAAGTGGATCTGGGCCTCCAGACACCAGGGCACAGGGTGGGCCTGGCCAAATGGGGAACCCCCATCCGAGGGGGACAGGACAAGGAGAGGCCTCAGAGTCTCACCTCGTGGAGCTAAGCCCCTCGATGGCCGAGAGGATCTCCTCATCGTAGGAGTCGTCCTCAGACCTCCCCTTGGGGGATGCACTCCTGGATAGGAAACCCGGAAACCCACAACTGCATCACCCCAGGACCACAACTTGCCCAAAGGCAGGAGTGTAGACGAGAGGGCTCACCCGATGGGTCCCCAGATGCCTGCCAGAGGCCCCAGGGACACAGGAAGGTCCCACTGAGGCCCAGAGAGGGCAAGTGGAGACCCCACACCAAGCAGCATCACCCAGCTGGCCAGCAGCTCAATAAGAAGCAAAGGACAGACCTGGGCCCCCAGGCTAAGGCCTCTTCCGCTAAGCACACACGGGTCCCTCACACCAACCCCACTGACCTGACCGCGGGGTGGGTACACAACTCTATTATTGTAAAGTTCTGATTCCTAGAAACACTTTGAGCCAAGCCATGGCAAACTCCATGGTCAGGGTTGCCCTCCTGGACAGAGGATGGTCAAGGCAGCCTGCCTGGAGGAGGTGACGGGGGCAGGATTTGGCCAGGAAAAGAGGCCACAGGTTGACAGAGAGGAGGGCGCAGTGCATGTACCTGTCAGGGGCCCGGTGGCGCCGCAGGGGAATGGCCTGGAAGAGAAGGGAGAGAGGAAGTTATTCTGCAAAGCAGGACCCGTAAGTCTGTCCCAAGACTGGGTCTATCATCTCCCGCACTCTCAGATCCTCGGGGCAGGTGCAGAGCAGTCTGGGAGGGAGGGTCCTACCTTGGGCCTCCGTCCGTTGGGGATAGGGGTCTCGTTGCTGCTCACGCTCTCGCGGTGGTTGAGGTGTGCAAAGGGCCGTGCGGCCCCCCAGGACTCGAGGTAGCGGGTCATGCGCACGGACGCCCTCATCTTCAGGGCCACATCCCCCTTGGGCTTGGGGAGGTGCTGGCTGGGCGGGGGCGGCTGCTGGCTCTGCGGGCAGACACAGACACAGCCTGTCTAGTCCCCTACCCTCAGCCCAGGAAGGGGCCACTGTCGGGATCCTGCCCAACCCCCCCCCCGCCCCGCCCACCCGACACTGAATGCTGCCCAGAGCGCTGGCCAGGCTGGTGGAAAGAGAAAACGGCAGAAACACTATGGCTCTGCAATCTCCTTGGGGACTGGCTGCGGCCCAGGACCCTCTTTGGCTGGGCTGCAGGGCAGGTCCCAGCTCCAGCCCTGTCCTTCCAAGGTGGGCAGGACACTGGGGGTCACACACAACTGTGCACAGCCCCTCAGATCCTTCCCCATGTCCCCAGGGAAAGATCGTGTTAAAGTCCTAAGCCCTAAGGCCCCACTGGGCCCGTGAAGCTCTGTGGAGCCACTGTCCTGGGGGCCTGAAAGCCCACTGGCCTCTCCCCGCAGAGACACCCTGGGGAGACAGTGCCCAGGAAAGCCACTGGCCGCCTACCCTGCCCACCCACATGTGGCCGGCACATGTCCTTCCTGAAGGAACAGCTGCAGGAAGAGGACTGTGGGCCAGGAACCTGAGAGACAGAGCGCCGGCCAACAAGGGGCCAGCCCCACCCCTTGGGGCAGCGTTCCAGGGCATTCCCCTCATGTGGCCCCCACGCCACAGCAGGGACCGTTACTTGCCATGTGCCTGCCGTGGCCGCGGCAGGCCCGGGTGTCTTAGCCAGGCCCTGCCTCTCCATGGCCCCCTTCCCCCACAAGGAACAACAGCTGGGGACCCCTCCCTGCTGGGGAGGGTGGGCAGGACTAGAGAAGAGAGAGAGCGCCAAGGCCACCAAAGACAAATTTGGGTCATCTGCAAGTCCCCTACCCTATGAAGGTTCCTGCCTTCCAAGAGTCCCTGTCTCCTTGGGTCCCTGCAAACACCCACATGGACCAGCACCTACAGCCACAAACACTCGCTAAGCCACAGGCGGCAGCTTGCCTGGAAACTTCTAGCCTCCTTTCAGGATAGACACATTTTTAAACCCTGAGAAATGTCCGTCTGCCCCACCGGAAGGAACAGCTGGAATCCAGCCTCTGTGAAGAGTTTTGGGGTCCAGAGAATGTGCTGTGCCCTGCAGACAGCGGCCTGCCCTGGGGTCAGGGGAGGCCACATTTTCTGTCTCCCCTCCACTGGTGGGTAACTCTACCCACACAGCACCCGGCTGCTCAAATTCAGGGTCGCTAGCACTTTCCAGACACCTGGGCTCCCCAAGAAATAAATGTCTATAAAGATCCATCAGCTCAGGGGCACCTGGGTGGCTCAATGGCTTAAGCGTCCGACTTCGGCTCAGGTCATGATCTCGCAGTTCACGTGTTCGAGCCCCATGTTGGGCTCTGTGCTGACCACTTGCTCAGAGCCTGGAGCCTGCTTCCGATTCTGTGTCTCCCTCTCTCTCTCTGCCCCTCCCCCGCTCACATCTGTCTCTCTCAAAAATAAACATTAAAAAACTTTTGTTTAAATAAAAAAATAAAGATCCATCAGCTCAGAGTAAAAATGCACCTATTCAGAAGCAGGAACGGGGAGGTGACTTGTGACCTTCAGCAGCCCACAGGTGACCCCACCTGCCACCTCTGGACACTTGTCCCCCAGGGGTCCTCACACCTAAGAAACGGTGTCAGAGCCCACAGAGGCCCAAGATGGGAAAGGGCCTCCACGTCCACAACAGGAGACCACCCTGAGCTTGCGTGTGGTGGCCTCTGTGCACACACAAGGACACGTCTCCAAAATATGTCATCAGGTGAAGAAAGCAACAGGGTGGGGCACGCTACCCTGGGCTTGGCAAGGGCAGATGACCGTCTCCTAGTCTATTTACATGTGCACAGACCTGTCTGTGCAAGGAACTCAAGAATCTCGACCACGCCGGTCCCCTTTAGTGGGGACGTGCCAGCCGCACACAGGATGTGAGGGCGACTGTCCACAACACCCCCTTCGTGCCCTCTGAATTTTCAACTCTGTGAATGAATGACATTCAACCAAGATGGGGGAAGGCAGGGCTGCCGGGGAAAATGTCGGACCCCCCGTGAGATCCTGCCCAAAACACGCTCGTGCTAAAAACTCCTTCGCTGTTTATGTGAAACTCAAGCTCGCCTAGGAGCCCCGTGGTTGCCTGGCTGAGGCGGCGGCCCGGTGGGGCCGTGCCCACCGCTGGCCTGCAGGACCAGGGCTCTGCTTCATCGGCTCACAGGCTCTCCGAGCACCTGCTCCACTGTCGGGAAGCACTCAAGGTGCAGGGACTGCAGCCTGGAGAAGAGGGGCCCCCCTGCCCCAAGGTGGTCCACGTGCAGCTCACGCAGACAGTAAATAAGCAGAGACGACAAACAAATGGGAGCATCTGAGCCCCCAGAGCGAAGAGGGCTGTGGGCAGAGACAGCAGCAGTGGCAAGGGTCCTGGGGTACAAAGAGTCTGGCAGTGGAGGGACAGGGGCTGAAGGGCTCTCAGGAGGGAGGGACGGGGTGGGTGGAAAAGAGGGTGGGGCCCAGAGCTGTGGGGTACAGGGTGAGGGGCCACACCGTATTCCATGACAGCCCCAGGTACCCGGAAAGAGTTTCCCCAGAAGCTCACTCAGCACCCATGGCCCACATTAGGGGAGGGGACGCTGCTGAGCAGTTCCCATCCCTGAGGAGCAGGATGGCGCCCCTGGGGCCTGGGGAGGCTCACAGGCCGGCCCTCTGCTCCCCCACAGACTGTCGGGCCAGCTCTGAGGACGGCCAAGGCTAGAGAGAGAGGGAGCTGGAAAGAGCCTCTCGGGGCTGACATTCTTGAGCAAGTCCCAAGGATGATTCACCGAGGCCGCCAGACGAGCGGGCCTCCCGTGGCAGGAAAGAAGGCCTGTGTGGGCGCAGGGCAGGGCCAGGGCCTACCGGCCTTACGGCAGCCCAGCAGCTACCCCCACCACGGGGTCCTGAGGAAAGTGGGGTCCCCCCACCCCCCAGCAAGTGACGGCACCAGCCAGTTAGGCGGCCACTGGGGGGCAGAACCCTAGGCTCCTGCCTAGTCCCACTTTCCTGACTCAGCCAAAGCACATTTTAAAAATGTGTCTTTTCAAAATCGAGGAAATTAGTGACAACCCCCCAGAAAATAAAGTAACAGCGACTATCATTTCTGGGACGTTTATGAGGCGCCCCTTTATGGTGAGGGCCTCACTCAGACTAGCTCCTCCTCCTCCTGAGGTAGGCACTGCTGTTATTCCAATGGCACAGACAGGAGCACTGAGGCCCAGAGGCACTGGAGCCTAGAATGTACTCCGTGACGGGGAGCTCACTCCTACCCTGGGCAGGCTGCTACCCCACGTCTCCACAGCCTGGAAGAGAAAAGCACTCTCCCCTCCATGGGGATCTTCCCCCAGGGTGTGGACCCTGCTCCCCCGCACAGCCCCGGCTCCCAGGGTCTCCTGAGCGAGGCCCTCCCACCCGGCTGCTTCTTCTGAGTCCTCGTACCCGGGGGTCGATGACCAGGTAGGTGTGGATGTTCATCTCCTTCAGGTGGGGGTCCCGCTGCTGCCCGTGCCCGTCCTCCACCTCATACGCCTTGTCCAGGTGGTTCAGCGTGGCCTCTGTGATGTGCACCCGGCTGGGGGAGACACGAGTCAGAGCAGCAGGGCCCAGAGGAGGCTGGCGTCCGCCGGGGGGGCGGGGGGGGGGCACCATGGGGGGGGCCAAGTAGGCCAGAGCCCGGACTGGCTCCCCAACGCAAGGTCACTGCTCCCATCTCCGACCCCACCCTAAGCCCCCAACCCAGAGTTGGCCCACGGCCTCTGACCCCGCCACCGACCCGCTGCGCCTCACCCAGGGACTCCAGCCGCCTCCATCCTGTTGGCCAGAGACACGTCGTGGGACCACACGTCGTACTGCCACTTGCGCAGCCCAATGACACCACACAGCACGTTCCCCGAGTGGATGCCCACACGCATGCTGATGTCCACACCTGTGGCCTCTCGCACCTGCCTGGGCAGAGCAGTCCAGTCACCCCATCCCAGCCAGGGCTGCTGAGGGACCCAGGCGAGCCACTTTCGCCCCGAGCCTCGGTTTCCTCAATTGCAAAGTGGTTCCAGTGCACTCCCTACCGCGCGTTGGGAAGCAGGACCCGGTGCCCCGGTTCCGCCCGTGGTACCTACTTAATGGCCTCACACATGTCCAGCCCCATCTTCACACAGTTCCGGGCATGGGTGGGCAGGGATACGGGCAGGCCCGACACACAGTAATAGCAGTCGCCCAGGATCTTGATCCGCATACACTCATTGGCCTGCAGGGCAAGGCAAGCAGGGGCCTGGTCGGCAGATGGCTAAGAACTGGGGTCCACACGTGCCAGGCGCCTCCCCATACTCTCCAGAGTGAGCCAGACTCCTTCGTGGCCAGACGCTTCCTCTGGGGTACCAGCCACCAGTAGCCGCTTCTGGGCCTGACAAAAGGACTGGGGATACGGAGGACTCTCCAGAGGGAACCCCTAAGCAAGAATCAGGGGCCAGAGAGGGTATTACCAGGGATGGCCACCCGAGTGCCTCTGGGAGAGGCACTGTCATTGCTTCATCCGGTCATGCAATGCTGAAGTGTCCGTGAGCTCCCTGCCCCACCCCAGGCACTGGAACACACAGGGAGCAAAACAGACAAAACTCCCCACAACGTGGGGCTCACACACTAGCGGCAGTTAGACACTAAACTAGACATCCAGCGGTGAAAGTGCTAAGGAGAAAATGGAGGGCTAAAGGCTGGCTAGCCTCCTGGAACACAGGTGTCCTCGGCCTCCAGATCTGGTGCCCGTCCCCTCCCATGCCCAGCCTCAGTGCCCAGGTAGGGCACCATCCCTCCCATTCAGTCCCTGTACCAGCCACGCCTTTATGAGCAGTCCCTTTACTAAACCTTCTTCCAATGACCTCATTTGAGTGAGTGCCAGTTGTTTCCTGCTGGGCCCTGGCTGCCAAGGGATGGGAAGACAGTGGCTTTTCTAGAAAGCAGCAGGAACCTTGGAGAGGGCCTGGAGGCCCAGCCTGGAGACTCAGGCTCAGGGCTCCAGCCACCCTCATCTCGGCCCCAGACAAGCACAGCGCTGCCCTCTGGAGCTGGGCTGTCCGTCAGGGACTTAGGGGAGCCCACATCCCCCCGGCTGATGCCCCACCCTGACACTTAGAAACCAGGGAAGTTAGGGGCGCCTGGGTGGCTCAGTCGGTTGAGCATCGACTTCGGCTCAGGTTCGTCACGGTTCGTCAGCCTGCGTCCGGCTCTGTGCCGTCAGCTCGGAGCCTGGAGCCTGCCTTGGATTCTGTGTCTCCCTCTCTCTCTGCCCTTCCCCCGCTCGCACTCTGTCTCTCTCTCTCTCTCTCTCAAAAATAAATAAAACATTAAAAAAAAATTAGACAATAAAAAAGAAACCAGCGAAGTTGTGTATGTTGGGGGTGGTGGGGTCCTGAGCCCAGATGCGGTGCAGGTGCCTCTGGAAGGGTCAGCCCTGGCTCTCAGAAAGAGGGTACGGATCTGGAATCTGCTGATAGGACAGAAGTCTGGGACCAGCCCTGCCCAGGAACTAGACACTCCAGCTGGAAGGCGTCCCTCTCCCCATCTGTACAAAGGACCTGCCTCCTGCGCCTGCCACAGAAGGAAGGTGGCATCCAAGAGGACAACAGCAGGTCCCCAGGCTTTGTGGCAAAAGGAAAGAGCCACCTGTGACTGGAAACCCAGGCCCTTGGCCCACATATGGCCCATCTACTGGGAACTCCCACCTGCTGATTTAAGAGATGTCATGAAGGAAGGAGGCTCCTGAAGGAAGGCTCCAGACTAGACAGGCTCTGAGCCACTCGGTCCACAGTACCCCGAGGGACAGTGCTCCAGGGCACCTCTGGCCAGTAGTGCCCTCCGGTAGTTTAGCCACCCCCCGTGGTGGTCATTCTCTAAGACGGAGGCCACTCCTGGGGGGCCAGTCCCTCCTAGAACAGAGCAGCTCTGACCATGAAAGAGTCCTCCTGCTGCGGGGCCCGCACTCACCTCCCATCAGGGTCCACACCACTGGTTCTCCACACACGGAGTCACCCGGGAGGCTCTTAAAATCTCTCCCAAGTGTGGGCACGGGTGCTAGCATTTTATTTAAGCTTTCAACCTGATTCAGGTGTGCAGCTAGCATAGACAGCCTCGGCCTTCAGTGTTAACACTTGGGTCTCTCCTTAGTGGCCACCACTAAGCCTGTCTTCACCGGAAGCTGGCCCAGCTGCTCCCCAGGCCCCCCAGCTCCCTGCGCCCCTCTTCAAAGCACATAGCATATAGGCTGGGAGCAATCTGAGGGCAGGGCCAAGGCCCCCACTTGAGCTCAAGGCTGCCACTCGGCAGGTCTCGGGACCATTCGGTAAATTAACGAGTAACAGTACACACACACACACACACACACACACACACGATCCCCCGACCCACAAATGTCTGTTCCCTGCCCCCTCCCCCAGTCCCAGTGCTGCTCGTGAAGATGAACAGTGATAGCCCAGCCCAGCCCTGCTTAGTCTCCAGACCTCTCCCTGCTCAGCTGTACCTGGGAGACCCTCCTTACCCAATGCCCACCCCCACTCTGGCATCTGCCACATTCCCCAGGGTCCCCGGATCAAGTTCTCCTCATCTCAGCCCTAGGTCCTTGCATGTCTGACCCTGGGGCTTCGTCTCCCTCATCTGTCCACTCACACTGAGCCACGCTCACTTCAAGGGCCCCCAGAGGCTTCCTTTTATTCCAACCTTTTGCACACGCTGTTCCCTCTGCCCAGAACCATTGCTTTTCCTCTTCAGGGTCTCTTTTTAGGTTCCTCAAACTCTAACGTGCACACGGTTCACCAGGGATCTTGTCAGAAGGCACCCTGTGGGTGAGGCCCAGCATTTTGCAAAGGCCTCCCAAGCTCCCTGGGGAGGCCTGCTTCTGATGCCCTCATGCAGTGAGATAGAGCCATCTCCTCCTCCAGGCAGCCCTGCTGAGCCCCTGTGCATCCCCCAACATGTACTGGCAGTCTCCCCCCTGACCTCACACTCTGGGGATAGGATTCTGGCTGCCACAGACACCACTCAACCTCCACTGCCACCGCAGAGCCCTCGGAAGTGTTTGCTGACTGAATGCTAAGATTCAGGCCTCCGCACACCCACGTCAGCACAGCACTGGGCACATGCCACCCGTGGGGACAAGGGGGGCAGCACAAAGGCCCGCGGGCTCACCTTGGCGATCTGGTCGAACTTGCCGAAGAGCTCGTTCAGCATCACCACCAACTCTTTGGGGGAGCAGTCGCTGGCCAGCCGTGTGAAGCCCACGATGTCGGCATAGAGGATGCTGGGGGCAGGGGTGCAGCCGGAGGGTCAGAGCCAGGTCCCTGGAAGCCCCTGAGCACCCGCCAGCCCTGAGCCCAATCACCCCGGCCTCCGTAGGAACAGGAGAGAAGCTCGGGGCCATAAAGAGGAATTAACGTTCCAGAGGCTTAGTATTAAGGCAAAACGCAGCAAGCCCCAGAGTCACAGGGCCATCGAGAACTGTCATCCCCAGGCCCCCGTCACTGCAGACCACAGGATGGTGCTCTCACAGGCGCCTCGGAATGCCCTCCTTCCTCCCCACCTTTGCACAGACTTCAGAACCAAGCCTGCTGGTGAGACGAGACTCCGTGCTCCCTCAAGCCAAGCTCCACACCCGACACTCGACATACACACACCACCCTTGTAGGGCTCCCATCCCACAGATGAGCAAACTGAGGCTCTGGTTAAGGGTCGCTTCGAAGCCAGAGCTTCAGTTTGCACCAGATCTCCCAGCTCAAAGTCCATGAGTTCCAGACCAGCTCACAGACAACCTCACTGAGGTTGGTGCATTCAAATAAGATTCTGAAGCCGCTGTGAATCTGCCAAAGACAGCTGTCAGGACCAGGGGACTTCGCCTCTTTTTAGGGGGGCCTGTGCCCCCTTGCAGATCACCTGAAAGGACCCCTCTCTTCCTAAAGGCCCCACTTATGTGCAGAGCTTTACAATTTTAGGGGGCTACTGGATCTCTCCCGACACCAATCTGGTCTGATCCGACCCCCTGGGGAGACAAATGGGGAGACTGAGCTTAGATCCACCTCCCCCAAACCCCCTGTGGGACCCACCTGACGTTCTGGTGCCGCTTGACGTACAGGCTGTGGAAGTTGTTGTCGGGCATGTAGCGGCGGTCCCCGCGCTCCTTGAGCCGCTCGATGATGGCCAGCTTCATGCCCATGGAGATGTGGGCGGGCAGCACCGACAGCAGCAGGTTCTCCTGAGCACCGGTGGAGGACAGGCAGGGGGGCTTGAGGCCCCAGCCTAGGTGACTGGCCTCTGTTTTCTCTACGTTCCTTCCTGCTTTGCCTGGCACACCCTCCATCTCCGCTGGCCTGTGTCCTGCCACCAGCCTCCCATGTCCCCAGCAACCCCCAGGGGCGAAGCTTGCATGGTTGTCCAGTCATGCGGCCCATGCTCACACTGTTCAGTGAGTGTCTGACATCCACCGAGAAAGGACACAGGGCGTGGGGCCTGGGAGACAGCCAGGCAGGGCCGGGGAGGACGGGGCTGTGGCTCTAGGGGGAGGCGGGGTCCACACCTGCTGACGCTTCTTGACGCGCAGTTTACGACGGATCTGGATGCACTTGACGGTGTAGGTGAAGAGGTCTCGGGAGGCGTCCTGCATCTGGTGCTTGTGGAAGGCGCCCGTGAGATTCCCACACAGGAAGATGACAGCGTTGGCCAGCAGCTGAGGGCGGGCGGAGGGCAGGCTCAGCATATGGCTTGGCCTGTGCCCTCGGGCTACCAGCCCCCTCGGCAGGCTGGTGATGGCACCCCAACCCCATTCTCTGACCTTCGACCCACTCAGGCTGGCACCCTTCCCAGACAGGCAGGGAAACTGAGGCCCAGACAGGTGCTGGTCCTCTAGAGTCACTGTGACGATTAGACCAGGTCTCAGGCTGGGGACCCTGAGACCAGGGAAGCAGAAAGGCATCATCTCAGTTCGGCCCAGAGGACAGTCACAGAAGGCATGGCATCCCGATAGGTGCCCAGAGCTCCGGCTTCTGTCTCCCAGAGCTGACACCAGGCCTGGTCAGAGGAAAATACCTCTTCTGGCCACCACTAACTGTGAATGTTTCACTCAATGCAAAGACACAAGACAGGGTGCCCAGGGATATGCTCCCAGCCCTGTCAGCACGGGACTCTGCAGGTGACGCTGAGCTACACAGCAGGACTGGAGAAGGAGGGCCAGATCGTCAGGGGCACCACAGGCCAGCAAAGAAAGGCCACAGGGCATGGCCCTGCCCAGGGGGCCGGCTTCCCCAGCCGACTGAGGGAAAGCCTAGCCTGGAGGCCATCTGTCTGCAAAACAGGGTGCTGAGGCCTCAGGACCGACTCGCCCACACAGGTCTCCACCCCCCTCGGGACCAAACCACAGCCCCTGCCTCCACCTGCCCCCCTCCTGGGCCCCTGTGCACACCTCACCTGAAGCCCTGCATGGACACTGGGCGTCGTGAAGGCCTCCATCAGAGTCCCGATAACGAGGAGGTGGGAGATGCTGGAGACTGCCCCCGCCACGACGGCCCCCTGCATGCTGAAGGGCAGCAGCGTGTACACCACGAACACAATGAAGAGGAAGAAGGGCACCTGGGGGCAGGGAATCGTGAGGCTCAGGGACTGGCCCCGCCGCCCCCGCCGCAGGACACAGCCCCAGACCGAGCTGACATCAGGGCCCCTGCAGTCTCTATTCTCCTGGGGATGGCCCCCAAAACCCGAATCCTGAGCCCTCTGCCCCCAGGGCGGCCCCTTCCCCTCCCAGTGGTGAGGGACAGAGACAGACTTGCAATAGAACGAGAAAAAGCTGAATTCTGCTTCTGGGTCAGACCCAGACAACAGTATCCATCACTTCCTATGAGCTGATTTATGATCTGGGGCCGAGGCCAGGCCTCCCCAGGAGTCAGACTCAGGCCCTCGCGGTCGAGGGAATTCCCGCCTGGCACCCACTGCCGGGCTCTCCCTCCACAGGAATGGTGATTGGCAAAAGGCGGGGGCAGGGTCGGCTCACTGACCGCCCCCAGCAGATCAGCCCAACCTGGGGATGGCCCGCCTGGGAATGAAATGGCACGGGGGAAAACAGGACAGGGGGCAATTGGGACCCGGCCATCCCGCTGGAGCCCCGGGACTGGCGCCCCCAGCCTTTCCTGGCACACGGGCCCGTTTGTGCCTTTCTGCCTCTCTGAGCTAGAGTTGTGTCATTTCCAATCAAATGAGGGTCCCCCTGCAATGCTCCAGCCGGACATTCACAGGGACACTCTTCCCAGTTCAGCCATCTCTCCAGCTCAGAGAGCTGACAGGGGCCCAAGATCAGCCCGGGGCCCACCCCATGTCACAGACACATGGCCCATGGCAGGAGGAAGGCCCAAGGCCAGCACACTGAATGCAGGCACGAGTTTCTGGGTGCACAGCTGGGTGGTGGCATCCAGCCCCTGGGGACACCAGCGTCCCCCCACCCTGTTACCTGTGCCCCCATGTGGGTTGTCTTTATCCATGAGTCGAACACCAGCACATAGCCCAGCATCATAAGGCAGACCCAGATGAGCAGCGCCGAGGCCCTGAGCCACCGCCGGACGAGGCACTCAACATAGACCAGCACGTAGAGAACCACAAACACAGCAAGTGTGAAGAAGGTCGTCCCCAGGACAGTCTGGTGTCCAGAGGGGTCCTGGGCAGGGCAAACATACACAGAAATGCCTCAGCTTTCCCCAGTGAGGCACTGCCTCCTCCAGGGAGCCTGCCAGGCTAGTCTGTCCAGCCTGCCCCGAGCAATGTCACCTGTGTTCTCCACACGGGTGACATCTATGCTCCGTCTAAACACCGAGCTCTTCCTTACCTTCGGGCTTTGTGCTGTCTTGGCTAAGGTTGCCTTCCCCACCATCCTTCACCAGTCGCTCCCTGCGCAGCCCTGAGATCCTGCACAGCCCAGCCCTGTGATGCTACCACTCCCCAACCCCTCCCTGTCAGGCCTCCTCTGCTTCCAGGGTGCTCTGTGAGGACCTGCGGGGGACAGATAGCACCAGAGTGCAGGAGCAAAGCCGTGGAAAACCTCCTGGAGGAGGCCACTGCTCCTGTCTGTTACGGAATGAATGGAGGTTAGGAGCAAAGGCTGACCAAAGGCGTCCCAGACAGGGGAAGAGCTGGAGCAAAGAGACAGAAGTGTGACACTGGGAGGTGGTTGACAGGAAAGGAGAGTCACAGCTGGGACAGCACCTGGTTTCCCCCGGGAGCCCCTAAGCTCCACGGGCACAGAGGCTGATCTGGGGGCCAGCATACAGTAGGTACTCAGTAACCATTTGCTGAATGCAGAAACCAATGTCCTGCGGTTTCCAGCCACAGATACAGGCAGCACCGACAGTGCACCCACTGAGTGCTGGCTGCTGTACCCATATCACCCTGATAACACCCTGTAGTCTCTGAAGTTTTCTTCTAGAACTCTGCTGCTGCATACAATGGCTACGAGCCACGTGTGTCTATTCAAGATTAATTTTACACCAGGGGCGCCTGGGTGGCTCGGTCAGTTAAGCGTCCAACTTCAGCTCTGGTCATGATCTCAAGGTTTGTGGGTTCGAGCCCTGTGTCTGGCTCCATGCTGACAGTGTGGAGCCTGCTTGGGATGCTTTCTCTCTCCTTCTCTGTTCCTCCCCGACTCATGCTTTCCCTCTCAAAATAGATGAATAAACTTAAAAAAATAAAATAAAAACAACTCAGTTCCTCAGGGGTACCTGGGTGGCTCAGTTAGTTAAGCATCCAACTCTTAGTTTTGGCTCAGGTCATGATCTCTCGGTTCATGGGATCGAGCCCTGCTTCAGGCTCTGCAGTGCTTGGGATTCTGTCTCTCCCTCCCTCTCTGCCCCAAGGGTGCTGATGCTCTCAGAAGGAAGGAAGGAAGGAAGGAAGGAAGGAAGGAAGGAAGGAAGGAAGGAAGGAGCGAGGGAGGGAGGGAGGGAGGGAAGGAGGAAGGGAGAAATTAATTTACTTTTTTAAAGCTTCTGTTCCTCAGCCACACTAGCCATGTCTCAAGAGCAGTGGTGGGGCAAGGCCTAGGTCAGAGATGACAGCAGGGGCGTCTGCCTCAAGACCGGGGTTGAGAAGGACTCTGAGGCCAGAGAAGGAGTGCTGGGAAGAGGGAGTCATGACACGCGAGCTGTCCCAGACCTAGGTCTTCCGTAGAAGTTTACTTTGGAGAAAAGGAGTGTAGTTTACTTGGCCAAATGGACGTAAGCTCGCAAAGCACCCCAGACTTCAAAATTAAATTAAAATTAAAAGCCTAACTATGCTCCCGAGCACGTCACAGATGCAGAGCTTCAGGCTGAGAGGAGTCCACGACCTGCCGGGAGGCCTCGCAAGCCCAGAGCGGCAGAGCCGGGCCCCGAACCCACCGCGGGCCGGCCGCCTCACTCACCCCGCAGACGAAGGCGATGACGATGAGGGCGACGCAGGCAGTGACAGCCACCAACAGGAGCGTGAGCAGCAGCGGCCCGTGCTGACTGGTGAGACGGTACTTCTCGTAGAGCACGTCCTGGTTCGGGCCCTCCTCGCCCTCGTTAAGGAAGTAGCGCCCCTTGGCCGGCATCTTCCCCCCGAGGCCCACCCGCCCGGCAGTGCCCTCAGGAGACCCCACGGCCTGGGGAGCATCTGTCTGTAGACACCCTCCCTGGTGGGCCTAGGCCTCCGGCCTCTCGGAGTCTGGCAGGCGGGGCTGGGCAGGGGCCCCCTCAGCAGGCAGCCGCGTGGGCCACACGGGGCCCGCACCGCTCCGCGGCCAGGCCGGCTCACAGCACCACTGGCCTCTTCCTCTGCATCCGGGCCGGGCTGACCAGACACACGGGGTCCTCGGCTCTGCGGAGACACAAAGCAGACCTGGGTCTGAGTCATCAACCTAAACCCACACTTAACTCCTAGGTCCCGTTTCAGGCTCTGCACACAGGGCTGGTTCCCTGTGTTTCCCAGGACTGCAGCAGCCACTAGCCACACGTGACTATTTAGAGTTAACTGGGTTAAAAATGAAATTAAGGGGTGCCTGGGTGGCTCAGTAGCGTAAGCTGGTTTCAGCTCAGGTCACGATCTCACAGTTCGTGAGGTCGAGCCCAGCGTCAGGCTCTGTGCTGACAGTGCGGAGCCTGCCTGGGATTCTCTCTCTCCCTCTCTCTGTGCCACTCCCTCCTGCTCTTTCTCTCTCTCTCAATTTCTTTAAAATGAAATTCAATGTTCAGTCCAGCCGTCACACCAGTCACATTTCAAGTGCTCAAAAGCCACACACGGCTAGTGGCTATTATATCCGGCAGCACAGATAAAGAGCATTTCTATCATCTAGAAACTTCTACTGGACAGCACTGCCCTAACAGTTTGACTGTTTGACTTGCACAGGGAGGTGGAGGTCTCTGATCCATCCCAGCGAATTCTGTGTATGGCGTGAGGCAGGGATCAGCCTTCATCCCTTTCTTCTACATGGGCATCTGATGACCCCAGCAGCTTCTGGAGAAGCCACCATTCTCTCCTCAAGAAGTTCAGTGCAGCCACCTTTGTGATGAGTCAGGTGACCGTGCATGTGGGGTCTGTTTGCAGGTCCTTGCCCAAAGACCACACGCGCCCAACTACGGGGGCTTTGTAGTGAGTTCTGTGTCTCAGACCCCCACGCCCGCTACACCCAGACCCTCCTCCTTGCATTCATGTTACATTAAGCTTCCACGAAAGACTGCCTTTTTTAAATACATTTTTTAAGTTTCCACTGACAAGAAGTTGAGAAGTTTGCAAGCTCCACTTCGTAGAAAAGGAGCCCAAACCTCAGAGAGGGAGCACAGCGGACCCTTTATGGCAAAATTGGGAGCAGATGCCAGGCTTGCAATCCCCAGCCCAAATGGACTCCCTCTTTCCCAGCACCATTCATTCATTTGCTTATTCATTTATTCCAAAAAGGCAGTTAATTGTGCCTGTGGCCCCCTAGGCCCACTACGTACCTCCCGTGTGCCAGGCAAGCTCTCTCTCCCCCTGGAACTCCCAGTCCCCAAAGAGAGAAAGTTACCCAAAAAGGTGCAATCCCTACATGCAGGGGCTGAGGCCTGCGGGCAGCTGCCATATTCCCAGTGGGAACCCTGTGTCACAGGAGCAACCCTGGACCAGGAGTCCAGGCTCCCAGCATCCTCCAGGCCTGCCTGCGAGACCGGAAACAGGAAAGGGCTGGTGGCAGAGGGCAGGGAGGAGGTAAGAGGTGGGAAGGCTCAGGGCAGTCACTAAGGGCACGAATGGCCACTGGCAAAAGCTGTGAAAGAAAGAGTCCAGAGCCCCTACAGGTAGGAGAGCAGGGTACCCAGAGTCCCTGCGTCTGAGCAAAGCCCCCTAGTGAGTGCCCACCTGGGATCCGGGAGCCACCTCAGACCCTGGTTGGGCCCACAGCTACCCAAGAGCCCAAAGCGCTTAGGCAAGTTACAAAGCTGATTTCTACACGAAATTCTGATTTGTGAATGAGGGCGGCTAATTTAAACACTGGAGCCGTGCCGCCCACTGGTTGACAACCTCTAAATCTAAACCAACCAGTCTTTATTCCACACGGAGTGTTTCTGGAGTATTAACCACGTATGCCTCGCCCTATGTGGTAGGGTTTACAAAGCAAGATCAGGTCCCCGCCCTGAGAAGCCCCCACTGCAAAGCTCCCCTAAACCAGCTCTTTGCGGTCACAACAGCAGAAACACTGTCAGGCCAGGTGTCCACACCCACATATTCGCTCTCAAGTTCATGACCTGCAAAGGCCAAGGTGGTACAGCCGTTTTACAGATGCAGAACGGAGCCCAGAGAGGTCGAGTGGCTTGCCTAAGATCACACAGCTGGAGCTGCTTGCCAGAAGGGCTGGGATTCAAAGCCGGGTCTACCCGCTCCCGAACGAGGGCTCCTGGCCCGACCTTTCTGTCTCGCTGAACTGAGCCCTGTGAGCAAGGGCAGCTCCCAGGAACTGAACCACAAGTGCACACACTGCCCATCTCTCTGGCCTGGCACCAAACTCCAGTGCCTCGGGACTGGACTGACAGGCTGAGAAACCCCAAACACCACGGGGCCAGGGCAACGACTCCCCGCAGCTGCTCTAAACCCCAGGCAAAGCCCTCAGACCAGAGCTGTGGGCGGCCAGGACACGCATGCACACACACACACACACACACACAGAGCACCTTTCACCCCACTACTGACCTGCCTATCCAGGCACACAAAGCCCAGCTGAGGCAGGGGTGAAGAGAGAGGAGCAGTTGGAGGGTTCCCCAGGGGAAGGGGGGGAACCCTCGCCTGGTAAACACCACTCTTGGGGATCTAATTAGGCCACTTCCTGGGCAATGGCAGGCGGGCAAGGGCGTGGACAATAGCCCTGGACACAGGGACTTCGGCCCATCCAGGGACCGGGTCCCACTCCTGGAAGAGCAAAGCAGGGCAGGGCTGGGAGGAATGACCGTGTTTATCGCTCCTGGTCAGAGGCCTGGGAGCCCATGGCGGCATCTCCAAAGGCCAGCGGCTCCCTAGAAGCAACCTCCCCAAAGCTGGACACAGAGGCCCCCCTACCAGGGAAGGCTTCAAGGCCTTTCTGCCCATTCACCAGTTCTTCTGCTGGTCACTGACAGCTGGCAACTAGGAGGGCCCCACAGAGGCCCTGAATGAAGGAACTCCTTTGCCAAGCCTCCAACAAATGACCCTTGGCTCACCCACCTCGGTGACGGGGAGCTCATCGCCTCTCGGGCGGTCTCCTCCAGAAATGAGCACTCCTTCTGGCTGTAAGGCCCACCTGAGGCCAAGTGAAGCCGACCCCCGTCGCTCCCTCACCCCCACCCCAGTGGTTCTGTCCCAAGTCCAAAGACACCAACAGCAGAGACACACATATGGGACAGTCGAGGCCCCTTTACCTGGAGGAAGCAGAGCCCAGGGGTCAGACCTCACGATCACCCTGGTAGGGGGAATAGGGCAAGCAGCCCATTTTACAGTGGAGGGGACCCCCAAGGTCCAGTTGGGAGGCAACATTATTTCTTCTGCTGCTGGGATTGTCTCTCCCACTTCAGTCCCTTGGCTCAGGGGCCACGTGAGCCGGGCTGGCTCATCATCATCGTCCCTCTCAAGCCCCAGTGACTGGTTTAGGGACAGTCATGTGACCACAACCCTCTGAGAACCCTCTTTGGGACTTCTGCTGACCCACCGAAAAGAGATACTCTCTTTTGCTGGTGGCCTACAGCTGCTGGTGGCCACTGGAAATCACCACAGGAGACGGCCCAGTGAGAATGAAGCCAACACAGAAAACTGGAGAGAGACAGAGACTTGAAAATACCCCCCGAGCCCCTGGATCCAGCTGTGCCTGAAGTTCAAACAGCCTCCAGATATTTCAATCACACGGGACAATCATGCCTTTTTCAGATAAAGCCAGTTTGTGCTTCTGTCACTTGCAACCAAGAGGCCTTCTGCCCCAGTTTACTGTATCTGGGGAACCCTCATGGCCTCTTGATGGGTCCAGGGTCAGGGGGCAGAGTCCCATGTAGCTCAGGTGCAAGAGCGGGTGCCCGCAGATACGACTGGCCCCAGCTAGGCCTCCTGGGAGGGGGCTGGGCCAAGGAGGGGAACTTCCCTTGCCCATACCTCTGTCACCACATCCCGGACTCCACAGCCCAGAGCCAGCCAGGCTGCACGGGATCCGGTCCAGCAGGAAGCTGGGGCAATGGGCCTCCCCACATCTTCTCCAGTGGCCTCCAGAGACTCCCTTCTGTGGGATGAATTAGGGAGCCCCGGGGCATACTTGCATAGAAATGGATACCAAAGGAATCAACCTCACTCCCCCAGAGCACTCCTGTTGGGCCCTGCGCTTCCCACAGCCCTGTGCCCCATGATAGAGGGGGGCGGGCAACGCCATCAACAAAGTCCACCATGTACTTACTGCGTGCCCAGCGCTGTGGGCTCGAACTCTGCACACCCGCCCCGCAGGGCAGTATGACTACTGCTTCCATTTAATGAACGTGGGAACACAGAGAGGTTCAGTCATTCTCCTGAGGTCACACAGCTAGTAAAAGAGAGCTGGGACTTGCATACAGGCCACCTAGGCTCACCTCTCATCCTGCCCAACACTCTCACGGTGCTGACATCCCCAGAGCCCATAACCTCTCAAAATGCTAACCCCTTCCTGCCCTCCCCTCTCAAAGCCTAGGACCGAGGGTGGGAGGAAGCAAAGTGTACTCCATCAAGGTTCCTCCCCGCCTTGAAGAAGTAAAGTCAGAAAGCCACGTCAGGAGGCCTCCTCTAAGCCAGCAAGATCCAGGAGCACCTCTTCCTACAGGAAGCCCTCCAAGCTACCCACACACACCTTCTCCTCCTTTTCCTACAACTGAGGCAGGGCTGTGGTCTCCTTGCCAAATACTGACTGGGGGCTCCAGGTTCCTCAGCCAGAAGAACCGCCGGAAATAGGGAGGCTGGGACCTCAAATTATGAGTACAAGACCGGGCCCTTTGGGGTGCTCAGGATATCCTTCCCCAGCAGAACTGGCTGATCCCGCAGCACCCTCAGTGCTACCACACCCCTTGGGGAGTTCTAGCCCACCCCCAGCTTTCACAGACACAGACAGGGCACCCACTTCCTCACCCAAGCCGCACTGGCAGGAATCCCGGCCTGGCTTCCTCTGGCCCAGCCCAGCAGGCCTCGGAGCTGCACAGGGCCTGGGGCCCCGGTGGCCTCAAAAGGAGGAAGTGGGGGCTTTGGGGTGTGCGGGAGGGGCAGGCAGACGTGAGGAGAGGCCCCACCTCGGCCCCGTGGGCTCAGTCCCTGCACCCAATCCAGCCTGGGGTCCATGATGCTGCAGCCCAAAACCCACAGACACAGCCTTAGCCTCCTCGGCTAGCCCAGCACTCAGCTTGCTCCACGGGCTGTGTCACAAGCAGATTTTTATTTGCTGGGGTTGGGGGGGGTCTCATGTTAGGGCATCTCCCTCAGGAGACCCAGAGTTTTGTGAAGGGGACCCAGAGGGTGCTCTGCCTGGCAAAGTCCCGGCATAAAGGGGCACCACCCAAGAAACCTCATGGGACCGAGGGATTTCAGCCTGACTGCCATGCACGCCCTCCTCTCCACCAACACCAGAGCCGAGCAGCCCTCAGGCCTCTCCCCCTCCACACCTTTGCTCATGCAGGGCCTGACCTCTCTCCCCACGCAGGTCTCTCCCAGGCCTTCCCAGAGTCCTGCCAACAGTCCCATCTGTCAGACATCCCAGCACCTGCCTCACCAAGGTGAGGCAGGGTCTGTCGTGGTAGGATCTGTGTCTACGTCCTGCAGCTGGGCCCTGGTCATTGCATGTGGACCAGACGGAAGGACAGACAGATGGATCGATGGACCCACGGATGAACCAACCAGCTGGAATCTTGAACCAGGCAGAAAAGGCAGGGGAAAGCAAACAGGGCAGCTTTGGAAGAAGGAGGGAGAGCCCATCAGGGCAGAAGGAGGTGAGGGGCACCTGGGTGGCTCAGTCGGTTCAGTGTCCGCCTTCAGCTCAGGGCATGATCTCACGGTTCACGAGTTTGAGCCCCTCATCGGGCTCTGTACTGACAGCTCGGAGCCTGGAGCCTGCTTCGGATTCTGTCTTTGGATTCTGTGTCCCCCTCTCTCTCTGCCCCTCTCCCACTTGCACTTGGTGTCTCTCTCTCTCTCTCTCTCTCCCTCTGTCTCTCTCAAAAATAAATAAACATTAAAAAAATAAAAATAAAATAGAAGGAGGTGAGAACATGAAGGAAGTGTGTCCCTGAGAATGGGAAGCGCTGGTGGAGGAAGCACAGGTTCAAACCCCAGCTCTGCTCCCATGGCCATACGTTCCAGTCGCTCACACTCTGAGCCTCAGTCCTCCTCATCGGTAAACTCGGGTGCTGATACCCAAGTCGTGGGGAAAAGTGAGGTGCAGGTCATGATGGCCAACAGGCTGTTTGCGAGGACAAAATAGCAAATGAGCCCAGAAAGAAGGCTGTTTCCGGAGCTGAGGAAGCCCATGGAGTCCAAATAGAAGAGACAGAGGCATGAAGCAGGCAGGGTCCCCCCACGAACCTTCTAGTTCATCTTGCCACCTCCTGGTGACAGCCTACAAGGCCACGAAGCAGGGGCAAAAGCCAAAGTGCCCAGTGATGTGAGCCCTCCAGCCAGCCCTGCTCCCCATCACGCTTCCCCAGGACCCCCAGGCTGACTTTACACTAGCTCCCAGGGTCCACGGGCTACCCATCAGTCTCGGATCCAGAAAGTCCAGCTCTGCCACCAACCTGCTCTGTAACCCTGGGCAAGTCCCTTGCCCCATCTGGGCCTCGGTTTTCCTTCTTGCAAAGGAATGGTTCTGTCAGACCTCTGAGACCCGGAGCTGGGCTGGGCTGGGCGTGGAGTCTGAATCATAAAACAACAACAAGCCTAAGGGGACAGCCTGGGTGTTGTCACCTGGCCCCAGAGGGCTTATTCTAGGGGTGGGGTAGGGATTATTCTTTGTACCTGAAATCCTCCCTGCCACTTCTCCTGTGGATTAAGTCTCAGCATAGTCAGTGTCTCCTTTAAAATACAAATGCCTCATTCACCCCTTACCTCCCAGGCTCCAGCTGGCAGGGATAAGAAATGAATTTTGCTATCTCCTATGCCGATTCGAATGATGGTTAGTAACTGCCTGGGGAAAAATCGTCCATTCATTCATTCATTCATTCATTCATTCATTTATTCATTCACCTTGAGAGAGATCCATGCATTCATTCTTTTAATGGACATATACTAGCATCTTCTATGTGCCTGGCACCAGGCCAGATGCCAAGAGGAAACTATGCTCCAGGCACAAGTTCCCCGAAGGCAGAGACCTCAATGCCGGCCTCTCCCAGGTGTCCGTACAGAGTGGGGGTCCATGCAACAGTGCTTATTAACTAACTAATGGATCAACCAAGGATTGCCGGAAAGAACATTTTCCCTGGCTCTTGCTTGAAATCCCACCGTCAGTGATTGATTCCTAAAGTTAAGCACTGCCCTCACGAAGTTCCCTCCTTAAAATGAACACACTTTGGGGGCACCTGGGTGGCTCAGTCGTTCAACTCTTGGTTTTGGCTCAGGTCATAATTTTAGGGTTCATGAGTTCGAGCCCCACATCAGCCTACTTGGAATTCTCTCTCTCTCTCTCTCTCTCTCTCTCTCTCTCTCTCTCTCTCTCTCTTTCCCTTTCTCTCAGAATAAACTTAAAACATTTTTTAATAAATACAATAAAATGAACACACTTTCATGCCCCCATTCAACACATTTCTGACCTCTTTCCCCTTGATAAGGAAGGACAGAAAGGGCTAGTCTACAGGCACCTTACCAGGTGCCAGTCCTGCCCAGGCTGGCAGGACAGAGGTCTAGCCACTGACTTCACACTTTGCCCAGGGCCCCACCCAGACAGCCAGTGGTGAGGAGGCATGAACGGGGTTGGGAGATAGGGGACGGGATCCATTTCACAAAGCCATAGATATATCCCAGAGTAACCACTGAACTGGAGTGAGCAAGAAGGATGTAACTACCCTGCCAGTATCCTGTTTAAAGAGACAGCAGAGCCCAGAGGAGAGAGAACAAGCTGGAGTCATAATTTATACCAAGATGATTTCCAAAGAGAGCAAGAAACCATCAAAGAATGTTCATACAATGCTGTAGTGGGTCAGTCCTTTCTGACCTGACACAGAAAAGACTAATCAACTCCCATTACATTTAAAAAAACTACTCCAGGGGTGCCTGGCTGGCTCAGTCAGACCAGCATGCCACTCTTGATCTCAGGGTTGCAGGTTTGAGCCCACTCTGGGCATAGAGCTTACTTAAAAACAAATAAGTAAATAAACTTATTAAAAATCTACTACATTAGGGGTGCCTGGGTGGCTCGGTGGGTCAAGCATCTGGCTTCAGCTCAGCTCATGATCTCACTGTTCCCAAATTCAAGCCCTGCATCAGGCTCTGTGCTCACAGTTCAGAGCCTGGAGCCTGTTTCAGATTCTGTGTCTCCCTCTCTCTCTTTCTCTCCCCTGCTCACACTCTATCTCTCTCTCTTAAGCTATTAATAGCAAAATCAAAAGATAAATGAGAAATTGGGGAAATATTTACAACTCTTATCATAAGGAGCTAACCTCTCTCATATGTAAAAAGTTCCCACAGATCAAAAAGAAAAAGACCAATCATCCAATTAAAAAAAAAAAAAATGGGAGAAGGGTATGGATAGAAAGTGCACAGAAAGGCAATACAAATGGCTGCTAAACATTTAGGAAGAAGCTAACCTCACCCGTAATAAATAAAAAAAAAAAAAAAAAAAAAAAAAACACAAATTAAAACTACTATGGAAAATCATTTTTACCTATCCAATTGGCAAAGATCAAAGCATTTATATGCAACACAACAGGCAGTCACACAGCCTTGGCAGGAGTGATTCAGCATAACCCCCGGGGTGGGGCTGGCGATTTAGTCGTATGTAACAAAATCACTCCTGCACACACAAACCTTTGATGTAGCAAAAGTCCTTCAAGTAATTTACCTTACAAACACTTTCACAGATGTAAAATGACACATGTACAAGATTATTGTTGCAGCATTACAATAACAAAAGAAGATGGTGTGTCTGCCAGTTAGGAGATAAGTGAAATAAATCACAACACACCCTTCCTGTGGAATACTACGCAGCCGTCAAAAGGGTGCAGCGGTGTGAACTGAGCTGTCCCAGGGTGTTCTGTGAAAAATCCACATGGCAACAGCAGTGTCTGGAACGGGTAATGCCTGAACCAGGATACAGGATAACCAAAACTGATGCTTTGGTGGAATGAGTGAACCTTCAGTTTGTTTCTATTGTCGTAATGCAGCTTGTGCAATTAAAAGGAAGTTCTTGGGGGGGTGCCTGGGTGGCGCAGTCGGTTAAGCGTCCGACTTCAGCCAGGTCACGATCTCGCAGTCCGTGAGTTCGAGCCCCACGTCAGGCTCTGGGCTGATGGCTCAGAGCCTGGAGCCTGTTTCCGATTCTGTGTCTCCCTCTCTCTCTGCCCCTCCCCCATTCATGCTCTGTCTCTCTCTGTCCCAAAAATAAATAAACGTTGGAAAAAAAAAAAAAAGGAAGTTCTTGGGGAGCGTGTGGGTCAGTCAGGCATCTGACTTTGGCTCAGGTCATGACCTCATGGTTCGTGAGTTCGAGCCCCACATCAGGTTCTCTGCTGTCAATGTAGAGCCCACTTTGGATCCTCTGTGTCCCTCTCTCTGGCCCTCCCCTCACTCTCTTTCTCTCTCTCAAAAATAAATATTAAAAACAAACAAACAAACAAACAAAAACAGAAGTTCTTGGGGTGCCTGGGTGGCTCAGTTGGTTAAGCATCTGACTCTTAGTTTCAGCTCAGGTCACGATCTCACAGATCGTGGGTTCAAGCCCCACGTTGGGGTCTCCACAGACAGTGCAGAGCCTTCCTGGGATTCTTTCTGTCTTCCTCTCTCTCTGCCCTTTCCCTGCCCACACGCTCGCTCACTCTCTCTAAAATAAACAAACATTTTTTAAAAGTTCTTAATACAAGATGCAAGATCTACTGTATACATAGTGCCTACAGCCAACAATACTATATTGTACACTTCAAATTCTTCCACGAGGGCAGACCTTACATTGAGGGTTCTTATCACACTACTACGATTGTGACTACTAGGAGTAATAATAACAATAATAATAATAAAGGGGGCAAAAAGAAACTTTCGGGAGTGAGGAATACGTTTATGACATAGATTGCCATGATGGTTTCAGAGGGGAATACTTATCTTCAGCTTATCGGCTGCATATATTAAATATGCACAGCTTTTTCTATGTCAATCATACCTCAATAAAGTGGTTTTAAAAATAAACTAAACACGTGAGGCACCTGGCTGGCTCAGTTGGAAGAGTGTGCAACTCTTGATCTTGGGGTTGTGAGTTCAAGCCCCACGTTGGGTGTAGAGACTACTAAAAACACAAATAAATAAACTTAAAAAAATAAACTAAAAAATAAAGACTCTATTAGAAAAATTCAAGGGCAACAGAAGGTGACTGATAATTAAAGGGACGCATATACAAACATGGAAAGACACGTTCCTGGCATCTTTATTGGCGTGGGGGTGTGTGGATCTACATATATAAGTATGTATGCAAATACATAAAAAAAATAGAACCTGTTTACCGGGCGCCTGGGTGGCTCAGTCGATTTCGGCTCAGGTCACAATCTCACTGTTCAACACGGAGCCTACCTGGGATCCTCTCTCTCCCTCTCCCTGTCTGCCCCTCCTCTGCTCATGCTCGCTCTGTCTCTCAAAATAAATAAACTTAAATAGAACTTGTTTTAAAAAAAAATAAAGGAAGGAAGGAAGGAAGGCAGACAGACAGACAGACATCCGTCTCAGGCCCATCAAGTGTCAGTTGCACACCCCGGAGAGTTACTTCTCATCTCTGTGCCTCAGTTTCCTCATTTGAAAAAAGGGAGACTAAGTTCTGACCCTGCAGGGCTTTGAGAGGATTCAATGGGGGTAAGGCAGGCAGGGTGTCGAGGCTCCACCCGACACAAAGTACCCAAGTCGAGATAACAAGTATTACCAAGTTGGCAGAAAGGGCTGTGGGGTCTGGAAGGCAGGGAGTGGGGCACCTGCCCCTTCCCCTCCCCGATGACCCAGTCGTGAGCTCCAGCCCCCTACTCTGCCCTGGGAGTGGCCTAGCCTAAAAGTGGTCAGCACCTAAAAATTGCTACCTGGGGCCCTGAGCAGCAACAGGGGCTGACGCCCCCGTGGGGTGCCTGGCGGGGCCTGGACAGAGAGGCCGTCCAGCCCCCCAACCTGGGCCCTAGGGGAGGTGGACAGTGTCAGAGAGAACTGCCATCTGGCATCCCAGGCAGCATGGTGACCCCACCCCAAGCCTTGCAGGCCTGCTTCAAGGAGAGAAAGCAGAACACCTGCCCTCAGGACAGGCTCTGCAACCTCTGAACCCAACTAGAGAGACTCCCAGCAGCCTCTGGCCTCCCTGGCCTCCCTCGTCTGAGAACCTCCACCTCGGTGAGCGCCTGTCAGGAACAGGCAGGGGCAAGGCCCACGCAGCCCATCCCCCCGCAGCCCATCCCCCCCGGGGTGGGGGTGTGGGTGTGGGTGGAGCTGCTCTCACTCTCTTTCCAGCTGGGGGCTGACTCTGGAATCCTAACCTACTTGTTCAAAGCCCCCTGGCTGAAAAGCAGGGATTTTCAGAGAGCTGGAATTCAAACCCAGACCTGCCCTACTCCAAGGCTCCAGCTCTTTCTTAACCCTCCGTCTACATTTCCTGAGGCGTGCTGCCCACCAGCAGAGCCACGAAGAGCTACACACACATGGCCAGCCCCACCCACACTGGACTCTGGTCACAGGCAGTGCAGGGCTTGACATTCTCCTCCTCCTCCTTTAAAGAGTCCCTGTATACATTAGCAATTAAAGGCTCTGAGAAGTCCGGCAGAAAAGAAACCTGCTGAGTTAAACACAGCTAAACATTCCCCGGTCTGTTTGGTTCAAGGGACTCTTTTTTGCATTAATTTCCAATGAACTCCTTTTGGGAAATGCTGACTGTGGAGTCTCGAAGATAGCTCAGAGCTCCTCACGGGGCAGCTGTGGCCCAGAGAGCCAACTATCTTCCCCTCTCCTGACAGCCTGGGGAGCTCCCTCTGGCTGGGGGTCCCGCTCTCCCACCTCTACCCGACCCTGGGTTGGGCTGGATGGACACACAAGGGAAGGACAAGCCAGTGCAACTGCTTGTGGGCCAGGGGACCAGCCCTAAGCTTGGCCTCTGGGGTAGGGGTGAAGGGAAGATGGGAAGAAGGCCTGGATGCACAGCGGCCTCCCTCAGGCAGTTTTAAGTTGGGGAGCAATCTGCCCTGCGGAATTGAGAAAGCAAGAAAGTGCTCTAAATACCAACCAGGAAAAGACCCTCCTGCGTCTCTTGGCTACACTTCCTGCCTCTCTCAGGCAATGCAGGGAAGTAGCCCACCTAGCAGAGGCAAAGCAGTGCAGGGGACAGAGCCCTGGGCCGAATGTCAGGAGACCCAAGCTAGAGTGGGAGCCTTTACCCACTCTGGTCCGGTCCCACTCAGACTAGCAAGCTGGCCACAGAGAGGTCAGTGGGAAAACCAGACAGCAAGACATCCTTGCCCAGAACTCAGCAGGCCATGCTGGAGGGGCCATGGCCTCCCCCAGCCATCCATGGAGCCCAACAAGACATCACTGTCTAGTCTGGGCCCCCGAAGCCACTGCTTCATCCACAGACCCTCCCCCCCACCCCATGTGGCTCCCACAGCACCAGACAGCAGAGTGCCCGGCTCTAACCCAAAGTGCTGAGATCCCACTTCCTCAAGGCTTCCTGAGTACCTGAGCGAGGCCAAGGGGGCACGTGATGGGCAGGGGGGGTTGCCTGGTGAAAGCCCAGCCCAGAGCCCGGAGGAGCCCTTCTGCAGGGGAAGCAGGCCTAGCCGACCTCCCTTACCCCCAAACCACAGCCTGGCCTCTGTAACTACACCCACACGGGGGGCTCAGGAGACCCTCCCTACAGCTCAGTTGTCCCTAGAGCTAGACCCCCCATTCCTGGTTACTTACTCCTTCCTGCCACAAACTCCTGCCTTCCAGAGCCAGGCTCTGGTTGGGTACAGGAAGCCGCTGTGATGGATCCCCAGTCCACAGCGGCCCCATGCACCCCTAAACACAAGCTTCTCCTTGGGATAGCCTGCCAGAGCTTCTTGCACCTGTCTGGGTCCCCAAGAACACCAAGCCCAGTTGTGCTCACCCCCTGGCCAAAAACCTCCTCCGGGGCTTCCAGAGGCCTTCTTCGTGACTGCACAGTTTGACTTATTTCAGTTCCCCAAACAAGCCCCACCCTCTTGTCTCCAGGCTCTGGCCACTTAAAAGCACAGCCTACCTCCCCACCCCGAAAACTCCCTCTGCCTGGCAAACTCCTGCTCAACCCTTCAGAGCCAGGCCCAGCCACCACCTTCCACAGGAGGGCTGCCCAATTCCCTCCTAAAATGGATTCAGTGCCTGGCTCTCCCTTCCCAGTGCCTGTGTTGAAACACAGGACACCTGGCCTGTCACTGCCCGGCTACCTGATGCCTCCCCCAAGGCTGATGTCTGGCTACTCATTGCTCAGCTTCCAAAATCTGACACCTGCCTGGTACACAGGGGACACTTAAACCCAAGCCCCACAGACTGAGACAAATACAGCCCAGGCTGAGCAGACACTGGAGGCTGGTCCCAACCCCGGCGTCCCTGTCCCCATCTGCATGAGCTCGGGCAGGTCACCTGCCTCTCAGCCTGGGTTTCTCACCTGAGCAGTGGGGAGCTTGCCAGTTTATTCTGGCCGTGAAATGACCTCATGGCTATAAAAACTCCTCCTAAATCCAGAAACTCCACACACTTAAGGGGGCCAAACTTGTGTTACTTCAACGCCAGGAAAGCACCCCCCCCGCCCCACCCCCCACCGCCATGGTGCCCATGCTCCTCCATCCAACAAGTGCTCACTGAGCCCCTGCCCACTCCAGGTACCAGGTGACAGGCTAAGGCCATGATAAGCAAGGTCCCTTGGAGAGCGTGTGTTGTCGGGGAAGAAGAGACAAATGTAATAAATGAGCCACATGAGGAAGAGAAATGCTAGGATGGGCAAGGAGCAGCCTGGGGCTGAGGAGTCAAGAAGGCAGGAAAGCCTCAGGGACCAAACATCAGAGGCGCTGTGTGACCATGGGCACATTCATTAACCTCTCTGGGCCTGTTTCCTCACTCAAAGAATGGGCTGGTAATGGTACCTAATACCTAATGCTCAGGGACTTCACAGAGAGGCTAGTACACAGGGTCTGCCATCATGTGGGGTCACCCCAGTGGCTCCAAACACAAGTTGGGGCGGGGGGAGGGGCGGGCAGCCTAAGAAACCTTGATTGATATCAACAGGCACTGGGAGACACCCTATAAATCCCGGGGGTCCTGACACCCCCCCCCAAGGTAGCCCTTCCCTTGCTCCCCTGCCCAGAAAGCAGGGCCAGACAAAGGATGCAGAAGTGCTGGTCCCTGCCCTGGGCACTACCTGGTGCTAAGGCACCCCCTCCCCGGGGGAACTCAATGGTGGCTCCAGGGAGTCTGGGTGTTTCAAAAGAGGATGCCTCCCCATTAGTCTGGGTCCCCCATTAAAGCAGTGCCTCCAGCTGACTTCAAAGGGCTCCTCCTCCCCGAGCCAGATGGGGCCCGAGGGAGACAGGTGTGGGAGGCCGGGAGCAGGGACTGGCAGAGCCAGAAAGACCCTGGCACACACTGGCAGGGGATGTGCAGGAGGGGGGGGGGGACAGCCTGCCTACTGCAAAGATGGGGAGGCTGAGGCTAGGAGGGGGAGACGGGTGGCCCCTCGCCCACATCCCCACCACTTAATGAGGCCTGAGGAAACCGTGCCTCCAACAGAGCTCTGATCAGGAAAATGCACACCAGCCCCAAAGCTGTGAAGCCCATTGGGGCTGTTTTCCCATCTGTGCAGGGAGGGGCTGTGCCCCATGCTCCTGGGCCTCTCCCTGCTCAGTCAGCCAATGACACCAGGAGCCATCCACCCAAGTCAGCTGGTCCCAGAAGCAGTGAGACTGAGCCACTAACCAGGGGCAGGAAAGGTCCCTGCAGGGGATGGCAAGGGCCGAATCCTAGAAGACAAAGAGGTCCCCACCAGCATATTCTGGGTCCTAAGAGGTGGTTGGTGGCACTGCCTACTACATGCATCCCCTGGGGGCCTCCTGTTCCCTAGAAGCCAGGCCTGCTGTGCTGCAACCCCAGGAGGACACAAGCTCCTCCTGGGCCATGAGTACTTCCGTCCAGGAAGAAGCGGGAGGAGGTAAGCCTGGGGGGCCAGGTACATGTCTGAGAACTGGGGTACCCGCGGCAAAGACCTCAATTTGTTTCTTTTCCTTTGGGCACAGTCACAGGTAAATGCTTCCAGTGGTTGCTATAGGGAGGGGTACACACAGGGGAATAACAGGGAGAACGGACAGAGGAGGGTGCCCCGGTGTCCCCTGACACCGGCACCGACGGGGGGGATTTTCACAGAGCCTGGGCGGAGGGAAAGCTGCCAGGCGACTGACTCCAGAGCAGACCACTCGAGCCTCCTCAGCCCCCGAGCTTGAAGACCCCGAGGAGGGGGCCTCCACATGGGTGACACGGGCCAGGATGGGGTATGAGGTAGGGAAGCCCTGAGCAGAGGGGCTGCGTGGACAAAGGGCAAGAGAGAGGCAAGCAGCGTGCTGACCCCGGAGTACACGAGAGGCCACGAGAGGTGGGACTGGACCAGCATGGTGGGCTGGGACCAGAGGACCCCAGAAGCCAGGAGAAGGGGTTCAGATGTGACACCAGACGGGAGAAACTGGTCAAGCGTGTGCATCGGAGGAACCCAGGAACCCCACAAACCCCTTCTCCAGGGCTCAGGGTCGGCCATCCTACCCCATCTGGACTGTCGGTTTCCCCTCCCATACAGCACTTGGCTGGTGCTCAGGCAATGCCCTGTCTGTCAACGTGATCAGCAGATGGTGGGAGAAAGGATGACCTAGTATCATGGGGAGAAGGTCACCAAAGAGGAACTGAGCCCACCTCTGACCCAAGTCTCATCCTACCTCACCCCAGCGCCTAGGGGGCTTCCAGGGAAACATCAGGGAGTGGAAGGTGCTTCAGCCCAGGTCTGCACCCAGGATCTGGCAACACCCCAGGCATGATGTGGCCAGTTGTGAACTCCGTGGGCAGCGGCAGGTCGAGCCAGATGCCGACAGTTGCTGGGTGGGCGCCCTGCCACCCTCCCTGGGGGGTGGGGGCTGGAAGAGCCCTGTGGGTGAGTGGAGACTGCAAGCCAGGGCAGGGGCAGAGCTGGAGGGCCACTGGGCGGGGGAGCAGGCTGGCAGCACTCAACACACACAGGCCGCCAGGGAAACCCCAGACATGGGTGTGCTGGTCTCAGACGGCTGGGCAGAGTTTTTCATGTATATTCCAGTCCCCCAGCAACCTGCCTGGGCACTGCCACCTCATAGAGGAGGGGACTGAGGGACTGTGAGACAGCAGTTAGCCCAAGGGCTGCAGGCTACCAGGGAGGCCTCTCCCACCTGAAACAGGACAGGCGGAGGAGAGCCCCCAACACAGCTACATGACAGCGATCACACCTCCCCCGGAGCCGGGGCTCTCCTGCACCAGGTGCAACATGTCCCCCCTTGTTTAAGCCTATAACCGCCTGAGCGGGAACCACGAGAGACACAACTTACAGATGCAAGAAACTGGCTCAAATCACCGGGCTCACCTCACATGCTGCTGGAAACAGGCAGAGTGGGGCCCAGAGTCAGGGGGCTGGACCCAAGGACCTCTAGAAGACCCCTGGCTTCTCTGGGTGTTCAGATGTGATGGTCTCATTCACTGAGCCAAACTAACTCCCAGCTCATAGCTACGCAGGTCTCTTCAAGCACATGAAATGCCTAACAGGCCCACCACCCACGCTTCCCTCCCATCCCTGAGACCCAACCCCACGCAAGGCTGGAATCAGCCACTCCCACTCGAGCGTCCAGCGTGACCCGCTCTGCCTGCTCCCTCAGCAGCCCCAGAACAGTCCCAGCTGGGTGAAGCACTGCCCTCTGCCCAGGCCCTGGAAGATGGAAAGTTGCCACCAGCGGACTGTCAATGCGCCCTACGCCCCCTTCCTCCAGGACAGGAGAGAGGTCAAGGACACTGAGGGATGGGCCACCCATCACCTCTTGATGACCTCCAGTATGGGAGGATGGCAAGTCATGGAAAATCCAAAGGGTCAGATCATCTACCGCCAGCTGAAGCAGGACCCCAGCACATGACCCAGGAGGCACGGCCCAGCCGCGGGGGAGCCCTGACCCAGCCCCCGCCACCTTGCAGTGGGTGCAGACAAGGGTCAGGCCAGGCCTGCAGGGTGGGGGACCCAACTCAGAGGAACCTGATTCCTCCTTCCCCACGGTGAGGATCATGTCCTACTAACTCTTCAAAGCCACCCAGAGCCCCTGCTCAGCTTTGCCCCACGCAGCCTCTCCAAAGAAGGGGCACTGTGCCCTGACCCCCTACAGGCCTCAGACATGGCGGCTCTCCGTGACAGGCAGTGTATACACCTGGACAGCCCTGGGGACTGACTCGCTGTGTGACCCGGGACAAGAAAGTGCCCCTCTGGGCCTCTGTCTTCTCCTCTGCAAACTGGGGGGCAAAAGGCACCTACCACAGGGTAGAGGTGAGGGGAGCAGGAAATGGGTTAAACCAAGAGTTATAAACTGTAAAGGGGGGTGCATGTCCTCACAACCACATCAAATCTGACCGGTATCTCCTCCTGAAAAGCACCTTTGGCCTATTTAGAAGCCCTGCTCCTGCCCCTTCCTTCCCACCGCTCACTGCCTAGGCCCTCCCTGCACCAGCCCCCATTGCTGTAGGACCCTCAGGAAGACCTCCTCTCTTGAGACCCACTCCTGGCAAAGGGGCCCTTCGAGGCCACCCCTCCCCTCCCAGCCCCCAGAAAACGGCTGCCAGTAAACGGCCACTTCTTTTCACTAAAACATTACAGGAGGCTCTTCCCCCACACGGTTCACACCTTCCCTTCTGAGGGCCCAGAATCCGGAACAATCTGACAGCCTCCCCTCCTCTGCACCCACACCTCACATCAGAAGCCACAGGAAAGCCCCAGAAGGCCCCTAACCTGGAGGTGGGGAGACCCACAGCTTGGTTAGGAACAGACCCTCCCAGAAGAAACCCTCCCAGACTTTCGATTCCGCGGACACATGCACATCCGGCCGAGCCGGTCACTTCACACTTCCTCTTAAGTCTGCTCACTTCTCGTTTCCGTATCTTCTTTAGCTTTGTCCCAGGCAAAGGGACATCATGAAGTCACAGATCCAAGGTCCTATTTATAGGATGTGTTTTTTTTTTCCTTTTCCTAAAACACATTAAAATAGATACCTAACAAATTTTAAGCATGTTCATCCACATACGGCCTAAAACCACCACAGGGCCCCCGTCTGAGAAAAGCTGGTCTAGTCACTCTCTAGGCTGCCACCCTCAAGCCGTCCACCCGCATGTCTGTGGCAGACAGCCCACGGCCACACAGACATCGGAGCAGAGCCCGCCTGGACTCCGGCCAGGCCTCGGGGCCAGGGGCCCCGTGCATGGAGGCCCGGCCCAGCCCTCTGCTTTCCTCACCCCTCCGCTCCCCTCCCCCAAGCGCTGGCCAGAGAGGAAGCGCCCAGTGCCAGCTGCCCTGAACCCCAGGTAGTGACACAGAAGCGAAGCACCTGATCTGCCCTGTGTACATGTGTTTGGAGGAGCACACAGAATGATCCAGAAGGACCTAGTCCCAGTGGTGCACACTGGTCCCCGGGGGCCTTAGACTGGGAGGGGCTGGAGGGAAAGGGAGACCCTTCCACTTCCCGGGGCGTCTTGCTTCTCTGTCTCTGGTGCATGTAGCACTTTCAGAGTTTGCCTGGGGGCTATTCATTTTTACTTCACAAAAGAAGTTCGATTGCCCTTCCCCCGACGATCCTTCCATCACTGAGAACAGAGAAGCGGGCTTGTAAGTGTGAAATTACAACCCTGAAAGGCAGAGCGGGCATCTGCAAGTCCACGGTTCCCAGACGTCCAGGCCCACCCCCTCCCCACCCCGCCCCGCGGTCATGATGGCACCTCCTCGTCAAGCTGGGCAAAGCCCATGACCAGCGGTCTCTGGTCCTGTGTCCGGGAACCGCCCCACCTCCCGCGGCCCAGACCCTGTCCGGCCCCCGCCCAGCCCGGGCCGCTGGGACAGATGGCGCCCCGTCCCCACAGCCCGCTTTACCTGGCTCTCCTCCGGGGCCCCCGGACGGCCAGGCCAGGGTCTGAGGAGCCGGCGTGGAGGTGGGCCGTCCCTCGCCCGCCCCTTCTCGGCCCGCGTCCAGGCTCACACATGCGAGGCCGCCTTCGCCCGGCTACCTTACGAGAGCAAGTCGCATCTGGGACCCACAACTTCCTGCTCCGCAGCAGCCGCCTCACAAAAGCTACAGCCGAACCCTCAGCTCAGCGCCTCCGGGGCTGGGGGGGGGGGGGGGGGGGCGCTCCCAGCTGCAGCGGGGCCCTCAACACAAGTGGGGGGAGGCATCGGGCCAGGCTCCTGGCTCCAATGACTTCATGGAAATTGGAAGCTTTAAGCTGGAACAATTTTCAACAAGTGAAAATAAAACGAGCACCAAGCCTCCGTTAGAAGGCCCGAGACGACGGCTGGAGGCCAGGAGCAAATGCATCCTTGATGAGCATTAAAAGTGAGAGAGCAGCCTGGCACAGAGCCTCGTGCTGGTTCTGCCACTCACAGACAGGCCGTGAGCCTCAGTTTCCCCACCCACCTAGTGAGGGGGCTTCATCCGTCTCTGAGAGGCCAAAGGTCTCCAGCCTCATCTGCTGCCTTTCCATCTCCCAGCTGCCCCCATGCCTGGAGCCCCTATTCCAAGCAGCTCGAGCCCTCAAAGAATCCCAACAGCCCTGGGCCCCAGGATGCCAGGAATCAAGCCCCTTCTGCTTTGCCAGCCCTCAGTTTCCCCCACTGGGATCATGTGGTGCTCAGCTGTGAGGCGGCAGTTATAAAGGGCTGGGAAGCAGGGAGCGGAAGCCTCCCAAGACAGAGGAAGAAGGCACTGCTGGTCCTCAGTCACCCGCTGAGCATGTGACCTGGGGGCCTGGGATCACTTTCTACCTTTTATTCTGACAGCAGAACCTACTGTTTGGTAACAAAGTGGAGAACAGAGCCCGATTTTCCCAGCTCACACTCCCACCCTCCCCAGACCCCCCTTTCAGCTCCCTCCTCAGAGGAGGCAGTGGTCAGACCCTAACCTTCCAACCTGCTACGTCCCCAACCCTGGCCACTGGGCACCTGACACCCCAGCCCTCAGACAGACTTCAAGGTCCTGGCAGACAGGATCTGTGCACACAGGCTAATGTGCTTTACGACCAGCATTTAGACACTGACTGTGTGCTGGCATTGGGGACGGCCTCACATAACTGCCCATCAGCTCCATAAGGAAGGTCCTGCTATTATGCCCCTTCTACAGAGCAGGAAACTGAGGCTCAGAGACGCCACTCACTTGCCCAAGCACACACAGCTAACAAAAGGCACAGCCAGGATTCAAACTCAGGTCTATCTGACTCTGTGGTCAAACACTCACCCGTGACCATCCTGGGGCCAAAGAAAGGCTTCCCTGAGGACAGGCTACTCCAAGCCCCACTACCCCCTCCTCAGTGGGTACCCTCACCAGAGACCTCTAAGCCCTGGTACTCAGCGCTCCTAAACTTGCCGAACAAACTCCCCCAAAGGAGGGGCAAGCTCAGGCTTTCTCAGCATCAGCCCAGGAACTGGTTTCTGTTCACTCCAGGTGCCAGGGCGCAGGCATGGCCCCAACCCTCTTCTGTTCCTCTCAGGAACACCTGCCCTCCTCCCCATGGGCAGGACCCCTCTCTGGTGCTGCGGACACAAATGTGACTTGGACACAGCCCCCATCAGCCAAACCCCCAGGCTGAGACATGCCCACAACGGCTTGCCCAAAGGTCTGGGACAACCACCCATAAAGACAAGATACGTGGTCCAGAGCTCAGGGTGGAGAGACCTCAGCCACCTGGGAGCCACAGGCTGTAGAAAGTGGCAAGGCCACGAAACAGTGGGCAAGAGGGCATAACACCGTAGCAAAAACAAGGCAGACAGGGCTGTCAGGCGGCCAAAGGACAAATAACGCAGAGCCCGGAGCCAACAGCTTGGCCTCGTTTGACACCAGATGACAAGCCCCTCCCTCGGGAAGAAACCCCATAGCACCCATCGCATTTCGGACTCCAGGCAGGCTTCTGGGAGGGGGTGTGAGCAGGGAAACACTTTTTCCTTCCCCTAAAGTCAGGGGGCTCACCATACCCGGAAAGGGGTCTGAGCAACCAGGCTGGCGATTTACCAAGCCAGCCTCTTGTCCCACGGATGCGGGATGAAGAGGCTTCAGAGCAACAGAGTCAGAGACCCCCTGAGCAACCTTGGCAGCCCAGGAACCCACCTGTACAGTCACCCAACTCCTCAGAAGGCTGGGAGGCTTATGTGAGAAATGCGTATAAGGCACATAGTAAGCGCTAAGTTAAAGTCAGAAGCGGAGGGAGGCCAGAGGGTGTTCTCTCAGTTCCAAACTCCAGATACCACTCCACTGCATGCCTGCCCTGGTCAGAGGCCTTCCGTGGCTTCTCTGTGCCTCCTGAGTCAAGTCCTGGCTCCTCCTCCCGACCCCCTACAACTCATCTTTCCATCCTCCCTGATTAGGAGTTAGAAGGCCCTAGCTCCATCCTATAACTTGTAACCAGTTGCATGACGTCAGCCAGCCCCTTCTCCCCTGGAAACCCAGTTTCCTGCCTGTTGAGTGAAGGAGTGAGCAGAGCGTGTCCCTATGTTCCCAGCCTGGGAAAGAAAAGGATCCCAGCACATCCCCGAGCCCACATTCCACACCTCGTTCTTTCATGTCCTGACTCAGACCACCAGGGCACAGCCAAAATGAAATGGTCAAAAATGCCACCCATTTGGGGCGCCTGGGTGGCTCAGTCGGTTGAGCGTCCGACTTCGGCTCAGGTCATGATCTCAAGGCTTGTGAGTTCGAGCCCCGCGTCGGGCTCTGTGCTGACAGCTTAGAGCCTGGAGCCTCTTCAGATTCTGTGTCTTTCTCTCTCTCTGTGCCCCTCCCCTGCTCACACTCTCTCTCTGTCCCTCAAAACTAAATAAACATTAAAAAAATAAAAATGCCACCCATCTTGCCAAGACAAGTACAAAGGTCACCTCTTCCAGGAAGCCTTCGCCAGTGTCCCATCATTACCGCCTTTGGGCCACACAGTGCCATGGGCCTCTCCAGAGACGGTCTACAGTGCTACCCTCCTTCTGCAGCATCCACTTCCACTCTGGTAACAGCACCTTGTTCCTGTGGGGAACCAGCCCTCCAAGGGTGGGCCCAGGACCACTGTCCAGTGAGGACTGGGCATGGAACTTGATCGAAGTGGCCCAATGAGATTCAGTTCTGGGACTTCCGTTGAAACTACGTGGAAACAAGATGCATGCCATCTCTGCCACTCTGGTAGTCAGCCTCCAAACGAGGCCGACTCAGTGTTCATGCCCCTCCTGTACTACCTTCAGAAGCAACAAAATAGTGTAGAAATCACAACGCGTGACTTCTGAGGTCACGAAAGACACAGTGGCTTCCACCCTGGCCCCCTCTTGGCTCACTGGCTCTGGGGCAAGCCAGACACCATGTTGTGAGGACGCTCAAGCAGCTCTGTGGCAGGGAACTGAGGCCCCTCCCTCCAGCCAGCCCCACACCGCCAGCCCTGTGGCTGAGCCACCTTGGAAGCAGAGCCTCCAGCTCCGGTCACAGGTAGAATGATTCCCTGTGGCCACAGCGTCCCTGCCTGCTCAGGAGCGACCAAGTATCACCTCTTCTCTCCCATGAGACGCACCTCTCCCCAGCACCAGGCACTCCAGAGGCCCTCAGGGACATTTCTGCCTAATTGATCCACACTCAGATTCTCCCAACAAGAGCATAGAGCAGAAACCCAGCACCCCCTCTGTGGCACCAGCAGCGCGTATGTCCCCTTTTGCCCACCTGCCTGGGAAGACAGAGCAGGCTGGCTTAGCACTGGGAAGGCCCGTCTACTGGCCCCAGCTCTTCCAGGCTCTTGGGCAGGAGGGCTGTGGTGTGATACCCATGGAGGGTGCCTCGCTGAAGCAGACACAGCCCTGTGGCCCCATTACTCACCCTACTCCCAGAATCATCTTTCACACTCGGCGGGGCCAGGGGTGAGGGGGGGTGCATTCCAAAGCATCGACTCACCTCCAGCCCCTCTGCCTTCATCTCTTCCTGGCTGTGGGCTCAGGGATGTGCTGGGATCCTTTTCTTTCCCAGGCTGGGAACATAGGGACACGCTCTGCTCACTCCTTCACTCAACAGGCAGGAAACTGGGTTTCCAGGGGAGATGGGGCAGGCTGAAGTCATGCAACTGGTTACAAGTTACAGGATGTAACCAGTGGTCCTGAGGGGCGACTTGGAGTGAGCCTCAAAGCCACTCCAAATAAACACATGTGCTAAGTAAACAGCACCTTAGCTATTAAACTCAGCTTCTCTCAACCACTGTCCTTCCTTGTGCAGAAATCTGCCGCCTGTCACAGGGCCAATGCCAGGACAAGGAGAGATGAACAACACCACATCATGTTGGTGGCATGGCCTACCAGAGCCCAGGGGGCTGGCTCCCACGACCCTGACGGCCCCAGCCCCTGCCAGGCTCGGGCGACGGGGCTTTGGAGAAGGAAAGGGGCAGCCAGGGTCACAGTGCGTTGAGCAACAGCAGAGAATCCTCAAAGAACAGATGTGAAAGCTACCGCCCTGCCAACCAAAAGTCCTTATTTCCTTTGAAAAACTTGGCAGCTGGGCCTCGCCAGCAGCCGCCTGTCCTCCCCCACGCCCGGCTTTGCTGTGAACTGCTAAGGGGCAGGGAGGAAGGCCATGCTCCCCGCTACAGTCCCCGGGAAGGGGGTCACCACCGTGATGCCACAGCAGGAAAACGCCAGCCCACGGACCTGCACGTCGGGTGCCATCTCTCATTTAACAACACCACAGACATGCATATAGTTGTTTGCACACAAGAAAATCTAGAAGGATGTACGTAAATCTTGGGCGTTATCACCAAGTGACAGAACTTAGCAGTTTTATTTTCAGATCTGTCTTATTTATGACTTTTTTCCAATTTTCTCTAAAGAAAAGAAACTACCCATGTTATTAAAAGGTACCAGGTAAAACTACTATGAAGAAAAAAAACAGGAATAAAAAAATATATAACAACATCCCGAGCTGGAAGTACGACCCCAACGCCAAACTCAGCCCCACTTGTAACCAGGTGGAAAACGGAAAGGTTTATAATTTAAAATGCTACTACCTTAAAGCCACGGGGCGTCATTGGCTGCCAGCATCATAAAGGAGATGCAAACCTCCCAGCAGAAGTCTGCAACCCTGCCTCTGTCTCCAGCGTACTCTTGTGCAAACCGAAACTGAATTAGATCAAGCCTCCAGATCCAACTACATATTTCCAGGAGGTTCACAGGAAGAAGGAACATGTTACACATGATAGAGGCTCTACTGTATGAAAAAGGACCCAGCTTCTGCTTCAATAAATAAATAGATAGATAGATAGATAATAAAAAATAAAAAATAAAAAATAAAAAAAATCAACATGGCACCTAGGAGAGAATGAATGAGTATCAATCCTACAGAGGAAAGAAGACTTGAGAACAATACCATGCAATCTCATTATATAGACTTTATTTGGACTCAAATTTTTATTTTTTTATTTTTATTTATTTATTTTTTTTGGACTCAAATCTTTAAAAACTAAAATACAGGGGCACCTGGGTGGCTCGGTCGATTAAGCGTCTGACTTCAGCTCAGGTCATGATCTCACGGTTCATGGGTTCGAGCCCCACATCAGGCTCCATGCTGAACACTCGGAGCCTGGAGCCTGCTTCGGATTCTGTATCTCCCTCTCTCTCTGCCCCTCCCCTGCTCATGCTCGCTCTCTCTCTCTCTCTCTCTCTCTCTCTCTCTCAAAAATGAATAAACATTAGGAAATTTAAAAAATAATAAAATATATATTTGATGTGTATAGAACAATTGGAAATTTGAACTTTGAATGGATACTTACAATCTTAAGAGACTATTGCTAGGTTTTAGGGGTGGTAATAATACTGGGAGGGGGGCTAGTCCTTATCTTGTAGTAACATATATGACAACTTTAAATTTTCTTTGGTGTTTGTTTATTTATTAATTTGGGGAGAGAGAGAACATGAGCAGGGGAGCAGCAGAGAGAGAGAGAGAGAAAGACAGAATCCCAAGCAGGGTCCACAAGGTCAGCACAGAGCCCAAAGTGGGGATCTCACCAACCGTGAGATCATAACCTGAGCCAAAATCAAGAGTCACATATTCAACCGACTGAGCCACCCAGGCGCCCCTATATACACTACAATTTGTACAGAGTAAGTGATAGGTCTGGAGGGGACAGCAAGTGGGAGCAGGGATGACTCCAGGCTGGCCAAGAGCTGGAAAGGGTGGCAGCTAGCGGATGGGTATACGGGGGTGGTCACGCTATTCTGTCTTCCCCTGTAGACATGTAATTTTTCCACAGTGAAATGGTGAAACAGCTCTGGCACCTGTCGTCTCATTTGAGTGTCAGCAGTGAAGGGGTCCACTCACGAGCGGGGGGGGGGGGGGGGGGAAGGGGTCGTCTCAGAACTAGAACCTAGTGACAAAACCAGACTCACGCCTGCTCCCTGCTGGAAGGGGGATGGGGCTGGGCGGAGACAGCTCCCCACCCCGCAAACCACCAAACCAGGGTGAGCTTCCAACCTGAACCCCAGACCGCTCTGCAGGAAGCAGGGGCGGCTGCAGGGTCCCAGGCTCCAACAGTCACCACCAGCACCGGGCACAGGCACACGGCCTCCTTGGCCTCCGCCTCCGCTCACCTCCCCCACGGGAGCTTAAAGGCTTGCAGTACCAGCCAGCGACAATTAACCCCTCTCCCCGCAAAGCCCCTCCCCGTCTCATCCTCTGACCACAAAGCAGTTTCCAGGGGGCGGAGCGCCCTCTACGCCCCCAGACGCCGCCTTCCGCAAACCTGCGTCCTGTCTGCAAAGCCGCCCCGGCCTCATTTTACCCTCCGGGAGAGAATCCCCACACCTCGCTGCCGGCTCTTCGGGGGGCCGCTCCTACTGCAAAGCTATCAGGCACAACCTAGATGTCCAGCCACAGGGCACAGAGAAAATCCACCAGGGCGGCTCGTGTAGCAGATGCTGGGCCGGCCTGAGGGGTCTGAGAAGCCCAGCGACGGCACTCACAAAGCGTGGGGGCGCGTTGGACACACCGAACTTTCCTTAGAGGACAGTGAAGAAACTTGTCATGAGCAGGTTGTTTTCGTGTCCTTTGTTTTAAAAAAAAGAAAAAGTCCTCTGGAAGGACATACGCTGGTACGTTAATGGGTTACTTCAAAGAGTAGATTGCAGTTTTTGTCCTCACTTTATTGCTTAAGTTTTCTGATCTTTCATTAATAAATGTGAATTATTTCTGTAATTAACATAAAAAATTAAAGCCACTTAAGATGCCAGCTGATTTTGTCCTCCTCCTGGGAACACAGCACAGAGCCTTGGGCCGAGGAGGGAGAGGCTGAATGGCTATGGGCCATCTGAAGGTCACATTGCCTTGCTAAGCCTCAGTTTCCCCATCTGTTGGGGAGACTCACCAAGTGAGCTCCTCCCACCATCCCCATGGGGTCTCCCTTTCTGTGAGATGGGGACTCTAAGGCATACATACCTACAAGGTCATGTGGACAATGCCTGCCCAGCCTTGCCCTCCTGCAGTCCCTGTGGACAGGCTCGCCCATTTCTGACCTTCGTGTATGCCTTCTCCTCCTGGGCACCTACTGACCCTGCACCCAGGCTGGTGGGGAACCAGGGGCTTCGGAGGCTGGACACTGGGGCAGCCACATATGCAGAAATCCACCCTGCTCAAGGCTGACATGCTGGCCCCTTGAATCCTTCTGATCACCCTCCAGAAAGGTGGTAAAACCCCATTTTATGGAGGAAGAACTAGGGGTCCAGGGGGGATAAATGACAACCCACCTACACACACCAAGCCGAGATGAAGACTGCAGGCTGGGAACCCTTCAGTGAGTTCCTCCAGCACTCAAGTCACGGGGCAGGGGGAGAGGGGTGGTGGGGTGGGGGTGTCAGCCAAGCATTCCATGCATCCCTTTGGAAAAGCCAGGCACACTGCTTAGGGCTGCAGGTAGGATTGAGGGAGGACCGAGCTATGACAGGGCATAGCAGGCTGAAGCCACAAAGCCTCAGGCTCCTCTCCCTCCTCCCTGGCAACCCCCAGCGCCACCGCCCCCCCCCCCACATACACACAGCGGTTACTTGAGTATGGGCCCTGTAGCACCCACTGGATGGAGAAGGGTGTGGGAGGATGCTCTGGCCACTATGCTGGAGGGGACCCCAGCCTTGGGCACGACAGGACAGCAAACTCAGAACCCCAGAGGCCAGACAGGATATCACAAGTGAGACTGGCTGGCCTCGTGGGAATGTAGGCAGTGCTACAGGCCCTGTGAATTGGCAAACGAGACTAGAAATCTGGGTTTTTGTGTAGAATCCCATAATTATGGATTCTGGCAACGAATCCAAACTAATTTGTACACAGTTCCCCTATCAGCACTCTGGACTCACTGCTGTGTGACCCAGAGCAAACCACTTAACCTCCCTGGACTTCAACTGTGTCATCTATAGAGTGGAAAAATCACACAGGTTACTGTGAAAATAAGATACACTTTGCCCATACTAATGACAATAAAAGGCAACAGTGACAATAACAGCTAATGTGTCCTGAGTGCCAGGCACCATTCTAAGTAACATGAATCAATCTCATTTCACTCTGACCATAAGTTTTTTTTTTTTTTTTAATTTTTAACGTTTATTTATTTTTGAGACAGAGAGAGACAGAGCATGAACAGGGGAGGAGCAGAGAGAGAGGGAGACACACAGAATCCGAAACAGGCTCCAGGCTCTGAGCTGTCAGCACAGAGCCCGACGCGGGGCTCGAACTCACGGACCGTGAGATCATGACCTGAGCCGAAGTCGGACGCTTAACCGACCGAGCCACCCAGGTGCCCCAATGGGCATTTTTTTTTAACTCTGTATTTTGAAATAAGTACTACTTTCAGAAAAGTTATAAGAAAGGCACAAGGAGTTCCCCTACACTTTTTTTTTTTTTTTTGCAGTTTTACCTATTTCTGTCATTTTGTCTCATTTTATTACCTGTCTGTATAGGTGTTTCTCATCAATATTTGAACTAAGTCCCTCTACCCCTAAATACTTGAGTGCATATTTCCTAACAACAAGGACCCACATAGATAGTTACCAGGATATTTAACATTGATACAATGCTTTTTATCTATAGTTCATATTCAGTTTCATCAACTGTCCCAACAATGTCCTTTACATGATTTTTTTTTTTTTTTTTCCAGCTTGGGTTTCACATACTGCGTTTGGTTGTCCTGTCTCTTTGGTCAACTTTAATCTGGAACCGCTCCTTGGCCTTCAAGATAATTGCTCTTAGTGTCCCCATTTCATAGATGAGAAACCAGCTCAGAGAAGTTGAAGCACTTGCCCAAAGTCACACAGCCAGGAAATGTGGAGCTGAGACTCAAGCCCCAGAGGTCCCCTCCAGAGGTTGCCTTCTTGTCTGACAGGCACAGGCCTTGCAAATAATAGCCTTTGTTGTTAATAGCTGAAAACAGTGGCTCCCTCTGCAAACAGCCACCTCACTCAGCAGGTGGTCATTAACTGAAGGAGTGGCCTCCTGCTGCCAGCTCTGTGCACCTGGCAATGGCCCTGGCCCAATTCCCACCACCGCACCCTGTGGCGCTCCATTTAGCCCCCTCTATAATAAGCTGGAAGACAGAGAGGGCAGTGGAAGGCTGAGGGTGGAAGGGAACCAGGGCTCCTGCCTTTCTTCTTCCCCCTCTTAAAGTGACAATTCAGGCTCAAATGTCCATGTCCAAGAGGCAGAGAAAGGCAAATGTCCCAGAAACAAAGCCTGAGGTCAAAGGGGTCCCCAGGCCAGGTCCCTGACCCACCGACCCAACCCCCCCTCCCCCCGCCAGCACTGAATGGAACCCCTGAGGTCAGCTGTCTAAGAGGGGGCTGATCCCACACAGTCTGCTTCCTCAGTGAGGACCCTCAGGGATATGAAGTCATCAAGTGCTCTCTGGGCCCAGAGCCCCTATCCTCAATTCCAATCTAGGCCAGGCAGCAGCTTAGGAAACCACTCTCTTTGGCTCCCAAATGGATGTGGCTCAGGGCCTGGAAGCTGCCATCACCCCTAGCTCCCATCCACCTGCCAGCCAGCCCTCAGCAGCCCCCCAACAGGTGGTCGTGAGCCACAGATACCCTCCGGACTCACAGTGGGAGAGACAACACTGCCAACAAGAAGTTCTGCAACAGACCAGCTAGGATGTGGTCTTCTGCTTGAGTTCCAGGCAGTTCTGTTAGTTCTGAGGCTAATCTGTGCTGAAATATTCAAAATCCTAGCACCTTCCCATTGGACACCCTATTAAATTTGCAAGTTTATGTCTGCCCCCAGACCAGACCTGCAAACTCTGGGTGAAAGTTCCAGAGGCAGCAAGAACTGCCAGAATTTCTCCAGAGCAAATGAAAAGGGAAGAACGTTTTGCCTTTCTTCCTCATTGCAGACAACTTTGAAAATACAGAAAGCATGAATAAGAAAATGATCTATCACCAGATTCCCCCAAAGATGTCCCAGTGTGGCCTCTCGCTGTCCATCCTCCTCCACCGTCCAGTGCACAGACTGGCCCGCCTGCTGTGTGAGGCTCTCCCTACAGAGGTGTTTGGGGTCAAGGTGCAACCACTTTGTCTCCCCAGTGGGCTAATGGACTTAGGAGGGCAGGTCCCCTGCCTAACTCAGCTCTTTGCCTCCTGCGCCCAGGCTGGCCACTTGAGGCTCCCTTACTGGAGTCAGCCATGGACCACTAGAAGCCACTATCCCCCAACACCAGTTCCTGTGTGCCCAGGTACAGAGGAAAAGGATCCAAGAGGTGGGGATCAGCAGCAGAGCCCCACAGCACCCTCAGGTAACAGGTAGGAACAGGAGGAAGGGAGAGGTGGCCAGGCAATGTGTTTTCCCCTTGGGGAGCATTTGAGACTCTTCCTGTTGGGGTAGGGTCAGGCTCCTGATGTATACTCCAACAGATTTCACCAGAGCCACACCAGAACAGGATGGAAAAACCAGAAGCCAGGCCCTAGTCCCAGATCCAGGACTGACTTGTTACGAGACCTTTGATGACCTCAGCTTTCCCACCTATAGATGGGGCTAGTCATTCCAGCCCTAACTCACAAGATCAAATGATACAAGGGATGTTCCAGGGCCCTGTAAGCCATCTGGCCTCAGAAATCGGAGAAATCCCACCTCTCCCTGCCCTCCTCCATAAAGGGCCCAAGAGCTCAAAAGCCTGAGAACATCGAGGGCTGAGGGAAGAGAACCCAACGTGTGTGTGTAGATCCTGAACATTCAGCACTAGGGGAGGCACCTAGTATCCACCTCTGCTGCCCCCACCCCACCCCAGGCGCAGCTGGCCACTTCTGTGCGGCCTCCTAGCTACACCTGGGGTCTGCCCCGCATAGCCCAGGTCCACACCAGACAAGTTCTCCTCCACTATGAAGGCAGCTGCCCATGTGTCAAAGCAGGGACTGAATAACAGCCCAAAGCCCCCTCAGTCTCATGCCCTGAGACCACTGCAGTCCTGTTGGTCATTCATTCGTACCTCTGTTGAGCATCACCCCGGACCAGGTCTGAGGGTGCTTCAGTACGCTGGTCCAGGTCTGGATGTTCTCTGCACAGCCTAACCACCCAGGACAGCTGTGTTCCTCATCTGAAAGGCTCCAATTCTAGTAATGGGGCCTACACTCTCATGTCCAGCCTTGACTCAGAAAGCACATGAGTTCTTGGCCTTTGAGGGAGGGGACGCCACATAAAAACCAGAGAGAAAAGACGTCAAGCCCCACTGAAAAAGGCTCCAGCATCTGGGCCCCAACCAGGGTCAACCCACTTTCTTCAGTGAAAGGGTTAGGTTTTAGGTTTCCCCCAGTGGGGGTCCAAGGCAGGGGCCAGCAGCTGCTTGCCTTGCTGGCTTTCCCATCCCCACCCCCCATTAATTGGTGAGGGGTCCTGCTCACCCTGGGCTGTGGTTGAATTGCATCCAACCCCATGCCGGGTCTGGACCTCACTGAGCCTTCTCCCCTTGAGGTATTTTTACTTTAAACAGCTCTAATGGCCCCCAGAGTCCCGGGCCTTGTCCAAGTCTGGGAAACCTAACCAACCAGCCCCCTCTGTACCATCACAAGCCAACCAGCTTGCCAACAGAGGTCCGAAGATGACGGGCCCGAGGTGGAGGGCGGGGAAGGCCCACAGCCGTGTCTCTCTGGCAGGTCTCAGTTTTGCCATCCGGAAAGTGGGGCTGGGCCCCAGCTCCACCCAGCGGGGTCTCTGTCTGGGAAGCGTCTCCCGCCGCCCCAGCTGGGAGGGGGTAGAGGGAGCATCCGAGAAGACCCACCCCAAACCTGGGGAGGAGGAGGAGAGCGCAGGGAGCGGGGATGACTCCGAGGGTCTGGGGGCCGCCCCGCCCGGCCTCCGGCCTCCACTCCCCCTCCCTCGGAGGCTCCGCCGGCCGACACCGCCCCCGCCCTACACCCCCCCGGGGTCTCCGCCTGGGTGGGGCCGAGCCGTCGGGCGGCTAGCAGCGCGGAGACACCCCGTGCGACACCCCCCACGACGCGGGGGCCCGGGGACGCGAACGGCGGCGCGCGCTCCCCCACCCGGGGCCGCTGCCGCCGCGCCTCCCCCTCCGCTGGGGCCGGACCTCAGCCGCCGCCGCCGCCTCGGCCTCGCTCACCTGCCGCCGCCTCTCCCGCTGGCGCTCTGGCCGCCGCCGCCGCCTCCGCCGCCCGAGTGGCCGCGCCGGCCGCGGGCGGGATCCTGCAGCGCGGGCGGGGGCGGCGGAGCGGACGCAGGCGCCCCCAGCTGGCCGCCCCGAGCCCCGAGCCCAGAGCCCCGGGCCGCGGCGGGGTCCGACGCCCGGTCCCCATTCAGGCGCCGCGGGCCACCGCCCTGCTCGATTTTCATCAGAAATGCCGAGGACGACCACCCTGGCCCCCCGCCACCCCGCCAGGCCCCCTCAGAACGTGAGCAGGAAACCAAACCTTTTCCAAAATTACTGTTTTCTCGAAGTCCCGCACGTGTTTGGACGCACCTGGTGCTGCTCCACCCCCAGAGGGAAACACTTTCTAGCAAACTCGTTCAACTGTTTCTGCTCCAGATCGGCCCTCCCTCCCTCCAGGAACGCCCCTTTCTAGAAGGAACTATAGACTTCGGGCTAATGCACTGCTGTCAAGATGAAGGAAACTTAGGTTGAAACTTTCTGCCTCTCTCAACTCCTGGGGGGTCCGGAGGTGGGAACCGCCCTGAGCACCGGGAGACAAAGCCGCCTAAGAAAGTAGGTATCCTCAGAAGGTAGGCGGCTAACCCCATGGTGACCCCACTCACAGCTGCCTACAACCCAGGGTGGGGCCCCAGAGTTGGCAGCAAAAACATCTGCCCTGTTTCCGAGGCACCCAGGCTGGGTGAGCAAGAAAGCGCTCCTGAGTCACAGCTGGGAGGGACAAAGGAGACCGACTGAAGGGGTAATCAAGACCAGGAGAGCGCTAAACTGACACCTTCATGAGTCCACTTGTCCAAACAGCACTTATGCCTGTTACGGAATCCTAGGTGCCCACTTGGCTCAGAGTGGGGTCACATGGGCAGGTGTGAGGCCTGTTTCTCCGGCCCCAACCCTAGAGGCCCTAGCCACAGTTCCACAGGAAAGATTACTGAGAATGTGAAGTTTAACAAACAGGCAGGTGATCCTATGGCAAGCAGTTGGAGAAACTCTGGTCTACTAGGTGCCCCGTGATGAAATCCAGGAGCCGGGTACATTAGTGACGCTACAGGGAAGAGACACCCAGGGTCTGGTGGTTGTGCCTTGACCCTGCAGGAGGCCTAGAAGCCAGCCCAGAGGACACCTGCTTTGGAACTAGGCCGAGGAAAGGAATCGGATGGTGGGATGCTGAAAGGTGGAAATCTGATTTGCACCCCAGATGGTCCCCAGATGGTCCCCAGCTGAGACTCCTAGCTCTTAAATGCAGCAAAAGTGCCCTGATTCCCTGAGTTCAGTTCCCACTGCCTCTGGGCTTCCAGAGGGTGGCACTTGGCCTTGCCGGCCGGAGCTGGGCCGCTACCCTGGCGAGGTCACTGCTGCGTCCCAAGTGCTCACAGGTGAAGATCTGAGCAGCTGGAGCTTCCCTGCGCGGGAAAATGGGAATCCCCGCCGGGGGGCGAGGTGGTGGGCGCACCTAATCTTCATCAGCCCGCTTCTGCACCTCGCCCCGCCCACCCTGCAGCTCCGCCCCCGAGCAGAGCCCAGGAAGTAAGTTTGCCCCAGACCTCAAGATCAGCGGGTGCCTCAGTTCCGGGCTGGTGTGACCTGTGGGCCAAGGACAAGCCTGAAGAGAGTGAAGGGTGAACCCTGGGCCCCGGGATGGACGTGCCGGGCTCGCCCTCAGGCCTCTTCCTTCTGCCTCTTCAAGCACAGTGCTCTTCAAGCACAGGGCCCTTTGTGGCACATGGGGGGTGTGGGGAGCGATGCTGTGACTTCCCACCCTGTGGTGTGTGTGTCATGTTTTTGCAATTCTATGACCAACTCTCCTGACAGCAGACAGGAAAACGGAGCTGGGGAAAGCGAGTTCAACACAATGCTTGCATCAGTGCGAACCATTAACTTACCACTAATTGCTGAGCGGGCTCCACCCTCTGTTCTGCGGCCAGCTCCCAGTGCCCCCTTGCATGTTGCCTTCGGTTAGTGACTGGAAAACTGGAGCCAACGTCAGAATGGAACGGAGGCCTGGCGGAGACACACATTGCTGGGCCCCACTCGGAGTCTGATTCAGCGTGTCTGGAGTGGCTACCAAGAATTTTAATTTCCACCAAGCTCCCCAGGGGTGCCAGTGCGGCTGGCTGTCGGGCCAGCCTGGGAGGCAAGGCTCGAAGGCATTGATTTCCAAATACAGTTGGAGTCCCACTCCCAGAGGTTCTGATCCTGGGGAGGGGTCTGCAAATATGCGTTGTTTAAAAATCCAGGTGAGTTTATTTAGTGACAAGGAGGGCACTTCAAATCCTAGAGGAAAAGGAGTGACTTCTTCAGTGTCTAAGTGTCGCATGAATTGCCTACCATTTGAGGAAAAACTGTCAGCGGGACACCATCAAGTCATGATCTCACACAGTTC